>NC_134265.1:71708895-72052129 GCF_031893055.1 Leptodactylus fuscus
AAATTGTCCCGCAAAAATTAAGACCTCATATGACTCTGGGAGCGGAGAAATAAAAAAGTTATGGGGTTTAGAAGGAGGGGAGTCAAAAACGAAAATCAAAAAATGCCATCGGCGGGTAGGGGTTAAGGAGTGGAGGCACCTTTTGCAAGGGACCTCTCAGCAGATTATTGTGTTAACAGACCACTGGAATTTAGAATTTGTGCGGTCCGTCAGGTGTTTGTCTCCCCGGCAGGCGCGGTGGAGCTTATTTTTGACTCGTTTTAATTTCTTGATTTCTTACAGGCCAGGCTTGCGGAACGGGAAGGCGGATGCCTTGTCCCGTATGTTTGCAGAGGGAGCCACAGCAGAGGTCCCTACGAGGACGATTGTTCCAGATTCTAATTTTGTGGCGGTGTTGCATGATCGGGACCTATTGAACAACATTAAGGAGGCATACGAGACGGACCCCTTCCTTGCTCAGCCATCTACGGACGTGTCATTAAGGTTCAAGAACCACGTATGGATGGTGGGGCAGCGCCTGTATGTTCCAGAAGGGGCACGCTTGAAGGTCTTGAAATTTCTTCATGATTCCAGGTTGGCCGGGCATACGGGAACTCAGAAGACGCAAGAGCTGGTCGGGCGATTCTTCTGGTGGCCGGAACTCCTAGGGGACGTTAAGAAGTATGTCCAATCCTGTGAAGTGTGTGCCAGGAACAAGGTGCCACGATCTGCACCTACGGGCCTTCTACAACCCCTGCCGGTCCCTTCACGTCCTTGGGGGTCTATATCTATGGACTTCATTGTGGAGTTTCCAGTTTCCAAGGGGAGGAACACGATCTTCGTGGTAGTGGACCGTCTGACGAAGGCGGCACATTTCATTCCTTGCACAGCGCTACCATCAGCCAAAGAGACAGCGGATTTAGTTGTAGAAAACGTGTTTCGCCTGCATGGAGTCCCGGACGACATAATTTCTGATTGGGGGGTCCAGTTCACCGCAAGGTTCTGGCGGGCTTTCTGTGCAGCTCTTGGAATTCAGGTACAACTATCTTCTGCCTTTTCTGCACTTTCTGGTAGAGAAGATCGTGGATTCCAGAATATTTCGGAACAGGCTGCAGTATTTGATCAAGTGGCAAGGATACCCGTCTGAAGACAACTCCTGGGAGCCACCAGCCAACATCAACGCCCCTCGTCTGATCGCTCAGTTCCATCAGAGGTACCCTAGGAAGCCAGGTACTGGGCCGTCCAGAGGCCGTCCTTAGGGTGGGAGTACTGTTAGGATTCTGCCTTGTGTACCGTGTGTACTGGAATCAGGTGCCCTGAAGCAAGATGGCAGGAAGGGCTTTGCTGAACTAAGTTTCCTGTTTCCTGCAGCTGGGCTGGACTCCTGGTCACATGCCTCTGGTCACATGCCTTTTAAGGGGCGTGGTATCTTCTGCACATTGCTTGTGTATTCCGTTGGAGTTTCCTCTGGCTGACCTCAAGCTCCTGGAGCTGGCTTTATCCCGCTGGTTCCCCAATCCTGCTGGGTCTTGCAGTCCACCTCAGGATCATCTCTACTTGCTGCTGTACCCCTGCTGGGCTCCCCGACTCAGTCACCTGACTACACGTCCTTCAGCTTAGCTGCTGCACCTGGCGACTCCGCTGCCCGCACGGAAGTGCGAAAGGTCTGCGTCTGCTGTCGCTGAAGACCCCGGTGCCTATTCGTCCACCTGGTCTGCTCTCCAGGATTCCCGTCCACCGACAGACTCTATCTGCCCTGACATCCATTTGACCTCTGCCTGGTTACGCACCGCCTTCCCGCTCTCAGCCGGCCCTCACTGTCTGCTTGTCTATCCTGTGTCAGATTTGCAATAAAGGATTGAAACCGGACCACTGGCCTCCTGCGTATCCACTCATATCGTGACACCCTCCTCCCTTTCTCTGGCTGTCTTCTGTCCACCAATGAGAGGGCTGAGGAGAGCCCAGGAGGCGGGGCTTATCCCTATACATAAAATGGACCCCTGCCGAGCTCCTGCTTCCTGCACACAAGAGAAGGAGGAGAAAAAGCTCCAGGAAAGTGAAACTAAAAAAAAGAAAACACAGGTATACAGGACATACTGGGGTTACTATGCTTATTAATATCAGGCATTTGGGGTGATTAATTTTGTTTTAGTAACTCCATGTTCCTCATATTAATAGCAATTAACCCCATCACGTCCCTCACATTAACCCCTGTGTGCTTCACCATAAGAGTTACTAATATGTGAGACATATTGGGGAAATAATAATGAAGATACTTTATTATTGCCTCCATGTCTCTTGCATATCAGTAACTCTTATGTGAGGTACACAAGGGTTAATGTGAGGGACATGATGGGGTTAACTGCTATTAATATGAGGCACATGGAGTTACTAAATTGTAATGCACAGACTTTTTATCCACAATTGTTCTGGTATAGCGGTCAGCGGGTGACGTGACAGTATTTAGTCCTGTAGGGGCCACTGAGGGACATAATACTGTGTGCAGGGGCCACTTTGGGACATAATACTGTGTGCAGAGGCCACTATGGGGGATAATACTGTGTGCAGGGGCAACTATGGGACATAATACTGTGTGCAGGGGCCACTATGGGGGATAATACTGTCTGGAGGGGCCACTGAGGGACATAATAGTGTGTGCAGGGGCCTCTAAGGGACATAATACTGTGTGCAGGGGCCTCTAAGGGGCATAATAGTGTGTGCAGGGACCACTATGGGGCATAATAGAGCGCGCAGGAATGCGTAGGAGGGGCTTGGTCGAGATCTTCGGGGGGGGGGGATGTCAAAAGTTTGCCACGGGGCCCCACCATTCCTAGTTACACCATTGGCAAGACCGGTTTAAGGATTCTGCGCATCTTCAGAGTGTGGCGGGAAACATCAGAAAGGAGATGAATGTGAGTGCCCATAAACGGAACTGGACCCTTCTTTCTCTTTGAAGAAGTGAACCCAGCAGAGAACATCCCAGAAGTTGTTGCGCCTGGGGCGTAGCACTTGGTGAACTCTGTCAATGTTAACTTCAGTATCAGCAGGACGAGAGAGGATGGAATTGAAGATAAAAGTTGCCATGGAACAGAGCTCAACTGGGGGAACATCTTCAGGACATTATTAAGACAAACTCTATTTTCCTGGTTATCCATCTGCAGAAAAAGGGACTTGTTGAGAGCCTGTTGAGTAGTCAGAATGTGCTCCAAAGTACTGTAGTAAGTCGCTGACAGAGCGAAATGAACTCTAAGATGATGCTCTCTTGCTTGGCTTCAACACTACGTACAATATTTTCCAAGTCCGTCTTGGTAGGGCGCTGAGAAGATTCCAAATGTCCACAAGCTTGGGATTATGCTGCGATCTGTGGCCAGGCGGAGGCAGAGTCAGGCTGAGAGGAGTCAGAGAGATCCGAGGAGGATCGCGTGCGAAGAGCAGCTGGTGTGGACAACAAGTCATTGCAGGTGGTACTAGGACCAGCGTAGGTATCGGGGGCAAGGCAGCACAACTGCCCAGTTGGACATCTACACCCATTATAAGGCCTGTAGGGAAGATAGCTGGGTACATGGAGAGGTTAAAGGCAGATGGGACCCTGGACCATGAGGACCCAGGCCAAACAGTGCCCTGCCTACTTTGTCCAGTAGAGAACAGGGAGACTGGATAACCCTGAGATGCATGTGAGATCTGCAGGATAAGAGGATAAGACTCCTTGTTCCACGATGGCAGGCTACTGTGGGAGCAGTTTATCAGGAGAGGAAACTGGCAGAGTCTGGTTTCGATCCCTCAGGGGTGTGGGAGGCGGAGGGGTGCTATACCATGGATACCCAGGAGTTACCAGCCATCATGTGCTTGGATGGGCAGAGGAGCTCTGCATAGCTGGAGGGCAGGTGCAGGTGAGTCTGTCTGTCCCAACCAGTGTACCGCCTGTAGTATGGCTTCTGGCTGTGTTCCAAGTGTCTCATGGAGTAGTGGTGAGTCTGGCAGGACAAGTGCAGGACAGGAGGAGGAAGCGCAGTGCGGTGCCATCTTGGGACTGCCCACCGGCAGGAAGGCTAAGGAAGCAGGCTTTAATAAACCCAAGACCCAAGGCTCTGAGACTAAGGAAGAGGACCCTGCACCCCACTCGTCAGACCATGGCTGCAGTGAGAGAATCAGTGATTCAGATCCTCATAGGAGAGAATGATCGTCTTGAGGACAGGGAGTTACTGAAAGGTACATCTGCTCACCGATATGTTCAGGCCACGCCCCCTCTGCATGGGTTGTACTTCAAAAATATCTGGGGCGTACCTCTCAGTTTGAAAAGCAGATTTGTAAACTAAAGCTTACTAGCATTACACGGTACAGTACTGGTATAAGAAGGGAATGATGACATATTGTGTTTACGATGCTTCTACAGTCCTCAATGTTTCCTGTTTCTTGGCACTTCTTCAAATTTGGCTGTAACAAAAGTCAGCTTGTACCATCTGGGAGGTGTCTGATTGGCTCCAAATTTATTCTATATAACAATGCAGTGGTGAACCTTCCCCTTTCGTCGCCCAAGGCGAACTACAGAAAGCCCCCCACCCCGGGAGGAGGGTGCGTGGCTGAGCGGAGGGGGCGTGACCAAGCTGAGGGGGCGGGGCTTATCGCCGTTCGCAGGCAGAGAGCAGGCACGGAGATGACCTGCTCTCTGCCTGAGCGTGAGGGGAGGCTGCTGGAGCAGCGCTGCTCCAGCGGCCTCCCCAAACCACCGCTCAGTGCTAAGCCAGTCCAGGACAGCTTGTCCTGGACTGGCTTAGGGAAGCAAAAATGCCTCCCTGAGGCCCTGGCATAGCGCCGCCTGAAGCGCTCGCTTCAGGTCGCCTCATGGGAGGTGCGGCGCTGTAACAATGTCAAAGACAGAAGCACCATAAGTAAAATAAAAAGTCTTTATTAAATAAACACATAAAATAAATCACATGATACAAACATATAAAGTTAGGGGACCAATGCTTCTGCTGGCGGTAGGTGGTTATGACACTACAATAGAAGCATTTAGGGCTTGGCTAGTAAATTATTTATTTGTTTGGCCATGTTGGTTGGTTATAATTATGGGGAATTTATCCCTTTGTTTGTAAACCATTACAACCTGGGCCTTGCACTCTGATGCCATATTGTCCTCCTTCTTTGCTTTGAACCAATCACCACTGTTCCCACCAGCTCTATATTTGAAGCATTGTATGTTTGTATCATGTGATTTATTTTATGTGTTTATTTAATAAAGACTTTGTATTTTACTTATGGTGCTTCTGTCTTTGACATTGTTATATACTATAATTTTTGAAGCTACTGGTTTTTGCCTTTGGGTGCATTTTGTATTTGTTGTCTAAATGTATTCTGCAGCAGGACAACAATCTCAAACATATAACAAATCAGTCATTAAGAACCATCTTCAGCATAAAGAAGAACAAGGAGTTCTGAGAGTGATGAGCCCCTACAGAGCTCTGATCTTAGCATCATCTTGTCTGTCTGGGATGACATGAAGAGAAAGAAGGGTTCAGAGCTAATCTACATCCACATAAGATCTGTACTTAGCTGTCCGAGATGTTTGGAACAACCTCCCTGTCAAATTCCTTCAAAAACTGTATGCCTAGAAGAACTGTCGCTGTTTAGAAGACAAAGGATGGTCACATCAAATTTTGATGTGATTTAGATTTTTCTTTTGTTCATTCACTTCGCTTTTTGTTAATTGAGAAAAATAAACTATTAAGACTTGTATGTTTAAAAACATTTGTACATTGCAGCATTTTTTTCCATACATGTCTAAAAGTTTTGCACTGTACTGTATATATAGTAATTATTTATCCTGCTGCTGCAATATGACAATTGTCGTCTATTCCATGTTGCAAACAACTAAAAGTTTCCTTTCACGTTTGCAGTTTTAGCCGAATTTGTTGGTCTCTTGTTGATAGTTGTAAAACAATAGGGAGATAGTTACAAACCCTGACTGTAGTGTAGTGCTGCTCAGGGACTTTGCTAACAAACCTCAATAAACTAACAAACTTAAGTCTTGCAGCTTACAAGACACAAGGAGATAGCGGGATAAACTATAAAATATTTCCTCTTCCAGGTAATAGGAATGTTACCAAACTCCGTAGTACAGTTTTAATGAGAATGTATTCTTTGTATAAATGTACAAATTATTTTATAGTTTCTGACAAAAACTTTTATAATAAGTATTTGTTCAGATGTGTTGGATTGTCCTGTAAAATGCTTGTGTACAAACCCCCCATACACCTAATACACTTATGGTGGAATTAATAAGCACTGCTCATTTTAGGGTATGATGTCAATTTTCACAGATCTGCAGCACATATTTCGTACCTTTGGTACCTTTGGTTCACATCTGCGCCCATAATCTGTTCAGTGAAGTCCGCATGGGAAACCCCCAAACGTACTACCGAACGCATTTGTAAGTGGGGTCTGTGTGCTTGCCATGCGCTGCCCGCACGAACCATGCGGACAGAAAAGTAGATTGTGAAGTACTTTCCTGTCCACATGTTCCCTGCAGAGATCTCGGGGCAAGCCCATTATAGTCTATGGGGATCCGTGTGCTTTCACTGCACAGCGTGTGCAAATGCGTTCGGTAGTCGGTTTGGGGGGTTCGCCATGCGGACACCCCCGAACAGATTACCGACGCAGATGTCAGCAAGGCTTTACAGATTTCCCCATTGCCCTGGAAACTCACTATAAATTTGTTGCAAAATTACAAATGTTGCCATAGATTTGCTGCAGTTCATGGAATTTACACAAAATAAAATGCCGTTTGTGTAGGTACCACACTAAATTCTGTTGCTGAATATGGCAGCCCCAAGAGTGCATTTGTGACTTTATTTCTAATTCAATTTTTATTGAGGGTAATTTTGCTAATCTAGCAGGAAGTAGAAAAAAAATAAGATTTTAAAAAGAAGAGAAAAAAATAAATAAGTCTGGTACAAATAAGTAAAGTCTACATGACATAGTAGTGACAATGGTAATAAATAGTTACATTAAAGGGGTTGTCCGGGATAACTGGAAATCCCTACACTAATGTAAACACCCTCCCATTCCTACTTTCTAAATAACATTATTAATCAAAAATATATAGTTACCCATATCCCTGGAGCGGTCATGTAACGCCCTAGGGACATTTTCTGATTATCCGGTGACTATTTGTTTCCCATTTCTGGAAACGGATCATCACTACAACTTCCCCCCCCCCATACACCACTTTATACTTACCCTCCATACTTTTTCCAGTGAGACGGCTCCTCCTTCTGTACTGATTCTGCAGGGTGTGTGCTCTTCTCCAAGCACTGTGCGGGCTACTGAAGGAAGTTCACCATGCATGTGCAGTAGAAGTGGATCATCGCTGGAGGAGAAGAGTGAGTACAGACTGAAACAATACAGGAGGAGGGGCCATCTCACAGGAAGAAGTGTGGAGGGTAAGTATATATAATGTGGGTCGAAGGTTGGGCTGAATAGGTAGGGAAGGGCAGGATGGCTAGAGAGATAGGGAGGGGGTATATGGAGGGAGGGGATTAGGAGAAGGAGAGAGTGAGGAAAGAGAGAGGAGGTGAGAAAGGAGGGGGGAGTAAGGTGAGAAGGGTTAGTGAAGAAGTTACATAGCAGGAAGCAGAAGTAGGTAAACAAAAACAGATACCAGGAGGTCTCAGAGACACCCCTAAATCACTGAAAACATGTTAAAGGTATATGGGTGCATTTAGGAACCCATTAACAGCACTAACAAACATTTTTTAAAAAAAACAACAACATTTTTTTGCCTGAAAAAAACATTTATTAAGACTATTAACCATAACGCCAACCATTGAAGTTATTTGCAAAAGCAGATTCCAGCCCATAAAGTTGGGAATAGCAATACAGTGGGGGAATTTGGTGCAGGGACCAAACAGTAATGAAATGAAAAAGAGAAAGAAACAAAAATAAACTCAAAGAAAAAAATCAAAGATGACTGCATATTAAATGAATGTTGGCCAAACCTCCAAATGTTGGTGGAATCAACAAACAATGTAATGTGTTATGGGTTTTTTTCTGTTTCCCAATGTCAATGTGGTAAATATCAGTATGCTTAATGCTGTGTTCTTGTGGGAGATAAGCTGCCAGCTGAGTTTTTTAATGGTGACAGTATCTTCACCCTATTGAGAGGGCGTAGAAAACATACATGTGTGTGGGAGGAATAGCTGTCAGCCAAACAAGTGTTTGGCCAACAGCTGGGTAAAGTATATTGTCACCTATAAAGGTATCTGTAAGGATTAGAGATGAGCGAGTACTGTTCGGATCAGCCGATCCGAACAGCAAGCTCCATAGAAATGAATGGATGCACCTGGTACTTCCACTTTGACGGCGGCCGGCCGCTTAACCCCCTGCGTGCCTGCTACGTCCATTCATTTCTATGCGAGCGTGCTGTTCGGATCGGCTGATCCAAACAGTACTCGCTCATCTCTAATAAGGATCCATCTTGTATTTGTAATTCAGGTGAAACGTCTCAGAATCCTTGAATACTAAGCAAGATGGTTAATTGCGGAAAAAGCTTTATTGGCAAGTCCTCAAGAAGCTGCTTCTCCATCACCATATAATTCCATCACCCACTCATACATGATGCTAGCAATACAAGACCTCCATTAACAAGGAATCTTTGTATAAGCCACAATCAAAATGTAGTGCAAAACAGATTTCTTCAAACCTACTTCACAGCTGACCCTGGTATTGTACTTGACAGAGAGAGAAATCAGATCAGGACCAAAAGGATCTCAAAGCTAAGTGGACCAAAAGCAGTCCAATTTGGCAAATGAATGGCATGTAAATCCAGTCTGCCTGAAACCGTGGAGATCTTCATAGTCACTATAGGAAGAATAAGCTGCGTCCTCTTCACAATTCTTACACATGTAGGTGTGCCTGATCTTAAATTTCTAGTATAACACATGCCAATTTTCCTGTGTGAATTATTATAATTTTGACAGACCAGGTGGCCCATATCCTGGCCTCTAGATTCCCGCCCTTCTCTGTCTACTGTCATTAAATCTAGGGCTTTGTTCATAAGGTCTTAGTTTTTTTTGGCTTTAGTGATGCAGACAGTAAATCATGTACTGTTGTCACTGGGGATCTAAATTCTTGGGGCCCATTACATGATCTGCTTCATGGAGCTCAAGCTCATCAAAAATTAGGCAGCCCAACACCAAGCTAAAATTAGTCTGGAGTACGGTAGTTAAAGGGATTTTCCCATCTCAGTGTTTCAGCACTCTGCCTGCAGTCTGTTCTCACTTCCTGTATTTCTCTCCCTCCTCCTCCCTCTTGCTGATTTGGAAACACAATACTTATACAAATGAGATAATATGCAGATGCTTGTACAGAATTGACTCAGTGTTATCTGTGTGTTTACATAGAGAGATAACAGACCAGGCTTTATCAGCTGAACTGCAATTAGCTGAACAATTGTCCTGGCAAGAGCAGTGAATAAGTGACAGGGGCGGATCCAGGGTTGGCGGGAGGTATGTCCCGATTTCAACTCATCGGCGTCCTATGGACGCCGATGAGCGAAATACATAGGCATTTAAAGCAGGAGCTGTCACAGCTCAGCTCAACGCTGCTCTCCTGCATTTGTAGCTGCGATGTGATGACGTCACATTGCACCTACAACTATGTGTATGAGGGAGAGAGCGGCAGGGGAGCGTTGGAAGGTGAGTGTAAGTGTTTTTTTGTGTTAAACATTAAGGTGGAACATAATGTAGGGGGCCCATGAAACTGGGGGCAGTTGAGGGAGGGGTGGAACGGCATGACACTGGGACAGATGAAAGGGGGGAGAACAGCATGACACTGTGGCAGATGAAGGGGGAGGGAGAATGGCATGACACTGGGGCAGATGAAGAGGGGGAGAACGGCATGACACTGGGGCAGAGACGGGGGGACATGAAACTGTGGGTAGATGAAGGGGAGAGAATGGCATGAAACTGGGCAAAAACAGGAGGACATGAAACTGGGGACAGAGATGGAGGGGGGACATGAAACTAGGGGCAGATGAAGGGTGTATATGAAACTGGGAGAGAGATGGAGGGGGGGACATATAATTTATGGGTGACTGTAGGAGGATTATACTGTGTGGGAGCACATGAAAAATGAATGAGAATGGGTGAAGTCAACATAAAAGTGCCATTTAGTTCCCTCTTTCTAGTCTTCAAAAGTTGGGAGGTATGGATTAGAAGTGCGAGGCCCTTAAAGGGGTATTTCCATGTCCCTTACTTACTAGTCTTCACTGCTGTAAACTCTTCTTTCTTCCTGGTTTTCTTGCGTCAATTGGTGGGCAGGGTTTCATATGCAAAGGCAGCGGCGAGATGCACATCACTTCTATGCCACTGGTCATGCATGCATGCTCCCAATGCAGCTAATAGTACACAAATAAGGTCAGTTTTATAAGTTGGTCAAAAACAGCTAACTAGTTTAAAAAAAAAAAAACACCTCAAAAACGCATTTTTAGGGCTAATTTTTTCAAAAAATCCTGGGGGGAACCCCAGATACCCTGGTAAGTAGGGCCCCGCCAAAGTCAATTGCCCAGGGCCCCGCAAACCCTGGATCCGCCACTGGTAAGTAAGATGGGACAACCCCTTCAATTTCTCTGGGCCATCATTTTTGGGCAGGCTCTGGATTGAGACATTTTTGCTGTCATTGCAATTATCTATTAGTTTGAGGTATTGTCCATTGAAAGACAGTTGGCAGTGATGGGCAATTCTTGTGAAGACACTGTAACATTATTCATTTCTACAATGGAAATTCTGCATACACTGGCCTTCATGGCCCTAACTTTACTAATTTCAGATCTCTAAGTGACCTTAAATATCACTTCATTTCCTGCCGTAGACTATATTGGATAAAAGTCATCCATTGCACTTTTTATGTAGATGAATACTTTTAAGAATGAAAACCTTAATTATTTGGAAACAATGTGACATTTATGGGTAAATGTTTACAATTTGACAATTTGCTTTACTTCTGCTCTTCTTCCACTCCAAAAAGGACCATTCAGTTCTCTAAAATATAATCCACACAGACAGCTACTATATACAGTAGGAAATGTTTTACATAGAGAAGTACTTTCTATAACCCTGGTTTCAGTTGTAATGATTTATCCATAAAAAAAAATCTTTCAATTATGTCAATACTTTATTTTGCAGAAGCAGATGATGGGAAAACAGGTTAGATTTGGCCATAAACATTTCCAACTCTAAAAATAACTATGGGAAAGCTATATTTATCACAGTCTATTTTGCTTGATTTTCCCTGCTTCTGAAAAATGAGTGAACAAATTTGCATATTTCCTTTTTTTCAAGAGAACTGTCTTCATTTTCAGACATAAAAATGGGGAAACTCGAAAAGAAGGAAGTAGAAATTGCTTTGTATGCTAATTGTAACTTTTCTGACACTGGATTTATTGTACTCTATTTATAGAGGGAAATCAATTGTCAAATCCAATACATTAGATACAGTCCTATGAAAAAGTTTGGGCACCCCTATTAATCTTAATCATTTTTAGTTCTAAATATTTTGGTGTTTGCAGCAGCCATTTCAGTTTGATATATCTAATAACCGATGGACATAGTAATATTTCAGGATTGAAATGAGGTTTATTGTACTAACAGAAAATGTGCAATATGCATTAAGCCAAAATTTGACCGGTGCAAAAGTATGGGCACCTCAACAGAAAAGTGACATTAATATTTAGTAGATCCTCCTTTTGCCTCTAGTTGCTTCCTGTAGCTTTTAATCAGTTCCTGGATCCTGGATGAAGGTATTTTGGACCATTCCTCTTTACAAAACAATTCAAGTTCAGTTAAGTTTGATGGTCGCCGAGCATGGACAGCCCACTCTCAAATCATTCCACAGATGTTCAATGATATTCAGGTCTGGGGACTGGGATGGCCATTCCAGAACATTGTCATTGTTCCTCTGCATGAATGCCTGAGTCGATTTGGAGCGGTGTTTTGGATCATTGTCTTTCTGAAATATCCATCCCCGGCGTAACTTCAACTTCGTCACTGATTCTTGAACATTATTCTCAAGAATCTGCTGGTACTGAGTGGAATCCATGCGACCCTCAACTTTAACAAGATTCCCGGTGCCGGCATTGGCCACACAGCCCCAAAGCATGATGGAACCTCCACCAAATTTTACAGTGGGTGGCAAGTGTTTTTCTTGGAATGCTGTTTTTTTTGGACGCCATGCATAACGCCTTTTTGTATGACCAAACAACTCAATCTTTGTTTCATCAGTCCACAGGACCTTCTTCCAAAATGAAGCTGGCTTGTCCAAATGTGCTTTTGCATACCTCAGGCGACTCTGTTTGTGGCGTGCTTGCAGAAACGGCTTCTTTCTCATCACTCTCCCATACAGCTTCTCCTTGTGCAAAGTGCACTGTATTGTTGACTGATGCACAGTGACACCATCTGCAGCAAGATGATGCTGCAGCTCTTTGGAGGTGGTCTGTGGATTGTCCTTGACTGTTCTCACCATTCTTCTTCTCTACCTTTCTGATATTTTTCTTGGCCTGCCACTTCTGGGCTTAACAAGAACTGTCCCTGTGGTCTTCCATTTCCTTACTATGTTCCTCACAGTGGAAACTGACAGGTTAAATCTCTGAGACAACTTTTTGTATCCTTCCCCTGAACAACTATGTTGAGCAATCTTTGTTTTCAGATCATTTGAGAGCGGGCTGTCCATGCTCGGCGACCATCAAACTTAACTGAACTTGAATTGTTTTGTAAAGAGGAATGGTCCAAAATACCTTCATCCAGGATCCAGGAACTGATTAAAAGCTACAGGAAGCGACTAGAGGCTGTTATCTTTGCAAAAGGAGGATGTACTAAATATTAATGTCACTTTTCTGTTGAGGTGCCCATACTTTTGCACTGGTCAAATTTTGCTTTAATGTATATTGCACATTTTCTGTTAGTACAATAAACCTCATTTCAATCCTGAAATATTACTTTGTCCATCAGTTATTAGCTATATCAAACTGAAATGGCTGTTGCAAACACCAAAATATTTAGAACTAAAAATGATTAAGATTAATAGGGGTGCCCAAACTTTTTCATAGGACTGTAATAGAATAATGAGCAGAAAATGGAAGTCAGAAAGATGGCACTTGTAGGGGCTGTGTAGTGCCAGGATGCTTGTTCTGTATGTGAAAAATGGTACCCTCATATTCTCTGGGTAAGTTTATCTGGGAAAGTAGCTAAATTGTCTTTTTTTTTCCCCCAGTCAGTGTATCTGATGTGAAGAGCAAAGGTTGCAATATTTCATCTTATGTTGAGTTTATGTTACGTTCGTGTCTGAGTCCAGACCCAGATTCCGGGCTGCAGATTGTAACGCTAAGGAGACAGGGGAAGGAGACTATCCCTGGCACTTCAGTGGCTAGCTAGGCCCTGCCTACGGGTGTTGGTCAGCTTTCCCCAAGCTAGTCTTGGCCCCGACAACTCCTGGCTCTCTAGCACGAAGACCTAGTAGACAGATAGGGAAAGAGCTATAGGAGAGCTAGGGAATGGGGTTTCTAAAGTGGTGACCCCTACAGAAATCCAGGTGCAGCTGCAGACAGACAAACGGGCTGGGAGGTGCTGGACCACGGACACGCAGCACAACACAAAACAAACAAGAAAATGAGGAGAGGGACAGTGGAGAGGTGAGGAAAGGGTAAACACAGGACTGGGAGAACACTGGAACCCAAAACCTCTCAAACCACAAGAAAGTGCCAAGCACACAGAGCAGAAGGACAGGGTGGAGATGAAGTGTGAGGAAACAAACAAGATTCACACAACAGGCAACTTTCACACCACTTCCTAATCTGCTGGAACCTTCACAAAACAATCCTCCTCCTAAAGCCAAGAATCCTAGGGTGTAAACCACGAAAACCGGCAACATGTGGAGTCAGCCCTCTTCCTTAAAAAGGCCCCAGAATCCTCCCATAGGACGATGGCAAATTAAACACCTGAGGTTCGATTCCTGGAACCTCAAGTCTGCTAAGAGGACTAGCACCAACACCACACCAGATGGTCCAGTGGTAAAGCAACCACCAGCAGAACACAGAAGCCGGGATCAAATCCCCAGACACAAACAACCAGGTCATGACAGTTTACCTTTGTATGTGAGAAAACTCCTGTTACTCAATAATTTAGGTTAACCAGGATGTTTGTTGAAAGAACTAATGAATATGTCCAGCATTGTAATGTGAATGATGCTGTAGTCAGCAGCCAAAGTAAATACTGTAAGGGTCCCAAAGTGATGTGTAGCCCACTTGTAACAACTGCACATGATCTGCAATATCTGAATGCTTAAAGTGTACCTGTTGTTTCATTTAACTTTTCATGATAAGTGTTGTATTTGTATAAGAGTAGTAACACAATTTGTAGTCATTATATAAGTTATTTTTCAGCAATTTGTAGGACTTTTCCACTCTGCATTCCGTATGTGTTGTATACTTTCCTCTCTGAACTGGTGAACGAGACATGCTGCCATAAATTGCACACAGTGAGTAGAGGAGAATCTGCCGTATAACTGTCTCTTTCTTACTCATAAATTTTTTCAGGACCATTCTGGATATATATGGAGAAGTACTGACGTGCTTATGTGAATGAAATACTTAGGTTGTGATATAATTCAGCTATGCAGTTCCAGAATTTTTCTAATTCTGTTTTTTTAAGGAGATAAGGATCTCCTGCCGTTCCTGTACATTCCTCCCTTTTACAAGAGTGATATAGATGAGACACCAAAGTTGTGTGAGCTCCAGTCTGTCTCAAGACCAATTTACAGAAAGAAAGTTAGCTTAGTAGAGGAGGGGGGTGGCAGTGTAATATATTTACAGATATATTACAGATGTATTACAATATTTCAGGGTTTTTTTGTAACACTATTATTTATAACATTTTCAGAATAATAAAACAATACGCAAGCATGTGATGTGTATAGATGAAAGTATGACATGGAGTAAGGGGGCGTTCACACTACCGTCGGCGTCCGACAGGTAGTGTCCGCTCATAGTGTCCACTCAAAATCTGTCACGGACATTAGGAGTGGACACTAGCTGTGTCCGTGACACCTGTCATTCACTTAAATGGGCATTGGGTGCGTTCTTTTGCACTCCGTGCCCTTCCTTCACTGTCCGCAAGTGAAGATGTCCGACTTCTCAAGCGGACAGAAAAACCCGACATGTAGGGTTCTTCTGTCCGCTTGAGAAGTCGGACATCTTCACTCGCGGACAGGCACGGAGTGCAAAAGAACGCACCCGATGCCCATTTAAGTGAATGACAGGTGTCACGAACACAGCTAGTGTCCGCTCCTAATGTCCGTGACAGATTTTGAGCGGACACTAGGAGCGGACACTACCTGTCGGACACCGACGGTAGTGTGAACGCTCCCTAACAGTACTGCTAGGCGGGCCAGCTCAAGGACAAGCCCAACCACACAGGTAAATATTAATGAAAACAATGGAGGAGGGATACAAAAGAGTGGAAGAGAGAGAGATAGAAGAGAACTATGAGAGAGGGTCGGCACTAATCTTAGAGCATAATGGATTTGTATTTAGCAGAGTTCTGGAAAGTTATCCAGTAGTGCCAGGTCCTCATAAAAACCTGATAACGGTCATGAAGATGTGCAGTGAAATCTTCCATTAAATGTACCTCCTCCACCTTCCAAAACAGAGCCTAACTGAACTGAGGGAGGTTCCAGATGTCTCCACAAGGAAGGCACACAGCCATGGGCTGCATTAATCAGGTGTTGTATGTACTTGAAAGAGATGTACCTCAAATGAAGGAGGAAGGACCCCAGAGAAAAAGGAAGTGTGGGATCCGTGAAGGAGCATGTACTTCTCCAGACTTCACATCAGAAACCAGCCAATGAAGGACAGCTCCATAAAATATGGAGGGTGTCTCCATAGAGAGCTGAGCAATGCCAGCACGAAGAGGTCACCGAGGGCAACAGCGTATGTGGTTTAGGTGGTGCTCTATACTGGCGTGATAGAATCTTATACCCACTTTCTAAAGTTTACTTGAGATGGAGAGGGTTTAGAAAGTTGAAACAATCTAGCACTTTGAGCATCGGAGAAATCAACACCCAAATACACCAACCAATGATGGAGGTAGAGTGGGCGTTAGGAAGGGACCCCAACATGGCATATATAAGAGACAGGACAGGGAGAACTGGACCAGAGTCTGAACACAAGTATTTGAAATTAGTTTTGGATTTCAAATAAAAGGAGATAAGATAAATCTTTAATAGTCCCACCATGGGGAAATTCGTGTGTTACAGCAGTATGGATAATACAGCAATATTACAACAAAAAACACACATACAAGCCCAGAATAGCAGATAGAAAAGATACTAGGAGTCATAGCAACTAAAAAGAAAGACTTCAGGATCAATTAGTTCTCTGATGTTGATTATACAGCCTGACCGCAGTTGGGTGGAAGGATCTCTGATAGCGCTTCTTCTCACCCTTGGGTGAAGCAGTCAGTCACTGTCAGTACTGCCAAGTGCTATCACTGTCTCATACATGGGAAGGAAGTTGTTCTCCAGCATGGAGCTCACCACGGACAGTATCCTTCTGTCACCCACCACCACCTGTACTGGGTCTAGAAGGCTCGCCAGGACAGAGGTGGCCCTTCTAACCAGTATGTCAAGTCTATTTCTGTCCCTGGCTGTTATGCTATGGTTGGTTGGATGATTATGGAGGCTAGGAAGTGAGAGAGTTGATTGGTTCTCCAGAAACCCAAGAAGCAGGATTCGGAGACTTCCTCTAAGTCTTGCGCTAATTATTGCAGAGAAACTGTTGTGCCCTGTAAAGACCTGTTTGGGGCCACCTGACAAAGAGGGGGCCATCAATCACCAGAGTGAAGACCAGATTTCACTAAATGGGAAACATAGTGGAAGGCTGAGGGGAGAGGTCAGTAGTGGAGAAGGCATGCAAGACTACCTGTAAGGTAGGGGAAATGATGAGTTGTCTGTCTAGGTCATGTGGAATAGATGAAAGCCAGGGGACAGAGAGAAGGGGGGGGGGGAATAAAGGAAAACACGGACTCCATGCCCACCCAAAGTTTAGAGTCACCATGACGATGCCAGTTGGTCACGCGGGCAAGGTAAGAAGAGACATAATATGTATAGACATTCGGTAGCCCCAACATCCCCATTTATTTCAGGCAGAACAGTACCGAGTGTGAAATCCGGGCAGGTTTGTTAGCCCATACAAATTTACTGAGGAGGGAGGAGAGTCTGGAGAAAAATTCTTTAGGAATCAAAAACGGAAGTCTGGAGAAAGTAGAGTATCCGAGGGAGAACGTTAATCTTAAAAATAGGAACATATACCGAACCAGGTGATTGTACCATGAGACTGGCATTAACAATCATGTATGCAGCATTTGGTTAAATAAGAGAGCTATTTAATAGGTAACAGAGACAAAATAATTCTCAAATGTTTTGCCCTTTATTTCTCATAACTGCAAATGTATTGGTCCCAATTAATTAATTTAGTTTTATTCCACTTCTTCACAGACCCACTGTTAGGGAATTGCCAGTTAAGCAATTAACCAGTGACTGCTGTAGGAAACTGGGAAGGGGAATGGCAGGGACAGTGAGTCCTAATGCTAGACCCACCCTCAGTCCCTAACTATTTGCCTCAAGTACCCTGGATGATAGAGAACAGCTGGGCAACACTTCCCTCCTATAATACGAGTGGAACACAAAATGTAGACAAGACAAAGAAAGAGGTACGGGTAATCAAGAGACCCAGCTGAACGGATTTGAATGAAATTTGGCACATAGATAGTTTGTAACATTGATTAATAGAGATGAGCGAACACTAAAATGTTCGAGGTTCGAAATTCGATTCGAACAGCCGCTCAATGTTCGTGTGTTCGAACGGGTTTCGAACCCCATTATAGTCTATGGGGAACAGATACTCGTTAAGGGGGAAACCCAAATCCGTGTCTGGAGGGTCACCAAGTCCACTATGACACCCCAGGAAATGATGCCAACACCTCTGGAATGACACTGGGACAGCAGGGGAAGCATGTCTGGGGGCATCTAACACACCAAAGACCCTCTATTACCCCAACATCACAGCCTAACAACTACACACTTTACACACTCAATACCACCTCTCTGACAGTAGGAAAACACCTTGAAACATGTGTATTTGGCACTTGCAGTGAGGAGAGCTTGTCACCAGCAGTGAATTTGGCCCTTGTAGTAAGTTGAGGTTGGCACCAACATTTGTTTTGAAAATCAGGGTGGATTGAGCCTCTAACCAGCAGAGTTTGGGCAAATTCATGGTGGAGGGAGCCTCTAAACACCCCAGTTTGGGCAAATTCATGGTGGAGGGAGCCTCTAAAAATCCCAGTTTGGACCAATTCATGGTGGAGGGAGCCTCTAACCAGCCCAGTTTGGGCAAATTCATGGTGGAGGGAGCCTCTAACCAGCCCAGTTTGGACCAATTAATGGTGGAGGGAGCCTCTAACCAGCCCAGTTTGGACCAATTAATGGTGGAGGGAGCCTCTAACCAGCCCAGTTTGGACTAATTAATGGTGGAGGGAGCCTCTAACCAGCCCAGTTTGGACCAATTAATGGTGGAGGGAGCCTCTAACCAGCCCAGTTTGGACCAATTCATGGTGGAGGGAGCCTCTAAACAGCCAAGTTTGGACCAATTCATGGTGGAGGGAGCCTCTAAAACCCCCAGTTTGGACCAATTCATGGTGGAGGGAGCCTCTAACCAGCCCAGTTTGGGCAAATTCATGGTGGAGGGAGCCTCTAAACAACCCAGTTTGGGCAAATTCATGGTGGAGGGAGCCTCTAACCAGCCCAGTTTGGACCAATTAATGGTGGAGGGAGCCGCTAAACAGCCCAGTTTGGGCAAATTCATGGTGGAGGGAGCCTCTAAACAGCCCAGTTTGGACCAATTCATGGTGGAGGGAGCCTCTAAAAAACCCAGTTTGGACCAATTCATG
This sequence comes from Leptodactylus fuscus, assembly GCF_031893055.1. Classification (NCBI taxonomy): domain Eukaryota; kingdom Metazoa; phylum Chordata; class Amphibia; order Anura; family Leptodactylidae; genus Leptodactylus; species Leptodactylus fuscus. The sequence goes on from NC_134265.1 coordinate 71,727,867, forward strand.
GTGGAGGGAGCCTCTAAACAGCCCAGTTTGGGCAAATTCATGGTGGAGGGAGCCTCTAAACAGCCCAGTTTGGGCAAATTCATGGTGGAGGGAGCCTCTAACCAGCCCAGTTTGGACCAATTAATGGTGGAGGGAGCCTCTAAACAGCCAAGTTTTGGGAAATTCATGGTGGAGGGAGCCTCTAACCAGCCCAGTTTGGACCAATTCATGGTGGAGGGAGCCTCTAAACAGCCCAGTTTGGGCAAATTCATGGTGGAGGGAGCCTCTAAAAAACCCAGTTTGGACCAATTCATGGTGGAGGGAGCCTCTAACCAGCCCAGTTTGGACCAATTAATGGTGGAGGGAGCCTCTAAACAGCCAAGTTTGGACCAATTCATGGTGGAGGGAGCCTCTAAAAACCCCAGTTTGGACCAATTCATGGTGGAGGGAGCCTCTAACCAGCCCAGTTTGGGCAAATTCATGGTGGAGGGAGCCTCTAAACAGCCCAGTTTGGGCAAATTCATGGTGGAGGGAGCCTCTAACCAGCCCAGTTTGGACCAATTAATGGTGGAGGGAGCCGCTAAACAGCCCAGTTTGGACCAATTCATGGTGGAGGGAGCCTCTAAAAACCCCAGTTTGGACCAATTCATGGTGGAGGGAGCCTCTAAAAAACCCAGTTTGGACCAATTCATGGTGGAGGGAGCCTCTAACCAGCCCAGTTTGGACCAATTAATGGTGGAGGGAGCCTCTAAACAGCCAAGTTTGGACCAATTCATGGTGGAGGGAGCCTCTAAAAACCCCAGTTTGGACCAATTCATGGTGGAGGGAGCCTCTAACCAGCCCAGTTTGGACCAATTAATGGTGGAGGGAGCCTCTAACCAGCCCAGTTTGGACCAATTAATGGTGGAGGGAGCCTCTAACCACCCCAGTTTGGACCAATTCATGGTGGAGGGAGCCTCTAAACAGCCAAGTTTGGACCAATTCATGGTGGAGGGAGCCTCTAAAAACCCCAGTTTGGACCAATTCATGGTGGAGGGAGCCTCTAACCAGCCCAGTTTGGGCAAATTCATGGTGGAGGGAGCCTCTAAACAGCCCAGTTTGGGCAAATTCATGGTGGAGGGAGCCTCTAACCAGCCCAGTTTGGACCAATTAATGGTGGAGGGAGCCGCTAAACAGCCCAGTTTGGGCAAATTCATGGTGGAGGGAGCCTCTAAACAGCCCAGTTTGGACCAATTCATGGTGGAGGGAGCCTCTAAAAAACCCAGTTTGGACCAATTCATGGTGGAGGGAGCCTCTAAACAGCCCAGTTTGGGCAAATTCATGGTGGAGGGAGCCTCTAACCAGCCCAGTTTGGACCAATTAATGGTGGAGGGAGCCGCTAAACAGCCCAGTTTGGACCAATTCATGGTGGAGGGAGCCTCTAAAAACCCCAGTTTGGACCAATTCATGGTGGAGGGAGCCTCTAAAAAACCCAGTTTGGACCAATTCATGGTGGAGGGAGCCTCTAACCAGCCCAGTTTGGACCAATTAATGGTGGAGGGAGCCTCTAAACAGCCAAGTTTGGACCAATTCATGGTGGAGGGAGCCTCTAAAAACCCCAGTTTGGACCAATTCATGGTGGAGGGAGCCTCTAACCAGCCCAGTTTGGACCAATTAATGGTGGAGGGAGCCTCTAACCAGCCCAGTTTGGACCAATTAATGGTGGAGGGAGCCTCTAACCACCCCAGTTTGGACCAATTCATGGTGGAGGGAGCCTCTAAACAGCCAAGTTTGGACCAATTCATGGTGGAGGGAGCCTCTAAAAACCCCAGTTTGGACCAATTCATGGTGGAGGGAGCCTCTAACCAGCCCAGTTTGGGCAAATTCATGGTGGAGGGAGCCTCTAAACAGCCCAGTTTGGGCAAATTCATGGTGGAGGGAGCCTCTAACCAGCCCAGTTTGGACCAATTAATGGTGGAGGGAGCCGCTAAACAGCCCAGTTTGGGCAAATTCATGGTGGAGGGAGCCTCTAAACAGCCCAGTTTGGACCAATTCATGGTGGAGGGAGCCTCTAAAAAACCCAGTTTGGACCAATTCATGGTGGAGGGAGCCTCTAAACAGCCCAGTTTGGGCAAATTCATGGTGGAGGGAGCCTCTAACCAGCCCAGTTTGGACCAATTAATGGTGGAGGGAGCCGCTAAACAGCCCAGTTTGGACCAATTCATGGTGGAGGGAGCCTCTAAAAACCCCAGTTTGGACCAATTCATGGTGGAGGGAGCCTCTAAAAAACCCAGTTTGGACCAATTCATGGTGGAGGGAGCCTCTAACCAGCCCAGTTTGGACCAATTAATGGTGGAGGGAGCCTCTAAACAGCCAAGTTTGGACCAATTCATGGTGGAGGGAGCCTCTAAAAACCCCAGTTTGGACCAATTCATGGTGGAGGGAGCCTCTAACCAGCCCAGTTTGGACCAATTAATGGTGGAGGGAGCCTCTAACCAGCCCAGTTTGGACCAATTAATGGTGGAGGGAGCCTCTAACCACCCCAGTTTGGACCAATTCATGGTGGAGGGAGCCTCTAAACAGCCAAGTTTGGACCAATTCATGGTGGAGGGAGCCTCTAAAAACCCCAGTTTGGACCAATTCATGGTGGAGGGAGCCTCTAACCAGCCCAGTTTGGGCAAATTCATGGTGGAGGGAGCCTCTAAACAGCCCAGTTTGGGCAAATTCATGGTGGAGGGAGCCTCTAACCAGCCCAGTTTGGACCAATTAATGGTGGAGGGAGCCGCTAAACAGCCCAGTTTGGGCAAATTCATGGTGGAGGGAGCCTCTAAACAGCCCAGTTTGGACCAATTCATGGTGGAGGGAGCCTCTAAAAAACCCAGTTTGGACCAATTCATGGTGGAGGGAGCCTCTAAACAGCCAAGTTTTGGGAAATTCATGGTGGAGGGAGCCTCTAACCAGCCCAGTTTGGACCAATTAATGGTGGAGGGAGCCTCTAAACAGCCCAGTTTGGACCAATTCATGGTGGAGGGAGCCTCTAAACAGCCCAGTTTGGGCAAATTCATGGTGGAGGGAGCCTCTAAAAAACCCAGTTTGGACCAATTCATGGTGGAGGGAGCCTCTAACCAGCCCAGTTTGGGCAAATTCATGGTGGAGGGAGCCTCTAAACAGCCCAGTTTGGGCAAATTCATGGTGGAGGGAGCCTCTAACCAGCCCAGTTTGGACCAATTCATGGTGGAGGGAGCCTCTAAACAGCCCAGTTTGGGCAAATTCATGGTGGAGGGAGCCTCTAAAAAACCCAGTTTGGACCAATTCATGGTGGAGGGAGCCTCTAACCAGCCCAGTTTGGGCAAATTCATGGTGGAGGGAGCCTCTAAACAGCCCAGTTTGGGCAAATTCATGGTGGAGGGAGCCTCTAACCAGCCCAGTTTGGACCAATTAATGGTGGAGGGAGCCGCTAAACAGCCCAGTTTGGGCAAATTCATAGTGGAGGGAGCCTCTAAACAGCCCAGTTTGGACCAATTCATGGTGGAGGGAGCCTCTAAAAAACCCAGTTTGGACCAATTCATGGTGGAGGGAGCCTCTAAACAGCCCAGTTTGGGCAAATTCATGGTGGAGGGAGCCTCTAACCAGCAGAGTTGTGGGAAAGCAGGGTGGAGGGAGCCTCTAACCAGCAGAGTTGGTGGAAATCAGGGTGGAGGGAGCCTCTAACCAGCAGAGTTGGGGGAAATCATGTTGGAGGGAGCCTAGTATTAGCAGAATTGTGCAACGCTTATGGTGGATGAGTATGAGGATGCGGAGGAATTGGAGAGGTTGAGTACAGACATGGAGTTTCATGTTGGGGTGCTTTACACAGGTGGGCACAAAAATGAAGGCTCTATCCAGTGGTGGTTCATTTTTATCAAAGTGAGCCGGTCGGCACTCTCAGCTGACAGACGGTTGCGCTTGTCAGTGATGATGCCACCGGCTGCACTGAACACCCTCTCAGATAGGACGCTGGCGGCAGGACAGGACAGCACCTCCAAGGCATATAGGGCAAGTTCAAGCCACAGGTCCAACTTCGACACCCAATACGTGTAGGGCGCAGAGGGGTCGGAGAGGACAGGGCTGTGGTCGGAAAGGTATTCCCGCAACATGCGCCTATACTTCTCACGCCTGGTGACACTAGGACCCTCCGTGGCGGCACTTTGGTGAGGGGGTGCCATCAAGGTGTCCCAGACCTTAGACAGTGTGCCCCTCGTTTGTGTGGACCGGTGAGAACTTGGTTGCCTACTGGAGGAACTGCCCTCCCTGCCACCAACGTCACATGCTGGAAACATCTCCATCATATTCTGCACCAATTGCCTGTGGCAAGCATTGATGCGATTGGCCCTCCCCTCTACCGGAATAAAAGACGAGATGTTGTTTTTATACCGGGGGTCAAGGATAGCAAAGATCCAGTACTGGTTGTCCTCCATGATTTTGACAATACGCTTGTCGGTTGTAAAGCACCCTAACATGAACTCAGCCATGTCTGCCACAGTGTTAGTTGGCATGACTCCTCTGGCCCCACCGGAAAGTTCAATCTCCATTTCCTCCTCATCCTCCATGTCTACCCATCCGCGCTGCAACAATGGGACGATTCGAAGTTGCCCGGAAGCCTCCTGTATCACCATCACATCATCGGACAACTCTTCTTCCTCCTCCTCCTCCTCCTCCTCCTCCATTAAACGCAGTGAAGCGGACAGATGTGTGGACCTACTCTCCAGCTGTGACGGATCGGATGCTATCCCTAACTCCTCTGTGTGATCTGAGTTATCCCTGATGTCAATCAGGGATTCTCTCAGAACACACAAGAGCGGGATTGTAAGGCTCACCATCGCATCCTCAGAGCTCACCCTCCTTGTGGACTCCTCAAAGACCCGTAGGATGTCACAAAGGTCTCTCATCCATGGCCACTCATGGATGTGAAACTGAGGCAGCTGACTTTGTGGCACCCTAGGGTTTTGTAGCTGGTATTCCATCAAAGGTCTCTGCTGCTCAACCACTCTATTCAACATCTGAAACGTTGAGTTCCAGCGTGTGGGGACGTCGCACAAAAGCCGGTGTTGTGGCACATGCAGGCGTTGCTGGAGAGATTTTAAGCTAGCAGCGGCTACTGTCGACTTGCGAAAGTGGGCGCACATGCGCCGCACTTTCACCAGTAGCTCTGGAACATTGGGGTAGCTCTTTAGGAAACGTTGCACCACTAGGTTGAAGACGTGGGCCAGGCATGGAACATGTTGGAGTCCGGCAAGCTCCAGAGCTGCTACCAGGTTCCGGCCGTTATCACAAACGACCATGCCTGGGCCCAGGTGCAGCGGCTCAAACCATATTGCCGTCTCATCGAGGAGGGCATCCCTCACCTCGGAGGCAGTGTGCTGTCTGTCCCCCAAGCTGATCAGCTTCAGCACAGCCTGCTGACGTCTACCAACGCCAGTGCTGCAACGTTTCCAACTCGTAGCTGGGGTCAATCTAACAGCGGAGGAGGAGGCGGTGGCGGAGGAGGAGGCGGTGGCGGAGGAGGAGGCGGTAGAGGAGGAGGAGGAGGGGGGTGTTCTTCTCGTGTCCCTGCCAGGAATGTTAGGCGGGGAGACGAGGTACACCGGGCCAGTTTGGGAAGCAGTCCCAGCCTCAACTACATTCACCCAGTGTGCCGTCAGTGAAATGTAGCGTCCCTGTCCGCATGCACTTGTCCACGCGTCGGTGGTCAAGTGGACCTTTGTGCAAAGCGCGGAACTAAGGGCCCGCCTGATGTTGAGTGACACGTGCTGGTGCAAGGCGGGGACGGCACACCGGGAGAAGTAGTGACGGCTAGGGACGGCATAGCGAGGTGCCGCAGTTGCCATCAGGTCCAGGAAGGCGGGAGTTTCAACAAGCCGGAACGCCAACATCTCCTGGGCCAGCAGTTTAGCGATGTTGGCGTTCAAGGCTTGCGCGTGTGGGTGGTTAGCAGTGTATTTCTGCCGCCGCTCCAATGTCTGAGAGATGGTGGGTTGTTGTAAAGAAACGCCTGATGGTGCCTTTGATGGTGCAGGAGAAGGAGATAAGACAGGACCAGGGGAGGATGAGGTAGAAGTCAACAAAGTGGCGGAGGCAGATGAAGTGGTGTCCTGGCTCGTCCTCTGGAGTGCATCGCCAGCACAGTCAGCAGTGGCAGTGGCAGAGGCAGAGGCAGTGGCAGAGGCAGTGGCAGTGGCGTGAACGGCAGGCGGCCTTTGTCCTGCCGTTGCTGCCTGCCACTGATTCCAGTGCTTGGATTCCAAATGACGGCGCATTGAAGTGGTGGACAGGTTGCTCTTCTCAGAGCCCCTAATCAATTTCGAGAGGCAAATTGTGCAGACAACACTATATCTGTCCTCGGCGCATTCCTTGAAAAAACTCCACACCTTCGAGAAACGTGCCCTCGAGGTGGGAGTTTTTCGGGGCTGGGTACGAACTGGAACATCTTGGGAGATTCCGGGTGTGGCCTGGCTTCGCCTAAGCTGCTGACCTCTGCCTCTGCCTCTAGCTACCCTTTTTGGTGCTGCACCTGCCTCAACATCCACACTACTTTCCCCGCTTGACATCCCCCCTGTCCAGGTCGGGTCAGTGTCCTCATCATCCACCACTTCCTCTTCCAACTCCTGTCTCATCTCCTCCTCCCGCACAATGCGCCGGTCAACTGGATGCCCTGACGGCAACTGCGTCACATCATCGTCGATGAGGGTGGGTTGCTGGTCATCCACCACCAAATCGAACGGAGATGGAGGAGACTCTAGTGTTTGAGCATCTGGACACAGATGCTCCTCTGTTAGGTTCGTGGAATCGTGACGTGGAGAGGCAGGTTGAGGGACAATGAAAGGAGCGGAGAACAGCTCTGGGGAGCAGGGACAGTTTGGGTTATTGTTCTGTAAAGCTTCGGAATTTTGGGAGGAAGGAAGACAAGACTGTTGGGTAATAGGAGGAGAGGAGGCAGAGTCTGACTGGCTGCTGGACAATGTGCTGTAAGCGTTCTCTGACAGCCATTGCAAGACCTGTTCCTGGTTCTCGGGCCTACTAAGGTTTTTACCCTGCAGTTTAGTTAATGTGGCAAGCAACCCTGGCACTGTGGAGTGGCGCAATGCTTGCTGCCCCACAGGAGTAGGCACGGGACGCCCTGTGGCTTCACTGCTACCTTGCTCCCCAGAACCATTCCCCCGACCTCGCCCACGGCCTCGTCCACGTCCCTTTCCGGGAGCCTTGCGCATTTTGAATTCCTAGTTAGAAATTGGCACTGTATACCAGTAGTAAAAATTGTGGGTGCACGTAACCCCAATATATTCTTTGAATTACCAGTCAGAAACTGGCACTATATGGCAGTAGCAAGAAATGAGGGTATTTGTATTCCCAATATATTCTTTGAATTCCCAGTCAGACAATGGCACTGTATACCAGTAGTAAAAATTGTGGGTGCACGTAACCCCAATATATTCTTTGAATTACCAGTCAGACACTGGCACTATATGGCAGTAGCAAGAAATGAGGGTATTTGTATTCCCAATATATTCTTTGAATTCCCAGTCAGACAATGGCACTGTATACCAGTAGTAAAAATTGTGGGTGCACGTAACCCCAATATATTCTTTGAATTCCCAGTCAGACACTGGCACTATATGGCAGTAGCAAGAAATGAGGGTATTTGTATTCCCAATATATTCTTTGAATTCCCAGTCAGACAATGGCACTGTATACCAGTAGTAAAAATTGTGGGTGCACGTAACCCCAATATATTCTTTGAATTACCAGTCAGAAACTGGCACTATATGGCAGTAGCAAGAAATGAGGGTATTTATAACCCCAATATATTCTTTGAATTCCCAGTCAGACAATGGCACTGTATACCAGTAGTAAAAATTGTGGGTGCACGTAACCCCAATATATTCTTTGAATTCCCAGTCAGACACTGGCACTATATGGCAGTAGCAAGAAATGAGGGTATTTGTATTCCCAATATACTCTTTGAATTCCCAGTCAGACAATGGCACTGTATACCAGTAGTAAAAATTGTGGGTGCACGTAACCCCAATATATTCTTTGAATTACCAGTCAGAAACTGGCACTATATGGCAGTAGCAAGAAATGAGGGTATTTATAACCCCAATATATTCTTTGAATTCCCAGTCAGACAATGGCACTGTATACCAGTAGTAAAAATTGTGGGTGCACGTAACCCCAATATATTCTTTGAATTACCAGTCAGAAACTGGCACTATATGGCAGTAGCAAGAAATGAGGGTATTTGTATTCCCAATATATTCTTTGAATTCCCAGTCAGACAATGGCACTGTATACCAGTAGTAAAAATTGTGGGTGCACGTAACCCCAATATATTCTTTGAATTACCAGTCAGAAACTGGCACTATATGGCAGTAGCAAGAAATGAGGGTATTTGTATTCCCAATATATTCTTTGAATTCCCAGTCAGACACTGGCACTATATGGCAGTAGCAAGAAATGAGGGTATTTGTATTCCCAATATATTCTTTGAATTCCCAGTCAGACAATGGCACTGTATACCAGTAGTAAAAATTGTGGGTGCACGTAACCCCAATATATTCTTTGAATTACCAGTCAGAAACTGGCACTATATGGCAGTAGCAAGAAATGAGGGTATTTATAACCCCAATATATTCTTTGAATTCCCAGTCAGACAATGGCACTGTATACCAGTAGTAAAAATTGTGGGTGCACGTAACCCCAATATATTCTTTGAATTCCCAGTCAGACACTGGCACTATATGGCAGTAGCAAGAAATGAGGGTATTTGTATTCCCAATATATTCTTTGAATTCCCAGTCAGACAATGGCACTGTATACCAGTAGTAAAAATTGTGGGTGCACGTAACCCCAATATATTCTTTGAATTCCCAGTCAGACACTGGCACTATATGGCAGTAGCAAGAAATGAGGGTATTTGTATTCCCAATATATTCTTTGAATTCCCAGTCAGACAATGGCACTGTATACCAGTAGTAAAAATTGTGGGTGCACGTAACCCCAATATATTCTTTGAATTCCCAGTCAGACACTGGCACTATATGGCAGTAGCAAGAAATGAGGGTATTTGTATTCCCAATATATTCTTTGAATTCCCAGTCAGACAATGGCACTGTATACCAGTAGTAAAAATTGTGGGTGCACGTAACCCCAATATATTCTTTGAATTACCAGTCAGAAACTGGCACTATATGGCAGTAGCAAGAAATAAGGGTATTTATAACCCCAATATATTCTTTGAATTCCCAGTCAGACAATGGCACTGTATACCAGTAGTAAAAATTGTGGGTGCACGTAACCCCAATATATTCTTTGAATTCCCAGTCAGACACTGGCACTATATGGCAGTAGCAAGAAATGAGGGTATTTGTATTCCCAATATACTCTTTGAATTCCCAGTCAGACAATGGCACTGTATACCAGTAGTAAAAATTGTGGGTGCACGTAACCCCAATATATTCTTTGAATTACCAGTCAGAAACTGGCACTATATGGCAGTAGCAAGAAATGAGGGTATTTATAACCCCAATATATTCTTTGAATTCCCAGTCAGACAATGGCACTGTATACCAGTAGTAAAAATTGTGGGTGCACGTAACCCCAATATATTCTTTGAATTCCCAGTCAGACACTGGCACTATATGGCAGTAGCAAGAAATGAGGGTATTTGTATTCCCAATATACTCTTTGAATTCCCAGTCAGACAATGGCACTGTATACCAGTAGTAAAAATTGTGGGTGCACGTAACCCCAATATATTCTTTGAATTACCAGTCAGAAACTGGCACTATATGGCAGTAGCAAGAAATGAGGGTATTTATAACCCCAATATATTCTTTGAATTCCCAGTCAGACAATGGCACTGTGTACCAGTAGTAAAAATTGTGGGTGCACGTAACCCCAATATATTCTTTGAATTACCAGTCAGAAACTGGCACTATATGGCAGTAGCAAGAAATGAGGGTATTTGTATTCCCAATATATTCTTTGAATTCCCAGTCAGACAATGGCACTGTATACCAGTAGTAAAAATTGTGGGTGCACGTAACCCCAATATATTCTTTGAATTACCAGTCAGAAACTGGCACTATATGGCAGTAGCAAGAAATGAGGGTATTTGTATTCCCAATATATTCTTTGAATTCCCAGTCAGACACTGGCACTATATGGCAGTAGCAAGAAATGAGGGTATTTGTATTCCCAATATATTCTTTGAATTCCCAGTCAGACAATGGCACTGTATACCAGTAGTAAAAATTGTGGGTGCACGTAACCCCAATATATTCTTTGAATTACCAGTCAGAAACTGGCACTATATGGCAGTAGCAAGAAATGAGGGTATTTATAACCCCAATATATTCTTTGAATTCCCAGTCAGACAATGGCACTGTATACCAGTAGTAAAAATTGTGGGTGCACGTAACCCCAATATATTCTTTGAATTCCCAGTCAGACACTGGCACTATATGGCAGTAGCAAGAAATGAGGGTATTTGTATTCCCAATATATTCTTTGAATTCCCAGTCAGACAATGGCACTGTATACCAGTAGTAAAAATTGTGGGTGCACGTAACCCCAATATATTCTTTGAATTCCCAGTCAGACACTGGCACTATATGGCAGTAGCAAGAAATGAGGGTATTTGTATTCCCAATATATTCTTTGAATTCCCAGTCAGACAATGGCACTGTATACCAGTAGTAAAAATTGTGGGTGCACGTAACCCCAATATATTCTTTGAATTACCAGTCAGACACTGGCACTATATGGCAGTAGCAAGAAATGAGGGTATTTGTATTCCCAATATATTCTTTGAATTCCCAGTCAGACAATGGCACTGTATACCAGTAGTAAAAATTGTGGGTGCACGTAACCCCAATATATTCTTTGAATTCCCAGTCAGACACTGGCACTATATGGCAGTAGCAAGAAATGAGGGTATTTGTATTCCCAATATATTCTTTGAATTCCCAGTCAGACAATGGCACTGTATACCAGTAGTAAAAATTGTGGGTGCACGTAACCCCAATATATTCTTTGAATTACCAGTCAGAAACTGGCACTATATGGCAGTAGCAAGAAATGAGGGTATTTATAACCCCAATATATTCTTTGAATTCCCAGTCAGACAATGGCACTGTATACCAGTAGTAAAAATTGTGGGTGCACGTAACCCCAATATATTCTTTGAATTCCCAGTCAGACACTGGCACTATATGGCAGTAGCAAGAAATGAGGGTATTTGTATTCCCAATATATTCTTTGAATTCCCAGTCAGACAATGGCACTGTATACCAGTAGTAAAAATTGTGGGTGCACGTAACCCCAATATATTCTTTGAATTACCAGTCAGAAACTGGCACTATATGGCAGTAGCAAGAAATGAGGGTATTTATAACCCCAATATATTCTTTGAATTCCCAGTCAGACAATGGCACTGTATACCAGTAGTAAAAATTGTGGGTGCACGTAACCCCAATATATTCTTTGAATTCCCAGTCAGACACTGGCACTATATGGCAGTAGCAAGAAATGAGGGTATTTGTATTCCCAATATACTCTTTGAATTCCCAGTCAGACAATGGCACTGTATACCAGTAGTAAAAATTGTGGGTGCACGTAACCCCAATATATTCTTTGAATTACCAGTCAGAAACTGGCACTATATGGCAGTAGCAAGAAATGAGGGTATTTATAACCCCAATATATTCTTTGAATTCCCAGTCAGACAATGGCACTGTATACCAGTAGTAAAAATTGTGGGTGCACGTAACCCCAATATATTCTTTGAATTACCAGTCAGAAACTGGCACTATATGGCAGTAGCAAGAAATGAGGGTATTTGTATTCCCAATATATTCTTTGAATTCCCAGTCAGACAATGGCACTGTATACCAGTAGTAAAAATTGTGGGTGCACGTAACCCCAATATATTCTTTGAATTACCAGTCAGAAACTGGCACTATATGGCAGTAGCAAGAAATGAGGGTATTTATAACCCCAATATATTCTTTGAATTCCCAGTCAGACAATGGCACTGTATACCAGTAGTAAAAATTGTGGGTGCACGTAACCCCAATATATTCTTTGAATTACCAGTCAGAAACTGGCACTATATGGCAGTAGCAAGAAATGAGGGTATTTGTATTCCCAATATATTCTTTGAATTCCCAGTCAGACAATGGCACTGTATACCAGTAGTAAAAATTGTGGGTGCACGTAACCCCAATATATTCTTTGAATTACCAGTCAGAAACTGGCACTATATGGCAGTAGCAAGAAATGAGGGTATTTGTATTCCCAATATATTCTTTGAATTCCCAGTCAGACACTGGCACTATATGGCAGTAGCAAGAAATGAGGGTATTTGTATTCCCAATATATTCTTTGAATTCCCAGTCAGACAATGGCACTGTATACCAGTAGTAAAAATTGTGGGTGCACGTAACCCCAATATATTCTTTGAATTACCAGTCAGAAACTGGCACTATATGGCAGTAGCAAGAAATGAGGGTATTTATAACCCCAATATATTCTTTGAATTCCCAGTCAGACAATGGCACTGTATACCAGTAGTAAAAATTGTGGGTGCACGTAACCCCAATATATTCTTTGAATTCCCAGTCAGACACTGGCACTATATGGCAGTAGCAAGAAATGAGGGTATTTGTATTCCCAATATATTCTTTGAATTCCCAGTCAGACAATGGCACTGTATACCAGTAGTAAAAATTGTGGGTGCACGTAACCCCAATATATTCTTTGAATTCCCAGTCAGACACTGGCACTATATGGCAGTAGCAAGAAATGAGGGTATTTGTATTCCCAATATATTCTTTGAATTCCCAGTCAGACAATGGCACTGTATACCAGTAGTAAAAATTGTGGGTGCACGTAACCCCAATATATTCTTTGAATTACCAGTCAGACACTGGCACTATATGGCAGTAGCAAGAAATGAGGGTATTTGTATTCCCAATATATTCTTTGAATTCCCAGTCAGACAATGGCACTGTATACCAGTAGTAAAAATTGTGGGTGCACGTAACCCCAATATATTCTTTGAATTCCCAGTCAGACACTGGCACTATATGGCAGTAGCAAGAAATGAGGGTATTTGTATTCCCAATATATTCTTTGAATTCCCAGTCAGACAATGGCACTGTATACCAGTAGTAAAAATTGTGGGTGCACGTAACCCCAATATATTCTTTGAATTACCAGTCAGAAACTGGCACTATATGGCAGTAGCAAGAAATGAGGGTATTTATAACCCCAATATATTCTTTGAATTCCCAGTCAGACAATGGCACTGTATACCAGTAGTAAAAATTGTGGGTGCACGTAACCCCAATATATTCTTTGAATTCCCAGTCAGACACTGGCACTATATGGCAGTAGCAAGAAATGAGGGTATTTGTATTCCCAATATACTCTTTGAATTCCCAGTCAGACAATGGCACTGTATACCAGTAGTAAAAATTGTGGGTGCACGTAACCCCAATATATTCTTTGAATTACCAGTCAGAAACTGGCACTATATGGCAGTAGCAAGAAATGAGGGTACTTGTATTCCCAATATATTCTTTGAATTCCCAGTCAGACAATGGCACTGTATACCAGTAGTAAAAATTGTGGGTGCACGTAACCCCAATATATTCTTTGAATTACCAGTCAGAAACTGGCACTATATGGCAGTAGCAAGAAATGAGGGTATTTGTATTCCCAATATATTCTTTGAATTCCCAGTCAGACAATGGCACTGTATACCAGTAGTAAAAATTGTGGGTGCACGTAACCCCAATATATTCTTTGAATTACCAGTCAGAAACTGGCACTATATGGCAGTAGCAAGAAATGAGGGTATTTATAACCCCAATATATTCTTTGAATTCCCAGTCAGACAATGGCACTGTATACCAGTAGTAAAAATTGTGGGTGCACGTAACCACAATATATTCTTTGAATTACCAGTCAGAAACTGGCACTATATGGCAGTAGCAAGAAATGAGGGTATTTATAACTCCAATATATTCTTTGAATTCCCAGTCAGACAATGGCACTGTATACCAGTAGTAAAAATTGTGGGTGCACGTAACCCCAATATATTCTTTGAATTACCAGTCAGAAACTGGCACTATATGGCAGTAGCAAGAAATGAGGGTATTTGTATTCCCAATATATTCTTTGAATTCCCAGTCAGACACTGGCACTATATGGCAGTAGCAAGAAATGAGGGTATTTGTATTCCCAATATATTCTTTGAATTCCCAGTCAGACAATGGCACTGTATACCAGTAGTAAAAATTGTGGGTGCACGTAACCCCAATATATTCTTTGAATTACCAGTCAGAAACTGGCACTATATGGCAGTAGCAAGAAATGAGGGTATTTATAACCCCCATATATTCTTTGTATTCCCAGTCAGACAATGGCACTGTATACCAGTAGTAAAAATTGTGGGTGCACGTAACCCCAATATATTCTTTGAATTCCCAGTCAGACACTGGCACTATATGGCAGTAGCAAGAAATGAGGGTATTTGTATTCCCAATATATTCTTTGAATTCCCAGTCAGACAATGGCACTGTATACCAGTAGTAAAAATTGTGGGTGCACGTAACCCCAATATATTCTTTGAATTCCCAGTCAGACACTGGCACTATATGGCAGTAGCAAGAAATGAGGGTATTTGTATTCCCAATATATTCTTTGAATTCCCAGTCAGACAATGGCACTGTATACCAGTAGTAAAAATTGTGGGTGCACGTAACCCCAATATATTCTTTGAATTACCAGTCAGACACTGGCACTATATGGCAGTAGCAAGAAATGAGGGTATTTGTATTCCCAATATATTCTTTGAATTCCCAGTCAGACAATGGCACTGTATACCAGTAGTAAAAATTGTGGGTGTATATAGCCCCAATTCTATTGCTAGGGGACTTGCAGGGTATTTCTGGGGTGAAGGTGGGGGGGCACACCGTTGGAACGGGTATCGGGGTATATATCGGGTATACGGGAATACACTGACAGTGTATTCCATTCAGGATCCTGGGAAAGCTGGGTTGCGGCGATTGAGCCCGTCAGTGCCACGTTACACTGACAAGCTTCTCCCTGGAATTTAGCTCTTACAAGAGCTGTTGGTTGTCTTCTCCTTCCTATCCTAGCCTGTCCCTGCCTACCCAGAATCTAAGCCCTAGCTAGCTGGACGGAAACCTCCGTCCTCGGTGAATTGCAAGCTCAGAATGACGCGAACCTGGGCGGCGCTGTTCTTTTAAATTAGAGGTCACATGTTTTCGGCAGCCAATGGGTTTTGCCTACTTTTCTCAACGTCACCGGTGTCGTAGTTCCTGTCCCACCTACCCTGCGCTGTTATTGGAGCAAAAAAGGCGCCAGGGAAGGTGGGAGGGGAATCGAGTAATGGCGCACTTTACCACGCGGTGTTCGATTCGATTCGAACATGCCGAACAGCCTAATATCCGATCGAACATGAGTTCGATAGAACACTGTTCGCTCATCTCTATTGATTAATACATAGGCTACTTTTTATCCTAGTATATGACATGGCTTCACGGCTGTTATGAATTTACGTTCACATACTATATTAAACTATTCTTGGCAGCAGGCTGATAAAGCCAGGTCTGTTATCTCTCTATGTAAACACTCAGCTAACCCTCATTCCATTGTGTACATTCAGTTGCATATTATCTGATATGCTCCAGGCAGAGTGCTGATACACTGGATGGGAAAACACGTTTAATCTAAATTAGCAGTTTGCTAATTTTAAACATGCTTGGAAAAAGATAATGTAATTTGTCGCAAGATTGTAAAACAACAAGAGCTATGAAGGTAGCCAGAAGTAATTATATGGCATTCTAGCGAGCTGCTGAGATGCCGGAACAATCACAGGCACGGTGTGAGAAACAAGTTCAGCGGCAGGCCAGCTTGAGAGCTGCCGAAACACCGAAGCATGTGGAACATCGACGCCAACAACACGCTCATTATATGGCTTCCCAGCAAGCTGCTGAGATGCTGGAACAATCACGGGCACAGCGCGAGGAACAAGTTCAGTGTCAGGCCAACTTGACAGCTGCTGAAACACCGAAGCAGGCGGATCATCAACGCCAACAACACTCTCATTATATGGCGTCCCAGAGAGCTGCTGAGATGCCGGAACAATCACAGGCACACCATGAGGAAGAAGTTCAACAGCAGGGCAGCTTAAGAGCTGCCAAAACAGGCAAACCATCGACGGCAGTAATTTGCTGAATATAGGCGGATCATCGACGCCAACAACACGCACGTGAAGTCACGGACAGAGGCTAGTGGGAAATATAAAGTAAGCTCTTAGACTTTTCCTTTATGTTTAATCCATTCCTGACTTTGGCTCAAAAAAACACAGCCAAACAAAAAATGCTGCATTTCCTCAACGTGGAGCTTTAGCCTTAAATAGATTTTGAGTAACTTTAAAGAGCCTTTGTCATTACGATGCTGCTTTATATAAGGGTGGTATAATATGAGTACAGGCCCACACTCCTATACACCAAAATTACACAAAAAGTATTATGCAATTTGGCTAGGAGCAGTCTGAGTATACCCTGGACACTTGGTGGAGGGATTATTTGTAGGTATGAATAGATTTCACCTCTACCTCTCCCTGCCCGTCTCATGCTTAGCTTTCCTTACATAGGGCAGCATAGTCAGAGTCCAGATCTGCTTTAAAACATTGACCTCTGATTTGCTACTACTGTAGATTTTATATTTTGTTTAATCTGCAATTATTTGGACTGATTCCTGTATTTTGTCATTTTAAATACAAGAAATATAAGTATATTGTCTTATATATGTAATTTTATGGAATATTTGCTACTTGTTAACTTCAAATAAAAAAATTGATACACAAAATTTAAATAACATTTGTTTGTACTAATTTGGGCGTTTAGGCTTTTTTCTTTTTTGCTGTATTTAGTATTTTCCATCACAGTGATAGAAAACTTGTATTTTTTATCAGTAATTTTGTGCTTAAAAACGGCTGTGCAGGTAAAGCATTGAACAATGTGAACAAGGATGTATATAGCACATACTGTATAACAATGATCATTGTAAAAGACTTGTTTGTCACCGCTATCTACTTTAGTGTTATCCATTCATAGCAGACCTTTTACTATAGAGATATTTTTGTTTATTTCCTATGAATTGTGATTCACTTCCTGAGACCAGACTCTCTCATGACTACAAGAGATGGTGTTTCCTGCTGGAAAGGGAATTTGCATTTTACATTCATTGTACGAAAGAGGCCATTTATTATGGAAAGGTTTTGTCATAGCATTGCATCTACCACAGTGCTGCATCTATCTAAGCTACACAATCAGAATTGACTTCTTTTCTTCCACTCCTCTGTAAAAGAGTAGAATGAATTTATATGATCGTAAAGCAGAACAGATTTTCTAAAATAAAATAAAACCAAAAATAAATGATACATCTGCATGAAATATAAATGAACAACACTTGTACCTCTAGGATAGTGGATGTTTGCATTAGAGAAAAATATTGGACATAACCCATTGGATAGAGCTGATTACTGTCTCAAATTAATTGTTTTTAGCACCAAAGATATAATGATTATTTTCTAAATCATTAAAGGGGTATTCCCACCTCACATACTCATCAGTCTTTACTGCTGTAAAATCTTCTTTCTTCCGCTTTCTTGCATAATTTGGTGGGCGGGGTTTCACATGCAACCTGCCGTTTAGCTCCACCCACAAATTACAGTGTAGCTCTGCCCACCCATATTGGACTATGAAGTACAGGCAGCAGCAACTCTATTCTGTGTTACATACAGAGACTGAATGTCTCTGCCATAATGAACACAATTGAATTAGCTAGCCTGATAACTGGGAGAACAGAAGAAATGAAAGCAACTCCTCTCCCCTATCTGAGAGCAGAGAGCTAGGTAACGTGGTGTAGACACAGGAATAGCCAGATACACAGGCTCGCTCCCGTGCACTTAGCCCCTCCTCCTCCCCCCTGAGAGCAGCAAATACATCACTTGACTCAGGAGCAGCTAAGTCAGGGCTGTGGCCAGAATTGAATAAAGTAAAATAGTGGACAAACAAAGCAGTTTTACTGAAGCAATGTATTTAGGAAAAGTCTTACATCCACATTAACAAGCAGTATAAATAGGATCCTTGTGATGGGACAACCCCTTTAAAGGGATTCTATAATTTGAATCCCACTTTTTCTCCCTAACACGTAGGACTAGTCTTAAAGAGGACCTTTCACCATATCCGGGCACAGGCAGTTCTATATACTGCCAGAAAGCTGACAGTGCGCTGAATTCAGCGCACTGTCGGCTTTCCCAATCTGTGCCCGGTGTCAAGAGCTTACGGCCCGGTACCGTAGCTCTTGTATGGTCAGAAGCGCGTTTCTGACCATTAGCCAGAGACGTCCTTCTGCCTCGCGGCGCCAATCGCGCTGTGCTGTGGAGCCGGGAGGAACGCCCCCCTCCCTCTGCTCAAACAGCTTGTCCGTAGACGAGCATTATCAGGAGAGGGAGGGGGCGTTCCTCCCGGCTCCACAGCACAGCGCGATTGGCGCCGCGAGGCAGAAGGACGTCTCTGGCTAATAGTCAGAAACGCCCTTCTGACTGTAAAGCGCTACGGTACCGGGACCGATAGCGCTTTACACCGGGCACAGATCGGGAAAGCCGACAGTGCACTGAATTCAGCGCACTGTCAGCTTTCTGGCAGTATATAACACTGCCTGTGCCCAGATATGGTGAAAGGTCCTCTTTAAGAAAGGCTATTCTTCTCCTACTATTAGAAGTCTTTGTGCTACCGTTTGTTAGATATTTCTGGTTTTCTTCAGTATGTAAATGAATTTTGTCATAGCACTGGGGGCGTTTCCCAGCGCTCAAACAACAGTGCTGTGAGAACACTCTCCAGTGCCGGCCTCTGTCTTCTTCTGGCACACCTCCCCACAATGTCTTTTTCTGAATTTAAAATTCACATATGCGCAGTCGGCTCTGCCTTCGGGCAAAGCTGACTGCGCATGTCTGTAGCCATTTTCTTGTGGCCACTTACACAGTACGCTCGTGTGCGCATATGTGAATTTTAAATCCAGAGGAAGCCAATGGAAGAAGACATCGCGGGGAGGCGTGCTGTTTGAGCGCTGGAGAACGCCCCCAGTGCTGTGAGAAAACTCATTTACATACCAAAGAAAACCGGGATATCTACTGAATGGCAGCGCGGAGAAGACATCTAAAGGTAGGAGAAGAATAGCCTTTCTTAAAGCTATTCCTACGTGTTAGGGAGAAAAAATGGAATTCAAATTATTAAATCCCTTTAACAATAATTTATGTGGCATTCACACTTGTGCCGCTGTCTGACTGTAAAACCCTGGCTTGCTGTGCATTTCTTCCTCAGCAAAATTGTAGCATTTACACTACGTGGGGACCTTGGCCTGAAGGGGATTTCTTGGCTTTGATATCCTGCACCCACACAAAACAGTGTATACAGAGCTGGAAGCAGACAGCTCCATCCACTGTGTAGTGGCCATGCCATGTAATTGCAGGTCAGCTCCTAATTACTGAAATGGGAGCTCAGCTGAAGTGAAAGCTGTTGGTTTTGGTAGGATGCTACAGACAGAAATTTACACTCAGAGCACTATTCTAGGCATGGCACACTTTCACAGTGCTGCCAATAGTAAATGCATATAAATATGTATGTTTAAACAGTTTTCCAGGTCTCCTACTAGTTAAAACTACTAACAGACCTCCTTTAATATGCAGTATAGGCGACAAACACAGGGGGTGTCTGTATATCATTTTTTACCTATATATGATTTTTTTTTTTTTTTTTTTTTTAACTCAAAACAGTTACTTTGACCTTGCAAGATGATTGTATTTCCATAAAGGTGGAAGTGCTGGAGAAATTTTTCTATCCGTTATGTGAATTGAGGAAGTGATTCACATGTGATAGAATAGACTTACAACTACTTGATATTTCCAGAGCAGTTGTCACTTTTTCTCTAATAATATTCCTTCGCTACGGTACAAATGTTGCCTTGCAGCATGAAATTGGCTGTAATGTGTGTGAGAAATTAAGTTGTGAGAGCCGTGGGGACAGGGACTGATGTGAGTGATGACATCTCTACCATGAACTCTTGACATATTATAAAAAAGAACATTTAATCATAAGACAGCGATAGTGAGAATTTCACCATTTCTTTGAGGAAATTTTCCTAGTGACATAGACATTAGAATCAGCTGAGGCTGGAGTAACATTTTCAAGGGGAAGTTCATTTTTAGAAGTCAGACATCACCGCTGAGGAAGTCTGTCTGTGCGGTCAGCTCTAAACATGAGCTGCACACATAAAGGGAATGTATACATGGACTGAGTGGTTGTAGTAAATACGTCAGTCAGGCATCTCAGAACCTAAGGCCCCATTCACACGGGGCAAGAGGGGCAGATTTTGGCGTGGAATCCATGTCATAATCCGCCCCCTCACAATGGTGGTCTATGTAGACCGCTAGCATTCTTTTTTCCGCTAGTGGAAAAAAGAAACGAGCTGCCCTTTCTTCAGGCGGAATCCGCAGCACGCTCTGGACTAGGCCCATTCATTTGGGCCTACACCGGACTGGAGTGTCGCGACTGTCGGAAGTCGCGACAGGCGGATTTTGTCCATATTCTGATGCGACTTCCCGCATCAGAATCAGGACCAAAATCCGCCATCTGCGCCCCGTGTAAACGGGGCCTTTAACTAGGTTTACACATCACAGGTGTATTGGCTGTTGATTTTGCCAAGTTCAGGTGACCATGTAAAGTGTATAAGGACCTCATAACATTCGCCACAGTGGCTGGTGAGAAGATAAGGATTTAAGTATGTCAACTGCGTGAACCATTTGTTCTTGGGGTTAGCTAAGTGTGCATATGTATGAGGATATTGGAGGAAACAGCCAATGGCTGAATGCTTGTACTGAAGTTTATATGCTGCTTAAAGGGAGTCTATCGGTACTAGAATCCTTATTAAACCAGTCACAGTACATTATACTGCTCAGAGCCATGAATACAGTTTTGTAGAACGGCTGCTTAATTTTGACTGTAAGCTGCTATGCAAATTATTTTGACAAAAAAATGCTTTTTACTCCTCTGCAAATGGTAAGAGTGCATCATGGGCATGTCCTGGGGATAGATGAACATTTCAATAAGATCTTCTTCTTGCTGGAAGAAAGTTCTGATTATGCTAGTGTTGCTGGAACGAGTATTGAGTGAGAAGAAGATCTTGTTTCGATGATCAGCCACCTCAGGACACACCCAGGATGCCCTCTTAGCTTATTTGCATAGAACGCATTTTTTTTTTGTCAAAATTAAGCAGCCATTCTACAAACAAATTACAGCACTGTACTCACGGCTCTGTGCATTATAAGGAACTGGGACTAATGGAAAGGAGTTGTCAGGGATGAAATGCAATTTCTACACTAATCTAAACACCCTCCCCACATCTACTTTCTAAATTCCATACTTTAGCAAAAAAAAAAAAAAAAAAAAAAAAGGCTACAGCGCAAGGACCGGACTATGGCACATGCGCTGGCAGAGTCAAAGAAGAGGAGGAGCTGTCCCCGCAGAAAGAAGTCTGGATAGGAAGACAGGTAAGTATGATGGGGTGGGGGGGCACTCAGTTAATTACCATATTTTTCAGACTATAAGACGCATTTTTTCCCCCCAAATTTGGGGAGAAAATGAGGGTGCGTCTTATAGTCCGAATGTGGAGTGGAATTGCAGCATTGCCACACTCCTGCCGCTGCTGGCTTCCTGCAGCAGCAGGAGTGTGGCGATGCCGCAGGCCCCGGCACCTGTGCCAGCGTCTAAAACCCTCCCTGGCATCCAACGTTCTATTGCCGGGGAGGGTTTGATGCCGGGTCTGTAAGAATAATGGCGGCCGCTCTGCTGCAGAGAAGTCGCCATAGCAACCGGTTCTCCGTTATACGCAAAACTAATGTTTTATAAATAGATAACGAAAATTGACTAATTCAGCTCACCTAACCCACAGACCAGGTGCACGATCCCAGACTTCTGGACTTGTAGAAGCTTTAATATCCATGCATATATGTAGAAAGAGTGGATCCGCAGCTCTTGGTTGTGGTAAAAATTAACTTTTAATAATCCATGTTAAAATCGCAGACAGATAGACCAGTGACAAAGATAGAAAACACACAACGTGGAAAATAAAAATACGCTGTTGTTACATATTCAGACCAGATGGCTGACGCGTTTCGGGATGTGGTATCCCTTAATCATAGCCCTAGAAATGCGTCAGCCATCTGGTCTGAAAATGTAACAACAGCGTATTTTTATTTTCCACGTTGTGTGTTTTCTATCTTTGTCACTGGTCTATCTGTCTGCGATTTTAACATGGATTATTAAAAGTTAATTTTTACCACAACCAAGAGCTCCGGATCCACTCTTTCTACATATATGCATGCAAAACTAATGCCCGCAATGAGAATGCATTCTAATTGCAGGCATTAAAATTTAAACCCCCTTTCCCCCCAAAGTGTAGAATACGCCCCGGGGCCGATCCCCACCAGCCCCATACCTTTAAAGTTGCAGGCTGGCTCCTGCGCGGCGAGGTGGCAGAAGCCGATCTGTTCTGGTGACAGTCGGGAGCCTACTGAAGGCTCCCAGGCCTGTCATAGCGATATTACTATTGCGTCTAATCTATGACCAGCCACAATAGTAATATACAGTATCACCCATAGACGGCAATATACTTGTATTGCCGTCTATGGGACTTGCAATTAAATGATTCATGAACATCAAAATCAAAAGTGCTAAACCGCCATGTTTTTTTTTTTCACCGTTTTGCCTTTGATTTAAATAAAACATGATCTAAGCAATAGACATTCCCCAAAATGGTATAACTAAAAAGTACATCTGTCCCCGCAAAAAAACGCTCTATGCATCTCCGTATAGCTGCAGGGTCACCTGTTAATGTGGCCTTTTAGGTGTTACAAAACTACAACTCCTATATATTAAATATTTTACCATTTTTTGCTTCAAAATTCTTCCCCTATTTTCTTGCTCTAAAACCTAGGTGCGTCTTATAGTCCAGTGCGTTGTATAGTACGAAAAATACGGTAGTTGGAAAAAGCTAGTGGTGAGCGAGATAGCTAGGCAGACAGGGAGGAGGTGTGAGGCAGTGAGAGAGGGAGTGAGAGGGAGGTAGTGTGGTTGAGTCTACAACTTCCATGAACCATTTTATGAGCTAAGACAGCAGGAAGCTACAGCAGTAAACAAATGTAGAGTATGCCAGGAGACCCCACAGAAATCCATACATCGCTTAAAACTCTGCTAGAGGTATTTGGGTGCACTCATTAACCCATTAATAGCACTAACAGATTTTTAAAGAATAAAATAAAAAAAAAAGTTGATTTTGCCCGGAAAACCCCTTTAATGTATTTTGGTGCTGACAAACCCACTTTTAAGAGGGCCTTTCATGTTCTCAGGCACATGTGGTTTTACATGCTGCTACAATGCCGACAGTGCGCTGAATTAAGCGCACTGTTGGCTTTTCTATTATGTACCCCAGGACTGGAGATATTGGTGCCATTATAACGGCACCGATCTCTGCCTATTGTCAGAAGGGCATTTCTGACAGTCTAGTTGGGCTGTGAGGAATCCCCCCCCCTCCCTCGACAGTACTTGTCAATAGACCTGTACTGTGGGAGGGGGCGTTCCTTACCGCCCAGCAATAATGCTAAGCTGTGAGGAACGACCTGCCTGTATTCGTCCATAGATGGAATGGGGCTATGGACGAGTACTATCGGACGTGGGGGGGATTCTTCACAGTCCAGCTAGACTGTCAGAAATGCCCTTCTGACAATGAGCAGAGATCGGTAATGGCGCCGATATCTCCAGCCCCGGGGCACATAACAGGAAAGCCAACAGTGCGCTGAATTCAGCACACTGTCGGATTTCTAGTGGTATATAAAACCACATGTACTTGAGGACACGAAAGGTCCTCTTTAAGTGGAGTGGCGTGTGGATTCTGCATCCATTCTGAATGAGAGTAAAAGAGCCCTGTTCTTAGTATTGGTAGGGATCTCAGCGGTAGGACCTGTATCCTCTAAGGGAAGGTTTAGCCAATCTATTTGGCCATCTCTTTATACATGCAATACACAGAAACTTTCTAATCATAACCAAACATGAACCCTATCAGACTGAAAAGCAGACATTTCTAGCAACAAAGAGGAACTGTGGAAAGTATATAGTAATCTTGCTAACCGCCATATATAGAAAGCAATGTAGCAAAAAAAAAAAAACAACATGTTGTTAAAAAGTAAGCTCATAGAGAAATGGAAGAAAAGTTACAGAACAAATCAAAAAATTCCTCAACAAAATCCTTGAACTATATTGCAGCACCTATTAAATGAAATTAATCTGTATCTTAATCTTAATCTGCCAGTGGTGAAAGGTCATGTTTAAGCATTTCCCAAAAAGTAATGAAATTGATTTTAAGCAATTTCCTAATACACAGGAGGAAATGGAGAGGACTAGCAAACAACAAGGTCTTCATCAAAGTCCACCACAAGGTAGGATGAACTTCATGGCCCAATATAAGAGGACTCTAAAATATGAGGTACCAGAGGGTACAGGCAGAAGGATAGATCAGCGGCAGGTGGCAGATAAACAAGGCAAGCTATTGGGTTATTAGGGTGAGAAGCTCAGGTTCAGTATTACAGGACAGGCTAAGATCATACACAGGTAGGCAGCAGCACAGAATCAGGATCAAAAGCGTGATCAATAAAAAAGTTCAGGTCAATAAATGATAATCCAACACAGTGTAATACAGAACCCTCTCCGATTCAGAAGCAACAGATTCAATGTTGCTTGGGCATGGTTCAGAGGGCTGAGCAAGCTAATATAGAAGAAAGCTGCTTTAGGATTGGCTCAGGAGCACTCAAAGGTGAACTCATAGTGCATTATAAGGGCTAGAACAGGTGCTATATACACTCACCGGCCACTTTATTAGGTACACCATGCTAGTAACGGGTTGGACCCCCTTTTGCCTTCAGAACTGCCTCAATTCTTCGTGGCATAGATTCAACAAGGTGCTGGAAGCATTCCTCAGAGATTTTGGTCCATATTGACATGATGGCATCACACAGTTGCCGCAGATTTGTCGGCTGCACATCCATGATGCGAATCTCCCGTTCCACCACATCCCAAAGATGCTCTATTGGATTGAGATCTGGTGACTGTGGAGGCCATTGGAGTACAGTGAACTCATTGTCATGTTCAAGAAACCAGTCTGAGAGGATTCCAGCTTTATGACATGGCGCATTATCCTGCTGAAAGTAGCCATCAGATGTTGGGTACATTGTGGTCATAAAGGGATGGACATGGTCAGCAACAATACTCAGGTAGGCTTTGGCGTTGCAACGATGCTCAATTGATACCAAGGGGCCCAAAGAGTGCCAAGAAAATATTCCCCACACCATGACACCACCACCACCAGCCTGAACCGTTGATACAAGGCAGGATGGATCCATTCTTTCATGTTGTTGACGCCAAATTCTGACCCTACCATCCGAATGTCGCAGCAGAAATCGAGACTCATCAGACCAGGCAACGTTTTCCCAATCTTCAATTGTCCAATTTCGATGAGCTTGTGCAAATTGTAGCCTCAGTTTCCTGTTCTTAGCTGAAAGGAGTGGCACCTGGTGTGGTCTTCTGCTGCTGTAGCCCATCTGCCTCAAAGTTCGACGTACTGTGCGTTCAGAGATGCTCTTCTGGCTACCTTGGTTGTAACGGGTGGCTATTTGAGTCACTGTTGCCTTTCTATCAGCTCGAACCAGTCTGGCCATTCTCCTCTGACCTCTGGCATCAACAACGCATTTCCGCCCACAGAACTGCCGCTCACTGGATGTTTTTTCTTTTTCGGACCATTCTCTGTAAACCCTAGAGATGGTTGTGCGTGAAAATCCCAGTACATCAGCAGTTTCTGAAATACTCAGACCAGCCCTTCTGGCACCAACAACCATGCCACGTTCAAAGGCACTCAAATCACCTTTCTTCCCCATACTGATGCTCGATTTGAACTGCAGGAGATTGTCTTGACCATGTCTACATGCCTAAATGCACTGAGTTGCCGCCATGTGATTGGCTGATTAGAAATTAAGTGTTAACGAGCAGTTGGACAGGTGTACCTAATAAAGTGGCCGGTGAGTGTAGAAGAGAACACACAGCAGCAGGTACTGTCAGAAACCACATGGTGTGAACTGGAGGAAGTTGGTGACTGCATTTGTTGGGAGAGAGAGCATAACTGTCATGGACCATTACATGAATATCAGATGTTCAGGCCATGGACAAGTTCAGGAGGTCACAGATTTCAGAGAGAGTCAGAGTTTTCCTCTCACTTAAATTGTGACTCCCACTATGGAATATATTGGCACTAGAAAACTAGTGCAAAATAAATAAAATAAAAATCACAGGGAAAGGTACAGGGAGACATTTCTGAGACTATAGAAAACTAATACAATCACAGGCACCTAAGAAAGTAGAGTGTTGGGTAAAATACCCTGCCTCAGCTCTTGATCAGACATTGAACTAGAGCTCTGGTACTAAATCTCAAACTGGCTTGAACAGACCCAGCCAAAGTTTGACTAGTAGGCAAAGCAACTTTAAGGCAATAGCCAAGTGACAAATACAGATCCCGTACATAATCTTCCCTAGCAGCACTGCACAAAGCGGAGAAGTAGGAACACAGCTATATTCCTGAGTTGGCCCACATTTACTAATATCTTGACAGTATAAATTTAGACAGGCAGATATATTACAGCGGGTCAGATGATAAATCTGTCTGTCAGACTGCTTATTCAAAAAGTTAAAGCCACCTACTGGTTGGCGTAGTTTGTGCACAATGGTATGACGCACTGCGCGTCACACCACCTTTTATCTAAATCACACCCCTTGTAGATTGAGTTAGGAAGAATGATCTAAAAAAAGACATTTTGCGCTATAAATGTAGATTTTGCTGAGGATAGACTGCAATGGGATGTGTGGTCCATGTCTTTTTCCTTAACATTGGTTGACACATTTTACACCACAATTTAGGTATAAACATATTAATAAATCTGTCCCAATATGTGAAGAATGAGGAGCGATATTATTATGAATAATAAAGTCAGCCTGACGGCTACACATAGAGGGAAACTGATCAATCCCTTTACACCAGTGTTATGGCATAAAGGTGTTATATTGTGGCACAAGGACCTTTCATGTGCCACATTGTGTGCCTTGCTCGAGACATTGTGAGAGCTCTTGACTGGCATAGATTTCCATACTTATGCAGGGATATCTAACTGATTTATGAAGAGGCCACAGCCTAATCCTAAATCTCTCGGTCCCTGCCCCAGATAGTGAGGATCTATGCTTAGGAAAAGGGCACACAGGGCAGATTTACAAACACTTTTAGACAGTTCAACTTTAGACTAGACAGTTTTAAACTGCACCAGAATTATTGAATTCTGTTAAATCTGGAATTATGTTAGACTGTCTAGTCTAATATTACACCATGGCTTAAGGCTAAGATCCTGTGTTGCATAAAAGTATAAATGCTTGGAATATATTTGCCATTTCTTCTGCAGCAAAATTTACAACAAAAAAAACTGCTTTTCTGCATCATGGCGTCTCAGCCTAAAAGTTGTTGCTGCATTCTTGACTCACAGAGTCACAACTTAAACCAGACTCCCTTTTTTTTTTACATAGGTTGGAAAAACACTTGATAAACGTGGTGCACAGCGTGTTTACATACGTGTTAGGCCTGGTTCACATCTGTGTTCAGTATTCTGTTTGGGGAGTCCGCTTGGGGACCCCCGAACAGAAACCGAAATGCATTAAAAAGCGGTTTGCTAAGAAAACACACTGACCCCTAGACTACAATGGGGTCCGTGTGGTTTCTGCACAAATCATGCGGAGACAATAGTCCTGCAAGGAAGATGGTTTCAGTATAAAATCAACAGAAACCCAGCGGACCCCAATATAACCGTCTTTCAGGGCCGGTTCCTACGAAGTAACGTTGCGTTCATTCTGACACGTAAACACGTGTCAGAGTCAGCGCTTCAAAACAGAATCCCATTGACTTCAATGGGTGCCGTCTTCAATGGGAGGCTTTTTAACCCATTGATTTCAATGTGTTACGCGTATTAAACGGAATCCATTGAAGTCAATGGGATTTTGTTTTGAAGCGCTGACTCTGACATGTGTTTACGTGTCAGAATGAGCGCAGCTTTACTTCGTGGGAACGGGCCCTTAAGTGGACAAAGTTTCCGTCTTTTAGGTCCCCATGCAGACCCAAAGAACAGAAACACGAACGCTAGTGTGAACATAGCGTAACTGGTGTAATTCAATGTAAAACATGAGTATTGCTGTGTATTATAATAATAGTCAACTCTTAGTATTCATGTCCCATAGTGGGACTTATTAAATATAAATAAAGTAAAATCTGCTTTCATCCATTTAAAAATGTTTTATTATGTCCCAAAATATACTGTACATAAGAAAAATAATTTAAAAACATTTATCGTACAAAAATAGTAAAACAAATGATATACTTTTATTAATCATACGCCATACTCATACTGACCTGCAGAGTAAAGTAATGTTATTTATGTTACATGGTGAATAGCGAAAAGCTCCACAAAAAAAAACATGTTATTCATTCCTTGCAAAAAGAATGAATAAAATAATTAGATTATATGCTCCCTTAAATACTGACACTGAAAAATACAAGTCATCCTGTAGAAAAGCAGCTCTTATATGATTAAAATGATAGAAAAATTCTGACTTATCAAATGGGCCAACAACAAAAACAATTTCCAAATCTTGGTCCATGTTCACATCTGACACGATGAAATGGAAGACCAAATGACCCTATTGTAGACAATGGTATCTTCTGGGCTCCATTAGTGTCTGTAGAGAGTAAAACATAAAAATGTGAGAGGTAAAAATGTCCAACAATAGGGATTAATAGGGCGAAATAAGGTCATAATCGTAACAGTAATTCATTTTACGTGGAACTAAATATTTTATACAACTTTTTGCTGTTTTAATATTTATATATAAGTAATAGGATAACTACAAAGGCAAAGAGAGGAAAGCAAGCTAGAAGAGCCTGCGGTACCGCATACTGGCAGCCGCCTTGTAAAGAAACTTCAGAGGACTATGAACTCCTATAGTGACTAAGTCACCGTTCACATATGTCCATCGGTGATGCCTAGAATGAAGGTGCCGTGCGGTAACGCAGCAAGACGCTCCATCCCATAGCAGCAGCAGCAGCGGTCACGTGACCTATCCCATTCCATCCCTTCCTCACTGGACACTGATGCCTTCCTTCGCGGCTCCTGATTGGCTGGGCCGGCTCCGGTCTCCTCCTCTATCCCGCTGCTCCATTGGTCGGCGCCGTGACGCTGTGGTTCGGGGACGCGCAGCCTGTCGGGATCACTGTTGTCGGTGTTGGCGGAGGTTCCGGGCGGTGTACGGGGCTGCAGGTACCGGAAAGCTGTAGGGTGGTGCGGGAGAGGGATAGGGTTGTGTTGCTGAAGGTTGCCGGTAGGGCGTGAAGGGAGGTGCCGGGAATGCGGCGGAGTATGCAGCAGCTGCAGTCAGCGGCCCGGGACAGGGATGTGCTATACTGGGGACAGTGCAGCCAGCTGAGCTACCCTGTGTACAGCCTGTGCCCCCTCCCTGCTGGCTGGAGACTTGTATCAGTCATGTCTCCTCCCCCATGGAACATTATGGATACCCTACAGGCTCCTTCCTGATCAGACAGTCTGTCACTTTGTATCTCTACACAATGGTGTGGCTGTGCCTTCACAAGTGGCAGCAGATGGAGGAAATCCCAGGTTTCAGGGGCACCTAGTGACAGCACCCACATTCAGTTCTGACATTGGGAGGGGTGTGGTTGGTGACATGTAACATATACACCCTAGTCAGTCACTGGCTAAGGCTCTGTTCACATAGTCACCTCTTATTGTTTCTCAGCACTGACAGATCTATATGATGGCTACCCAATGGACCCCTCTGACAGTAATGGGGTCAGTTGGCTTTCCATATGTGGTCAGCATTTAGGTATAATAGTGCAGCATGTTGCACCATTATGATGGATTCTGCATAAGACCTTCCAATGCAGATGTGAACAGAGCTTTATTGAATGTTCAGGAAAATGATCCTCAGGCTGACAGATCTACACTGTGCCCCGTATACTGACAGTATTGATGGCAGACCCCTGCTGTATAGCTATATTTACACTATTCTCTATATGTCTACTTGCCTGGGCACTTGATGTGTTCCCCCACTTTCCCAGTTATTTCTGTAGATGTCTGAGAAATTACTTATTGCCTTGGCGCTAAACATATATCAGTTTGTCTTTTGACATCAATTCGCTGTCACTTGTAGTTTAGAGATGTTTGTCCAGCCACGATTCTTCTGTAAGGTTGTGTGCACACCTACTCAAAAAGGCCAAAGAAGTTGTTCAGCATATTGAGCAAGTTTTTTGGGGGGTGTTTAAAGCAAGGTAGTAAAAACCTGACAGATCCCATTATGGCCAGTCCATGTCCGTGATCAGCTGGTTCTAGCTTTCCATTATTTTCGGTGTTCTGTTTGCAAAGCAGAAATTAATACCATAGATGTGAACTGACCCTTAGGCCATGCAGTTTTGTGTTTATACAGTGTATGCATTGTGAAGACAAAACAGGTGCAAGCTATTCTATGTATGAGGAGAATGAATGGAGAGGTGACCATACAGGGGCAGCCATATCTCTATTCATCTTCTATCTGGATGCGGTAGTCGTCTTACAAGGCGCTTGACCCCAATTCTCCATATACAGAAGTTGCGTGTCCAAGAGGTTCAAACGTTTATGCGTAGCCTATGGAGGTCAGTAATGTCCGTGTAGGAACGGTCCACCTTTGTAACCAGATTCATTTATATTGCTATAAAGAATCTAAATAAAAAGTGAAACAAATTTGGAAATGGTAATGATCATAATGGCAACCCTATTGTGTATACTGCTCCTATGCTGACCTATTTGTGTCCTCATGATTACAGACTACACATAAACCCTGTGTGCTCTGATCCTGCAGTACTGCTTCACATCCATCCCTCTTTACTTACATCCTTACACCCATCCTTTACTTCCTAATGGTTATTAGTATGTAATATAGTAGGGGCACATGGAAAAAAAGCATTGACTGAGTCATCAGACAGCATACAGAGTTTGTAGTCTGTTACCATGGAGACACATAGATGTGCCTAGAAGCTGTATACGGAAAAAGTAGGGCATAACTTATTTGAGGCTTTTTGCAAAGACACTTCTTTCCTTTCATAGATACTCTGAGATCAATAACAAAACTAGGACCAGAATGAAATCTGTTCTGTTAGAAGGTCCTGCTGTATGGCAGCAATACTCACACATAGATTTGTATTGCACAAGAGTATTTTATCACACTGTATGCAATGGGTTGTGGGACATCATTTAATATAGTACAAAGATAGCTGTCTATATAAAGCTGTACAATACTAATGTTAGGAAAATCAGTAGAGAGTCTATAAATGTATTTAATAATGGAGGAGCATTTGCCAAACTACCTTGTTCACAGATATTTTAAAAATCTTCTGGTCTAATAGACAATAAGGGGGTGTCTGCCTCTATAGCAGGGGGTGCAATGCAGGTCAGGAGTCAGTAGAACAAACATTTGACTCCTCTATTTTACTCCTTGACAAATAGTTGACAACCAGGAGCAGTAAAACTCCTCTAATTCATTAAAATGCCATCTAATTCCCATGAAAGTAAATATATAATACAAATGTAGAAAAAATGAGGAAGGGCACTCACCCACATCCACGCTCGTCTTCATAAAATACTTCTTTTATTAAGGTAACATATTTCTTTAAAAACAAGAAGTGCAGGGAGGGAATAGAGCATATATAGGCAAGTAGGCAACAACCGTTTCGCGCAGCTATGTGCGCTTTCTCAAGCCTCAGAATGCAATGCATTGCATTCTGAGGCTTGAGAAAGCGCACATAGCTGCGCGAAACGGCTGTTGCCTACTTGCCTATATATGCTCTATTCCCTCCCTGAACTTCTTGTTTTTAAAGAAATATGTTACCTTAATAAAAGAAGTATTTTATGAAGACGACCGTGGATGTGGGTGAGTGCCCTTCCTCATTTTTTCTACATTTGCTCTATTTGCCTAACTGCCTTTTTTTGGTCGCTGAGCACCCCCACAGCTCTCTATATATAAGGGTATATTCCTCATATTTACCTTCAATTTATTGGGACTTTCATCTGTACATCCAGCAGTGCCATCCTATATCTTTTTCCCTGGTTTTTAAATATATAATACGCTATACACTCACCGGCCACTTTATTAGGTACACCTGTCCAACTGCTCGTTAACACTTAATTTCTAATCAGCCAATCACATGGCGGCAACTCAGTGCATTTAGGCATGTAGACATGGTCAAGACAATCTCCTGCAGTTCAAACCGAGCATCAGTATGGGGAAGAAAGGTGATTTGAGTGCCTTTGAACGTGGCATGGTTGTTGGTGCCAGAAGGACTGGTCTGAGTATTTCAGAAACTGCTGATCTACTGGGATTTTCACGCACAACCATCTCTAGGGTTTACAGAGAATGGTCCGAAAAAGAAAAAACATCCAGTGAGCGGCAGTTCTGTGGGCGGAAATGCGTTGTTGATGCCAGAGGTCAGAGGAGAATGGCCATACTGGTTCGAGCTGATAGAAAGGCAACAGTGACTCAAATAGCCACCCGTTACAACCAAGGTAGCCAGAAGAGCATCTCTGAACGCACAGTACGTCGAACTTTGAGGCAGATGGGCTACAGCAGCAGAAGACCACACCGGGTGCCACTCCTTTCAGCTAAGAACAGGAAACTGAGGCTATAATTTGCACAAGCTCATCGAAATTGGACAATTGAAGATTGGAAAAACGATGCCTGGTCTGATGAGTCTCGATTTCTGCTGCGACATTCGGATGGTAGGGTCAGAATTTGGCGTCAACAACATGAAAGCATGGATCCATCCTGCCTTGTATCAACGGTTCAGGCTGGTGGTGGTGGTGTCATGGTGTGGGGAATATTTTCTTGGCACTCTTTGGGCCCCTTGGTACCAATTGAGCATCGTTGCAACGCCAAAGCCTACCTGAGTATTGTTGCTGACCATGTCCATCCCTTTATGACCACAATGTACCCAACATCTGATGGCTACTTTCAGCAGGATAATGCGCCATGTCATAAAGCTGGAATCATCTCAGACTGGTTTCTTGAACATGACAATGAGTTCACTGTACTCCAATGGCCTCCACAGTCACCAGATCTCAATCCAATAGAGCATCTTTGGGATGTGGTGGAACGGGAGATTCGCATCATGGATGTGCAGCCGACAAATCTGCGGCAACTGTGTGATGCCATCATGTCAATATGGACCAAAATCTCTGAGGAATGCTTCCAGCACCTTGTTGAATCTATGCCACCAAGAATTGAGGCAGTTCTGAAGGCAAAAGGGGGTCCAACCCGTTACTAGCATGGTGTACCTAATAAAGTGGCCGGTGAGTGTATATCTAATTAGATAGTATCAATTGCGTAATATATCATTTTATTATGAAGCTGGAGTCAGTAACTTTTTTCCAACTCAGCCAAAATTGGTCCAGTCTCCAACTCCACAGCCCTGGTATCATATGATGGTTGTTGCAGTTAAAGGGGAATTCTTCACTATTGTAGATGATCACTTAAATGCTAAAGTTGCACTTTATGGAAGTCATGACTTTAAGACTTCTTTGAGTGGGCTGCTTCTAATGTGTTGCATCTATATTGATTTCAATTAGACAACCCTTTGTCAGGCATTGCAAAAAATGAAAATGTTCTTGCTGATGGCAGCCAATTCCTGGCTGTGAAAATATATAGGAATACTGCCCCTTACCTATATAAAAGGAAACTTAATAAAAACACTACACTTTTTGTTATTGCTGCATCCAAAACAACCTGCACAATACAATGTAGACAAACCTAGAGAATAGGTCATGGCAGTATACAAATTGGTTCTCAAAATGGTTTATGAAAATTACTGTGAAGGTAGGGACCACGTTACCGTACTGGCGATATGTTGGTAAAATTGAGAACCAAATAAATAATTTTTGGTGAGAACAAACAGTAACAGTTCAGTTTTTCTGCTTTGTGTGTGAATACATTGTTTACTACTTCAACTCCCGTTTACGTGGCGATATTTATATATAAAATAAATTGCTTCCCTTCCATTGCTTCCCCCTTCTTTTCGTCATACCTACAGTATATTTATATAGTAGCAATCTTAGTACATTCTTCTACCATTTTTGCCCCCCCTCTCAGTCCCATCCTACTCTCCATCCTTTCATTATTTGTATTAGTTATTTCCTAATTATTATTTTTTTTTACTTATCCTCTATTTTTGCCCTTCCTCTTCCCCCCTCTTCTCCAACACATTTTCTCCTTTATCCCTACTTCATATTTGTCATAATTATCTTATGCTTTATTTCCCTTTTATTCCAGTTCTGGCCCCATCCCCATTACTTTATATTGTCCATATGCATGATTACAAAGGTATTCTTTCATAGCCTCCACCTCAGTATATGAACCTTCATATGTGAGTCCCATAGGAACTCATAACGGACCCCATGTGTTCCAGTATGGAACGCATCACAGCCGGCATCCATTGTGTTCCAATCTGGTACACATCACTACTTCCACTATCTGGCAACACATTGATTGACCAAACACATGTGGCAGGTCAATCAACACAGGCAACACACACCACTTGCCACCCCCCATGTGGTGACGTCATCACGCTATGTAACACAGTGACATCACTACTTCATTGCATAAGTCGCACCTCAGCCTTCAACTAGGCTTTTAGCTGACGGTGAGAAACTGACCTCCATCAGCAAAAAAGCTTCACTATTTGCATTGCCTGACAAAGGTTTGTGTAACCCGAAATGTATTTCTTGTGACACAAATTACACTGATAAGAAGCTTTTTTTTTAAACTCGTTTAATTGAAGAAGATATAACAGAACAAATGATACAGTCAGAAGAGTGCAAATATAATACAACACTGATAAGACGCTTAACCCATTGGAGTGCGGTTCAACTGTATCTTTAATAGCTTGACTTTGTGAGTAAGTGGTGAGCCCCTCTGTGAACATGCACCCTCTCACAGCTCAAGAACTGAGTTCAGCCTGACCAAATCCTTCATCTGAATCCTGTGACCTGCAGTTTGTCTTGAGGCGGATACAGCAGAGGCTTTCAGAGTGAAAATTATTTTAGCAGAGGGAGTGAGAGAAAGTAAACTGCCTGATAATGTAGAAAAAGTGATATTGTAAAGGAAAGCCACAGCTGCCTCCAGGGTAAGACTGACCATACATATTAGATACTCTACCTCTCTCCACTCCTCTGTACACGTGCATGCTCCGCTGTGTTTGGGGAGAGCCAAAGTACTCACATGTACAGTAGGTGGTTGACTGGTCCTGAAGAAATAGGTGAATTCAGCCAACATTAATCTCCCACTGCCGTCATAACTTGAAACTGCATTTAACTTACTGTACTATAGTTAGTGACAATCTCATGTTTCTTATGCTGGAGGTTTGTAGGGGTTTTTGGGACTGGGTGGAGATTTTGCTACTGATGACCTCTGTGTGCGATGGGTCATCACTCGGTATCCGATCAGTGGAGGTCACTTAAAGGGAGCAGATATGGAGTAATCTGTCATAGGCGCTATACATCGGGCAGAACCTTATACTTCTGTCTCTGTTCCCTGCATAGATTCTGGTGCAGGCAACTTCCTGTAACAGCTGATAGGTGCAGGGTTCTGTTTTTATACACCCACAATCTGATAAAGAGGATCTTTCCTGAGAACAGGTCAACAGTATCCAAAATTGCTCCCAGATCTGTAAAACTCTTTTCATCCAAAAAGGTTGTGCTGTTCATTGGTGAAGCAGATGTCAGTCAGCGCATCACATTAAAGGGGTATTCCCAAATCCCCTGTTCACCACCTTGCAGGATGTATGCTCTGTTCTCTTCCTGGTTTTCTCAGTACATTGGTGGGTGGAGTTTCACTTTCTCTGCAAGCTCTCTTCATAGCAGTACATGTTTGCAGTCAGTAATGAGGGATGGTTGTAAATAAATTATCACAGTATCACTGGAAGATGCACAATATGAAGCTGATGTAGCAGAGCTGGATTTGTTAGTTGATGAGAATCCCAAACGTACATGCTATAGGACCAAGAGTCAGCTTGCAATATACTCACTTTTAGGTCTGCGTTTACATACAGTGGTAACGACTCCCTGTTTCAGCCCTTATCAGCAAAATTCAATTAGCCAACTAATAACTGGAAGAACCAGAGATAAACAGCTCAGAAATACAAGCTCCGAGCACTCAGCTCCCCCTCCCCTCCTGAGAGCAGGGAGCTACATCACTTGTCCTGGGCGGAGAGATAAGATCATCCCCAGGTCTGTGGTTTTGGAAACGCAGTGTAAACAATGAAGTGAATAATCTTAGATAATAGCCAAACAAAGCAGTTTTGCTTAAGCAATGTATTTAGGAAAAGTCTTAAATCCACATAAGTTAGCAGTATAGATAGGATCCTTGAGACGGGACAAGCCCTTTAAGGCTAGTAGAGCTATTGATCTCCTTTGTATATCGGGTTCGTGAGACTCCATTTTATCTTTGTTGTATACTGTGTGTACAGCACTATGAAGAAGCTCCTTTCCGCTTTTTGAAAAGTGGGCACTTGGTTTATTGTATTAGTTACTGTATATGCTCATTTTCTCTAGACTTCATTTTTCCATATTTTGGGTTGACGTTTTAGTAGCTACAGTATCTTTTTCCAGCAATCAGTTTTTGCTGGGCAGCTCTCCTTCATTCTCCCACCCTGGTATGGCTCATTCGACAGATTTTTCCTGAATGCATGCCAGCGTGCCAGAATGCCAGGCAGAAAGCGTCAAAGGAGATGCAGAATGGGGGATGTGGTGGACATTTAGTCCAAGAAAGAGTCGTTTACCAAAAATGTGCCATAGCAAATTGCAACACCCACTTACACTAGTGAACTGGCATAAATGGATTAATAAATTTGCCACTATCCATCCAGTAGTATACTTATTCTTGCCATCTAATCTGCACAGTAGTAAGAGTAGCTCCGTCACCTATGTCAAACGTGATAACCGTCACTTGACAGGGGGAATTGGAACACCTGAGAGCCCCATAACATCTGTGAAAGAATAATATCTTTACCCAAAAGCATTTTTTAAATCAATTCAATTGAAAAGTTTTCGGTGAAAATGTGACTTGTAGTAGAGGGCGAGCCATTAAAAATTGTCATAAAAGAATAATTAATAGGAAGCATATTTGTACATTCTGTGGTAATGTGATAATATTCCCATATTGTGGATTTGCCCTGACATGGCTGATATTATAATGCATATATGTAACCATACATTCCACACATAACTTGTACAGTCCAACAGAAATAGCCTCGGAAATTGACAAATGTGCGTCCTGTATGTTTAGCAAGAAGAAGGCATGTGGATGGGGATTTATCAAGCCCTGCACTCCAGACGTCTGGCCTGAAAAGTCACTAAATAGACTTGTTTACTCTCATCTGTAAATGCCTTTAAGGTTTGGGCTGCCCTAACCATCGGCATAAAATACTGACAGACTCACTATTACAAAACAATAGTCTTTTACTCCGAAATGCTGCAGCATTGCAGAAGAAAACGTTTGTAAAAGCCTACAAATGGGTAAAAACCTGTCTATAGAGCCATACCAGGTTGGGGAATGAAGGAGAGCTGCCCAACAAAAAGTGAGGTCCCACATTGTGGAAAAGCTTCTTTTCTTGTTGCGGATTTTGCTGCGTTCATTTGAGCCAAAGCCAGCAGTGGATTGAGCAGAAGGTAGAAGTATAAGAATTTCCTGTATATTTCCCCATTCCTTTTATAGACGTTCTTGGCTTTGGCTCAAAAAAAACCATAATAAAATCTGCAACAAAAAAAGTCGCATTTCCACAACGTGGGGCCTTAGCCTAAGGCCAAAGCCCCATGTGACCTAAATGCCGAGGGAAAAAATTGCGGCGTTTTACAGTCAAAGAAAAGTGGATTTGGGATTCAAGTGAATCCCATGCTCACTCTACGGTAAAAACCATGCTGTGATTTCGAAAACCGGTGATATTTTGGAAATCGCAGCATATCACTTATATACTGTCTACCAATAAGTATTTGGACACCTGTGGTAGAATAGAAAACAACATTTATTCATATTCCATAGTTGGTAGAGCCTCCATGAATGGCAATCACAGCCTCAACCCTCAGGGGCATGCTTTTTACAAGTTCTTGTATGACGGCTAGTGGTATTTTATTCCATTCGGCTTGGAGAAGACAGGTAAGTTCTTTCACCACTTTTGGACGACTGCAGTTTTGGGGGTCTGCCGATTTGGGGCACATTCCGACAATCACCGTTCATCTTCCACTTCATAATCACATAGGCCACGGTCGATTTTAGGTAATTCAGTTCCCTCGCTATGTCCCTTAAAGATCCACCATTTCTGTGGTACCCTACAATTACCCCTTTCTCGAAATTGGACAGCTCTGCACTTCGTAGCATCTTGCATGCGACTAATGCCAATGCTGTTTCCCTACACGATATTTAACAGCGGAAGTCGTAACATACATCACGACCGCAGATATCTTCATTTGTATGGGTGTCCAAATACTTACTAGTAGACAGCGTACCTACAGAAATTCTGGTGATTTCCCCATAGGTTTACTTGAAACAGAAAGTCCGCAGAGGAAACCTGCAAATTTTCTGTTAAATGTGCTGCGAGAGGAACTACGATGCTTTGCCGCTGCGGTTTTTCCCTCAGCACTTTTGCTTTTGCAGTACTTTTGCTTCAAGATGCTACATGGGGCCTTAGCCTAAAAAGTGTTTTCTTAGTAACCCTGCAGCATTTCAGAGTAAAACCTATAAGTAAATGTTTGTTCTCATACCGTGTTAGCCAGTGGGTAGGAAATTAAAAAAACAAAACAAAAAAACTTGATAGTCTATAGTAGTTGATACCTTTTTAATGGCTAACTAAGGGTGCATGCACACTACGTAACGCCGGGCGTGTATGAGAGCCGTACACGCCGGCGTTACAGCAGGGCTGCCGAACACTTCCCATTCACTTCAATGGGAGCGCTCGTAAACGCCGCTGTTACGAGCGCTCCCATTGAAGTGAATGGGAAGTGTTCGGCAGCCCTGCTGTAATGCCGGCGTGTACGGCTCTCATACACGCCCGGCGTTACGTAGTGTGCATGCACCCTAATAATGATGACAGATTACAACGTTTCGGAACTCTAGGATCCTTCCTCAAGTAAAACCTAGTTCATTGTAATGAGGAAGTCTGTCAGTATTTCTTGCATGGCTGGTTCCCTTTAAACTAGCAGATATCTTGATTTATTTTTTTCTTTATTAGAAAATCAGTTTGCTGTATGTGTAGTGTCTATGTTTGTGTAGTGTGTATGTTGTGGACATGAGTAGGATATTTATTAGGCAGGGTTATCACTCGATCTATCTGCAGCAGATTACCCGCCCCTGGACATGCAGCACAACCTGACCAGCAGATAAAGCCACTAGTGTTTTTCCATATTGGCCTAACCTGTTGTGTGTGTCATTTGTTGTGTGTTTGTGTAGCAGATCATTTACAGTAGAGCTCTCCTATGTTTACAGCAACACATAGTGTAATCTCAAGTATTCCAGATTTGTTCTTTTAGCGTTTATTATACAATGGGTGAGAGGAGGAATTGCTGCTGTTGTACATTAGCAAAGCTGCATGAAAGGGGTTCTAGATAAATCCACAAGAGTCCATTGCACGGCAGTGCGGCCAAGGGTGCTGAGGTGCAGGTGAAACAGGAGTACGGTGCAGCAGTAGCACTTGTTACCGGTCCAGGACCCCGAAAAGGTCTTTCTGTTGTATAAAATATACCACTGTTTTAAATGGCATGAAGTAGATAGGGGCCCATCACAAATTTTGCATTTGGGGCCCAGGAGATTCAAGTTACGCCACCCTTAGGAGGGGATGCTGAACTACACTAGCAATGGTGAATTGTCCTACCACGGGGATAGTGACTGCCGTGAAGAAATTGTTGATCATAGTTTGCAGCGGGAGGGGAAAGCCTACATGGGATATATCTGACTACAGGCAGGGTAACATCAATTTCACAGATCTGATGAAAATCAGAATTACAGTTCTTTCAAATAGAAAAATGTAACTGAATTAATTTGATTCATTGTGCAGCCCTAATGGTCATCAATCATGGTGGTGGGAAATCTTAGCGATATGCCATTAGTTTATAATAAGAGAAAATCCCTTACAAAGAATCGTATTCTTCGCTTTGGTAACTACATTGTGGTTTTGCCGCATAGAACGTCTTCAGCATGCAGTGGGGATCCTCTGTACAAGCAGCTGCTAGGATGAGCCTGTTAGCAAAGAACCCAGTGGGACCCATTTATCAATGGTTTCCTGAGAACGTGGTTTACACCGAGTCCTTCTGCTTGAGGCATTTTTTTTTTGCCTGTCATACTTGAAAGTCAATGTTTTGCTGTAAATGGAGCACCATTAAAGGGGTTATCCAGAGACTGCTCATCCACTTACTTCCTCCAGGTTTCTATTTAAGTCAAACCTTGAGTTTCTGGGCTGGTGCTGACCTAGGGTCATGTAATCGGAACCAGCATTTGGCATCCTAGTTGATCTGCCTCCTTTCCTATGTTCACATTTAGTGATATGTACTGTAGGCTTTCTTTTTTTATTACAGTGATCTATTTTGCCAGTCCCATTGTACAGCTAAATACAGCAGTAAGCATAGGAGGGGAGGAACAACTCTGGTGCCAGGTGCTGCTTCCAATCACGTGACTTAGGGTCGGAAAACATCCTGAAAAAGCCAAGTTTTGACCCAAATTGAAGCCAAGAAGTAAGTAGATAAATAGTGCCTGCATAACCCCTTTAATTGTGTTACTGTTATTCTGAGTTGCTTAGCCTTACTCCTTTAACATCCAGCCATTGATTTGTAGCAATGGTCATATGTCTATTTCAGAGGAACATACCTGTAGCAGGAATAATAGACATCCGCAAGGGACAGGGAACGTAAAACTCGTTCAGAATGAGCGCGTAAAAACCAGATCCCATTTATTTCTATGGGTGCCGTACGCGCTCTCCATTGAAATCAATGGGAGGCTTTTTTCCCTATTGCTTTCAATGTGATACGCACGTATGCCGGCACCCATAGAAATCAATGGGATCTGTTTTTTACGCGCTCATTCTGAACAAGTTTTACGTTCAGAATGAGCGGAGCGTATACTCCGTGTGAAGGCTCCCTTACATTTCTGTATATGTATTTCACCTGTTTGTAAATACATTTATCATCCTTAGGCCTCTGTGCATGGTCAGTGTGCTAGCCGTGAGCACATGTATGGCTTGTACACTGACCCATTTGTTTCTATGGCCCCATACATACGACTGACCGTGAGTTTGGGGTGAAACTCAGGACATCTCCTCTTCCTCTCCAGTTGATCAGTGAATGGGGCTGTGCAGGCACAGACAGCACACGTTACAGCACATATGTCATCTATGTTCCATCCATGTCATTTAGTCACGGCATGGCTATACTCACATAATCACACAAGCTTTATGCATAGTATCTTTATATGTCAGTAGTATTCCCTACAAGATTAAGACAGAAAGTTGGAAATGGATTTTCAGGAATTTGTCAATAGAACCTGTCACATTAATATGATATCTTAATTCTGGTCTCGTACAGCGCTATTGTGAAAAATGACACGTTCTTCTCCTTCTGCCTTTTTTTTCTTGGGTAAAACCTCATTGGTCAGTAGTTATTTTATTACATTACTAACTGTATGCTATCTATCTGACATTAGCGATTCTGACTGTGTAACCTACAGTAAGTGACATATCCTTTAGCCAATGGCAGTGTAAGACAGAATGCTACTGGAGTGAAATGCGACAGCAGTGCAATACGAGGAGAGGGAGCAGCTAGACCCTAAATGGCTGTATTATAGTGTGTAATACATTATGCACCATGCCCTTGTATACATGTATTATACTGTAATAGTGTACATTGTCGACATAGATACACATGAGCAGTGTGCGTAATGTTATATATACCTGCTTAGAAATATGTGGACGGTAATATATACCAGCTGTACATGTTATAACATTTATCTGGCATTGTCATTGCCCTGCAGATTCAGCAGATGATTCATGTAGTAATGTGAGCATACAGTATGGGTTGACACTGTACATAGTTCCTTTCCTTATAGTATATACTGTATATATTATAAAGACAGCACTGTATACATTGTATATGGTTTGGTCCTGTTAGTATATGCTATATATAAAGCTGTAGACTTGGCTGCCCATACCTAAATAATATATATTGTGCACACAATTGCCTGAACAGTAATGTGTAGACTATTACATGCGATATATACATTGAGTATGTAATACACCACAACTTTGAGGACATGATATGTCCTCTTTAAGGCGAAGACCCATGAAGTGAGTCGCATCTAAAAAATGCAGTGGAAAAAAAAACTCAGTGCAAAAAAAAATGCAGTGGAAACAGATTTTTCATTGTGTTTCTGCAGTGTTTTTCTCTGTCCCTCCAAGTGCATTCCACGACAAACTTGGCTGAACATCGGGAGCAGACTCTGTCATGTGTATGGGGTCTTATACTGCAGGAATACTTAACTACTAGTAAAGGTCCACTGACTCTGTTCGCTGAGCAGCATGTCCAGTGTTTACAACATTTTTTGGACTATCTTTGCATAAGCCCTCATGTGTGAAGGCAGACGGGATGATTACCAATCTCTGCTGCCACTGGTGCAAGAGATCGGGCTTGGGGACAGGAGAAGACTGTTTCTCCTGGTCACGGTCATCATGATCTGGGCAGTTGTTGGCCACGGTCAGTTGAGTATCATTGTTATACTGTATTATTATTATTTATTTATATAGCACCATTAATTCCTTGGGTTACATAC
Source organism: Leptodactylus fuscus (assembly GCF_031893055.1). Classification (NCBI taxonomy): domain Eukaryota; kingdom Metazoa; phylum Chordata; class Amphibia; order Anura; family Leptodactylidae; genus Leptodactylus; species Leptodactylus fuscus. The sequence continues at coordinate 71,770,997 of NC_134265.1, forward strand.
AGTACACAAAATATACAGGTAGATATAATACTAACAATGACCGACTGGCACAGTGGGGTAGAGGGCCCTGCCCACGAGGGCTTACAATCTATGAGGGAAGGGGGAGAGACAGAAGGAGAGGGGGAGATTGTACAGATGGCAGTGAGGTGATAGTATTATTGGAGGTTGTAGGCCTCCTGAATAGGTGAGTCTTCAGGGCCTTCTTGAAGCCTGTGATTGTGGGGGTCAGTCTTATGTGTCTTGGTAAGGAGTTCCAGAGTATGGGGGATGCACGGGAGAAATCTTGGAGGCGGTTGTGTGAGGAGCGGATGAGAGCGGAGTAGGAGGTCATTGGAGGACCTGAGGTATGTACATACACTCACCAGCCACTTTATTAGGTACACCATGCTAGTAACGGGTTGGACCGCCTTTTGCCTTCAGAACTGCCTCAATTCTTCGTGGCATAGATTCAACAAGGTGCTGGAAGCATTCCTCAGAGATTTTGGTCCATATTGACATGATGGCATCACACAGTTGCCGCAGATTTGTCGGCTGTACATCCATGATGCGAATCTCCCGTTCCACCACATCCCAAAGATGCTCTATTGGATTGAGATCTGGTGACTGTGGAGGCCATTGGAGTACAGTGAACTCATTGTCATGTTCAAGAAACCAGTCTGAGATGATTCCAGCTTTATGACATGGCACATTATCCTGCTGAAAGTAGCCATCAGATGTTGGGTACATTGTGGTCATAAAGGGATGGACATGGTCAGCAACAATACTCAGGTAGGCTTTGGCGTTGCAACGATGCTCAATTGGTACCAAGGGGCCCAAAGAGTGCCAAGAAAATATTCCCCACACCATGACACCACCACCACCAGCCTGAACCGTTGATACAAGGCAGGATGGATCCATGCTTTCATGTTGTTGACGCCAAATTCTGACCCTACCATCCGAATGTCGCAGCAGAAATCGACACTCATCAGACCAGGGAACGTTTTTCCAATCTTCAATTGTCCAATTTCGATGAGCTTGTGCAAATTGTAGCCTCAGTTTCCTGTTCTTAGCTGAAAGGAGTGGCACCCGTTGTGGTCTTCTGCTGCTGTAGCCCATCTGCCTCAAAGTTCGACGTACTGTACGTTCAGAGATGCTCTTCTGGCTACCTTGGTTGTAACGGGTGGCTATTTGAGTCACTGTTGCCTTTCTATCAGCTCGAACCAGTCTGGCCATTCTCCTCTGGCATCAACAACACATTTCCGCCCACATAACTGCTGCTCACTGGATGTTTTTTCTTTTTCGGACCATTCTCTGTAAACCCTAGAGATGGTTGTGCGTGAAAATCCCAGTAGATCAGCAGTTTCTGAAATACTCAGACCAGCCCTTCTGGCACCAACAACCATGCCACGTTCAAAGGCACTCAAATCACCTTTCTTCCCCATACTGATGCTCGGTTTGAACTGCAGGAGATTGTCTTGACCATGTCTACATGCCTAAATGCACTGAGTTGCCGCCATGTGATTGGCTGATTAGAAATTAAGTGTTAACGATCAGTTGGACAGGTGTACCTAATAAAGTGGCCGGTGAGTGTACATACATATGTTCATACATACTCACAAAGGAGGGAGTCAGTTTTGATGGGATCTATAAATTTGGTGCCTCTTTTCATCTAACACTTTGTCTTGAGATATTAATCCACTTTTTACACCACCCCCTTACTGAGAAAGATTGTGACAATTTTTTCAACCTTTTTAAAAAATGTTCTTTTGCAAGTTTTGATGCCAGGATTCTGAAATCCAGGACTTGATAAATTCCCCAAATGTGCATATATATCAGTGGAAGCTACATGGTTAATCTGGGCAGGTTGGTGCATTCTGGGTTGGGTGATGTTGATGAAACCGAAGTCCCTCCCTACTCATCCAGTTTCATAATGTAAGTCTCACTGCCATGAGCTGTAGGTCAGAAGCCTTGTTCTTGGCATATACCTGTAAGCAGGAGTTTAGTAAATGCTACCTTTTTCCTGCAGCCATTGCTAACTATTTGCAGTGAAGCTAACAGAAGATCTTAGGAGGGCCTAGTGCCACCTGTATGGGACATGAGGCAAATTGATGTTTTTAGGGTTCCTGAAGAAATGGTATATATAGCCAGCCCTAGCCTACCAGAGTACATGACACTGCTTGTTCGTGCATGAGCTGAACTTATAGGGCCAATAACAGGATTGGATTCTATACTTTAGGAAAGTTTTAGACTATATACATTGTGCAGTATTTCCTTACATGTATTACAGAATGACCCCATAGAATGCTATGGGTGTGGTAAAACGATACTCGAGAACTCAGAGCTTGCATAGAGTCTCAAGATCATCATGTTAGTGTTTTATTGAAGAATAAACTAGTCAAAAGTATACAAGCAGTCCAATGAATACTACTAAGGTCATGTTCATGAGCGTGTCAGAATGAGGATATGAATTCCATGCCTCAATCCGGACAGCACCTGCGGACATAATGCATGTGAATGGAGTTTTCAGGAGACAATGGTGTTCTGGAGTAAGTAATCGCTTATGTCCGGCATATTAGCAAAAAATGCAAAACTGTAGACCAGTATTTTGTCATTAATATTTAGGCTTATGCTTTAGTATAAAAATATAGTATAATGGTATAGAAGCCGTGGCCACATTCTGTAAGGTGTAAAACATCTGCTCTTTAGTGTGAATGTTTCCTGCCTTGTGGGCTAGTAACTTTGTGTTTTATGGGCTCGCTCACTTTGTCAGATAATATTAGGAAGGACAAGACCTATTTGGTGTGTGTACATACAGCCTGTGCTGTTGGAATAATACAGCCAGTACCTTAAACTGCATTACTGCTGTCTGTCTGTTGTTCCTGTATGTGTGTTGGTTATTTGTGTCTGAATGGTGTCAAATTTTGTCCTGGTCATTGAGCTAGTGAACAAGAATGTTGTGGTTTGCTACTGACTCTGAAAGTGTTTGGAAGAGATACAAGTCTTAAAGGAGTATTTTATCCACTGAAAAGGTTTAATATAATAAACTGTATGTACTCACCTCTGTGTTCAGCCTGGGATTCTGCGGAGGGTCTCCTTTCAGGTCCCCAGTTTATTTTCAGCCTTAATAGGACTGCATCAGCCAGCCAGTGACTGATTTAAGGATTGGCTTATGCGCTACCATTCAGGCCAAAGCTCAGGAAGACCTGGGACCCAAATGGAGACTCTCTGCTGTATCCCCAGCCAAATGGAGAGGTGAGTATATACTGTTTATTATTTTAACCCCCACTAGGTGGGGTGAAAAAGACTTGGACACCCTTTTTAAGTTTTGTAGGCACTTTAATATTTGATATTATTTATTATAATTATTATTTTTTACTTTTTTGTAGTCTGCTCTCAGGATATGATATATTTTATTGACATAGGCCATGATGAGATTGGATTAGGGTAGATTAGCATAGACTCTCTCTAATCTGTGAGCTTCTTTAGTATAGAATGCAATTGGTTAAACAGCTGCAGCGTGATATCTTATGACAGAAGAAAAGCATTGAAAAGTCATTGGAAAAACATTTATGACCTTTAAGAGTAAATGTTCTTTAAGTAGGGTTGAGCCGATCCTGACTTTTCAGGATTGATTTTAAAATCCGATTTCCGATCACTTTTCATTCGAACCCGATCTCGATCCCAATTCCGATCCCAATACAAGTCAATGGGATTTTTTTTATTAATCGGAGATCGGATTTTAAACGCAATCCTATTCAATATTCAGCATGGAATCTAACAATTGTTAGAATCCACGCTGTGTAGTGAATCACTAAGTAGCCAGAGGATTTTTTTTTAATCCTCTTGGTACTTAGTCCCCCCTGGTGTCCACTTACCTCCAGAGATGGTTGCTCCGCTGCTCCGGTGTTCTTCTTCGTTTTGCTGCCGGTCCAGCTGCCGTCTTCTTCTCCCTTCGCTGCCCCCTCCCTGCCAGGTTAGGAGAGTGTGGGTGGGTTAGGAGAGTGTGGGCGGGTACTGGGAGACATCACATCTCCCCGCCCTGTATCCGCCCACACTCTCCTAACTCGCCCACACTCTCCTAACCTGGCAGGGAGGGGGCAGTGAGGCGAAGAAGACTGCAGCTGAAGCAGCAGCGAGGCGAACAGCAGCGGAGCAGCCATCTCTGGAGGTAAGTAGCTACTAGAGATGCTACTTTAGTCTCCCATTAGAATGAATGGAGACAGCCGGCGCGCAGGGGGTTAAGGCTGTGTGCCGGCTGCTTCCATTCATTCCTATGGAACCGCAGCGGAGCCTTCACACTGAGTATACGCTATGTACTCATTGTGAAGGCATTGTGGGAAATACTACCTATCTCGATCCCACCTAAAAAGATCATGTTCGGAATTCCAATCGTGAAATTTTCTCGATCGCCGATTGGAATCTGATTTGTTCTGAACACGATCGCTCAACCCTATCTTTAAGCCTACTTGGTCATTGATCGGACATATTGACGATTTATTGGTTATTCCTTGTTTCCCTGTAAACTTCCGCACATTTACCCTGCAAAACCGCATGGCTGGTAAAGGGAATCTGTCATGTCTTTTTAGGACACTAAATCAGTAAATATCCCTATCCTAATGCTGCTGTGACCACTTTGGAAGAAAATGTTTATACTTCCCTAAAGAAGAGTCTCATCAGCTACATCTTTGGTTCCCCTGAAATCCTGTGCATGCGTACTGAAGGATCTATTACTCATGTTTTTGTGAATAACTGCGCAGGCGCTGGGATGACCAGGGTATGGCTAGGTAAAAATGTTTTATTATTCATTGCAGCCATGGACTGCATTAGTATAGGGCTACTTGGGACAATAAGGACCATGGTGACCTGTGCATGGTTTAGTGTCACATATAGATCTGACAGGTTCCCTTTATTAGGGCAACAAAGAATCATCAATAATAATCATAAATGAATAAGACATTAGTGACACAAGCCTATTCTGTCTGTGAAGCACACAGTCCGTGTACTGGCAGCATTTCACGTACTGACAGTGGCCCTGTCTGTGGAACTCACTACATTGCATGCCGTGAGCTCCCAAATATCTGAACTGATATAAAGTTGTGAGTTCTGTACAGTCCCAATCACACGGTCGTGCTCATTCTGGGAAATGGCAGCATAGTCATGTGAAAACAATGTAAGTGAAGACACCTGTGCATTGGTCTGATGTGCGGAACATATCATGTGTCTTCACCAGGCACAAGTAATGGATGGCGAGCCTGTGTACATATAAAACTTACATACATGTGTGCCTTTAATATCCAAGTATCAGTAGTAAGGGCGAGACAGAAGTAAGGTATAGTGGAATGTTTTGTACCTGTTGTATGGTTTGTTTTTTCTTTTTTAATCTGCCCTTGGTTTTGGCACACATCCATGCAAAATACTGACATATGCATAAGGCTGAAAAGTACATTTACATCTTGACCATGCCTATGTCTGTAAGAAGACAGATGTTTCATATTTTGGCACAATTTTAGATGCAGCGTCATAAGGCCCCACTGCAGAACAACAACATTGTGGAAAAAATGCATGGACCGCACATCCTAATATTCTACATTTATCTATGTGTCTCATCAAACCTACATGATAAACATGAGATGTTTAATATAGTGCAGAGTATCCAGACTTTCTCCAGATCATGTGAGAGCAACTACTATAATACTGCCGGTGTGTATAGAGCTGACTATATCTAACCTGCCTGTAAAACTGCTATAATACAGCAATAAAGATTTAAAGGTAAAGGTGAACTACAACGTCTTTGGGCAAGGTCCAGCCCATAACCTCTGCAGCGGGTGCTGTTAAGTATAATGTTTAACCTTGGAATGAGCAGATGAAATACAGAATCAGATCAGTTATATAACAGATTATATGACGTCAGATACTTCACTTTTAATAGAGTATTAACATAGTTAAAGTTCACGGCATAGTCTTCAACTGATCCTGAGTTCTAACCTATATTCTAGTCTATTCACATACTCCTGTAGGTCGTTGTAGTAGTCTAGTTTGTCAGTAGGAACTTGTAGAGCTTATGTTTCTTCAAAGAGGATCTCTGGGCTAAATAATATTTTCTAATTAGGCTGGGGGAGGTGAAAAAAAAATACCCACCTGTCCCTGATGCTCCAGGGTCCTCCCAGGGTGGTCCCATCAGTCAGCTGCCTTCTTGTTCATGATTTCCTCACCGGTTGTGACGTTCTGAATCCCTTTCGCTAAGGCCGCTTCATTGGCCTTAACGGTCATGTGACTGCTGAGGCCAGTCAGCTCCTTAGTGGCCTCAGGAAGAGAACCGTGGACATCACAGGTAGTCCGTGTTTCCTTCTTGAGCCCGCTGATTGGCCTCGGCTGTCACATGGGGCGGATACTTCTGCATCGGGGACAGTTGAGTATAGTTTTATTTTTTTGTTCACCTCACCCAGCCTAATTAATAAATAAAATGTTAGGCCATACAACTCCTTTAAGCTCTTACCTACCGTACGGCGCAGGTATAGGGAAGTCTCCTCACTACACCATATTACTACAGCCAGGAGATGTCTTACTATAACATACAGCGGTCAAACTGTTGAGCCAAGTAACTTGCGCTAGATCCACACCAGCGTTTGAATCTCCGTATGAAACTCCATGCCACATTCCACTTAAAATTGATGGAGAGAAAAGTCCTGCAAGGAGAACTTTTTCTTCCACTAGTTTTAGTATAAAACAGGGGTCTCAAACTTGTGGCCCGCGGGCCAACTGCAGCCCTGGTGAGAATAGTTTGCGGCCCCCACCTCAATATCAAAGTTTAATGTTAGTGCGGCCCGAGTTTGGTTCGAATGGCACTTTTCAGTGTTGTGTGCGGAGCTGGATGAACCTACCAATCACGGTGGGGTATATTGCTCTCAGAGGCAGAACATCAGCCGGGCTTATTGCGAACTTGTGCCATTTCCCAGGCTCAGAAGCAGAGGCGGCCGCGGAAATTGCTACTCAGCGGGACAGAAAAAAAAGCGGAAAAGACGCATCGGCTAAACAGTGACACCAAGAGGAATTCTATATTACACAGGCCCAAACATGTCTTTTTCAAAGCCTGCAGTGAAGAGAAAGGTTGGTGATGAGCACAGACAATTTCAGGAAAAGTGGGAAGTGCAATATTTCTTTGAGCACAGGGGCATCCCGACGTGTCTTATTTGCACAGAGAAAGTTACGTTGCACAAAGAATACAATTTGAAACGTCATTACACAACTAGACATGCTGAGGAGTATGCAAAATACCAGGGAGATGGGAGAGCGAACCGGGTTGCTAATCTTAAAACATATTTACTGATATTAATAACATTGGAATGTTTTTGTAAGAGCTTTTCTTGTGGAAAACCTGATGCGGCCTAGCCTCATCCAGACTCTACCTCCAGCGGCCCCCAGGGTAAATTGAGTTTGAGACCCCTGGTATAAAATCATCAGAAACGCGGCAGACTCTGAAGAACGGAAACCCAAATGAAAGTGTGAACCTAGTGTAAGTTGTTTTACAGATGGAGTGGATCTCCCTAAGTACATTGGCACCAACACTACACAGGTGACTTTCTCTCTGATTATAGACAGTCTTGTCCTTTATTCACTATCCAACCCAGGCCTCCATAAGAACCTTTGAGTTCAGAGTGTACTGCTGAGGTATCTTTGAACCTTCATCCCTGCAACCATCTCTCGCTACTGGAGGAATACAAACTCAGACCCCAGACCACATCCCAGTATAAATACTGACCCAGGCATAAATACAACCTCTCTGTCTCAATAAATAAATAAAGACTGTCATACACTCTAAAAAGTCAGGTAAATCAATGGCTCACAGATGAAGTGTCCTCCATGTTCTCATCTTTAACCCAGCACATACCCCTTTGATGCAACGATTCTCATCTTCTCCTTCCCTCACTAATAGTAATGGGCAGTGGGAGTAATGGACGAAAATATGTAAGATATAGCGTAGGATTCAGCTCCCTGATATATGTCAAATGTATTCAAAGAGTGGTTCACAGCAAAGGCCATTGAATACGATAGTTGACCCAGCTGGGAAACTGGCCTGACCTGAATGCTATAGAATATTTGTGCTTGAAAAACCTTTTGTATGACTCCGGCATCCATCCAATAAAAGGCAGTTATTGTAGTGTACAGTCATGTAGATTGTAGTGCGGATTCTTACTGACTGCTGTTCTCCAGTGTAATGTTGGTACTGAAGATATTTGGTTTCTGTTTTGTGCTACATTCAGATTTACATTCTCTTTTGAACAATATATACATTAGTATTTCATAAACGCACATTTTTTTAAATAAGTATTATAGGTTAGAAAACATGAACATTATAAATTTCCTTCACTTGTAACTACCACTTTATAAACTTATTAAAAAATGGGTTTATCCCCAGATATTCCTCAGTAAGGGCGGGTTCACACCAGCACCTTGTCTCTGTTTTAGGCAATCTGACTACTAGGTTTCCATCTCCTGTCCAGTTTCTCGGGCAGAAGACGGAAACCTAAAAGCGGAGACCGGGCGCAGGTGTGAACCCGCTCTAATGGTGTTTTCATACTGTAATGTGGCTTTCAGTTTTCTATTGATTTCCAGATTTTATTTCCTATAGAGAAGTCTTTGTGAAATTTTTCTTAAAAATGTTTTGTTGGAAACCACCATAAAGGTTTATTTACATGTTCGCACAAATCGTGATCTTCCTGTACACCTGTGATTTTGAGGGGCTCATGCGGACACCCGCTTATTGGTCAGTGGAAATAAAACGGAGACATTCTCTGTTTTGGGGTTTTGTTAAGTTAAAGTCCATGAAAGCCCATGAAAGTCACAGAAACCACATGGATGATATTCCCATGACCATTTTTTTTTTAATGAAATCAGAGCCATACGAAAGTATAGGAAGTGGAAAAAATGTAGATCCATGAAAATGGATCAACCGGAGACAATACATGAATCTAAAATGAGCAGGATTGTGTGCTATCCCCAAAGTGTGGACGTGTGAATAAGCCCTAAAGGTATGGCCGCATGGCATAACACACACATTGGAAAAACCATGGCCTGATAAGACTTTGTTCTGTTCTGTTTTTGGCACTGAACAGCGTTGGTCTCAGACTTTCGTTTTTCCACTCCAAATCTGAATCAGCTGTAGGAAAATCTCTTTGTGAACATTTCTTCATCTTGTCAGATTTAGACAAACTCATAAAGATAAATTTGGGTCTTTAATGGGTATAATTTTTTTTTTTTTTTTTTTTTTTTTTTAGTTTGGTAAGCTTCCTGTTGTTTTTACAAAGTGCAGTCACCAATACGGATTAAATATAGGTTGTAATACAGAATAAAATAATAGGAGGCATTTTTTTCAGGACCTAAGGCTTCTTTTGGGAAAACGCAGACATGTAATGGTAGAGGCCAGGTAACAACATGTTGTAATGCAGGAATTATCACTAGCTCTAGAAGCCTTGCACATGCAGGGAAACTTGTGTGAATAAGGGTTTATTTGATCCTTGTATTCACTGTGGCTATGGCATATGATGGATTTTTTTTTTTTTTTTTTTTTTTTTAATTTTGCGGGCTTACAGAATTCTCTCTGTATTGAATTATTGCCCTACACATAACCATAACTCCACATAAGCATAAGTCCTAGTAATATTGGTATGTGTCTATAACATTTCTTTTTCCTTGTAAGGTCACCATTGCTTTGTCACTATGGAAGACTAGTCCTCTTTGTAAATGTGTGCCATGATCTATTTTTTTCCACACATGCATCTCTCATCAGTTCCTTGTATTGTGAATGTGTAGCCTGAAGCAAGGCTTAGTAAACGGATGTTACTGACACTTGCATTCCTCTCTCTGCAGAAAGGAATTCCATACAAACAGGATTTTTCTCCAGCCGTCTGCAGTTTCTCCTTGGTCTAAAGACACCAGCTTCAGCATGCAAGGAAATGAATGAACTAGGTATGGTATGCAGCTGATGGAAAGCCATCTCTCAGGCTCTTAGCATTGTCTCTTTGTTCCTCCCATTGCTTACATGGTGTTTCTATAATCCAGATAGATTCATTTTGCAGTATGTAAAGGGTGCAAATTTCAATTGCATAAGTTAAGATGACATTACACAGAAGGGAAGGATGTCATTGTTGACTTTCTGGAAAAGGAACAGAGGAAATGTCCCGGAAAGGTTATTTAAGTCAGACCTAAAGATCATGGTTTAATGAGCAAGAGGTAAATGTTGTCGAGCATACAACTATACTATCTACATAGACAGACATTAGCAATAGAATTGTTCATTCTAAAGAACTCCGTGCAGGAGATTTGTCAAAACCTGTTTCTTTAACTTTTTGCAAACAGGCAAACTTTGCACTAGTTTTGATACATTTTTTGATAACGTTCTAAGGGCTTGTTCACATCTGCGCCCGGTCTCTGTTATGCAGGTTTCCGTTTTCTGCACGAAACTGGGCAGGAGACGGAAACCTGCAGGCATATTTCAAACCCATTCATTTGAATGGGTTTGAAAAGTGTCCAGTAGTGAGCGCCGGTGAGCGTTTTGTGCTCTCCGAAGCGAATCCAGTTTTTTTTTAACCGGACACAAAGTCGGACATGCAGGACTTTGTGTCCGGTTTAAAAAAAAAATAAAAAATGGTTTCGCCGCGGAAGCAGATTAGGCTTAGCCACCCTGAACGCTTTTAATCACACATCCTGGGTGTGAGTGACATCTCCCTCATAGCCCCTTACTCCTTGATGCCATTACCAAGCTACCCCCTGTCCCTGTGACTACTTAGGCTCATTTGCATATGACAAGATTACTACAGAGGGTCAGCAATGGAAAGGGAATGCTTTCATCCTGTAGATCATGGGGCCAGTTTATGGTGGGGTAAAAAGCCCTGACAGATTCCCTATAATGAAAAAGGTAAAAAATGAATAAGAAAGACACTATGAAGAAATGGCTATTACTACTGAGGAGGTGGTCAGATAGGAGTCAAAAGAAATAAAATCACCAGAGTGTCCCTTTAATAGGGGGGAATTCTTCGTTCATGATCCCGGACTCTTGGCTAAAGTGGAGAGCGACGAGAGAGCGAGCATTTCTTGGCCTGTCTTATTTTACATAGATAAATGTGAACTCTTATATAGGACCTATCAGGAGAGACATGCTGTGTAAACCACAGGCTGCAGAAAAATGACAGTATACCCTATTACAAGTAACTGGCTGTCCCTGTAATACATCCAGGAAAACATGGCTTAAAAGCGAGTCTCGCATTGCGACAAGTATCATCGGGGCTTCTCCCTGACTGGCTTGTTTCACTGATATTTCCCATTTATATATAGTGAGAATGTATCCTAGTGATATGCCAATACTTGTAGCAGTGGAAAAATGCCTTTAACCAGGAATTCTAGGCACTCTGATAAAAATACCGTAATTCCTACGTCTGCTCAGCTAAGCGTGTCCATCCAAATAGAGTGCATTTATTTAACTCATTTTCTGCTAAAAGCAGAAGTTGACTCTTTTTTTGACTTGTAGTTAGGTGGGAATCATGTTATTTGACTACCTGTTTAATGTTGTATGTATTCATTGACTGAATGAAGAAGCACTGCCTGGGAGAAGCAGTATGCTGAACCTGCAAGGCGCCATTCACATTGAGGAATTGGCATCTGAATTTGAGGGGGATTCTCAAAATTCACTCCAAATTCTGGCCAGTGTCTGCCTTCCATGGTGGATGTGTTTTTTTTTTTTTTTTTTTTTTTTTAGGGCACTGAATGAGCATGAATGAGATCCGAATGAATGAGATTTTCCTGAACATGGCCTCACCTTTTTCCCCATGAAACACCCTGTAACTGAGCTTCAATGTGAAATGTCATCTAGTTCATGCTGCCTTGTGTACTGTCAGCATGCGGTATTGATGGCATTCTGATTTCAGCTATGTGTGAATATGGTGCAGTTTGGACTCTGTTATATTCATGATCACTACCATCCACTGACTGAGCGTTTTTTTCCCCCTATCCCTGGAAGTAACCCATCAGTCAGAAACAGGCGATGCAGGGTAAATGTATGACCATATGGTTTTCCAAAGCAGCAGAAGATGAATAGTCCAGACTTCAGTGGTGCAGCTTTCACAGTGCACTGAAAGTAATGACGTGTAAGCTTTGCCACACTCACCATATCATGTATGAAGAAGAGCCACTATGGAGCTCACGGTCAGGCCAATCCACAAATAGCGCATTTGGAAATATATTGAAATTCCCAAATTTGTGGCATTTGGTTATCCACCATTGGTTTATAGCACAGATCTGAGATATAAAGTTGAGATTTACTAGAACAGATGAAACAGCTTATTGAAGAGGGATTAACATTTAGGGCTAGACAATCCCAAAGCTGAAAGGCATGGTAAATCATGATTTAGATTTGGTCTTTATCCCTACTTTTGATACGAGCTCATGTTCTTGTAATATTTTATTTTGGGCTCTTGTAAATCAAATATGTGTTTTAAAGTATTGTTAAAAAAATAAATAAAATAAAAAAAAAAGCAAAATTAAAACCCCCCACAGTGTATAATCGCACTCCTGGTATGTTAGTCATGCATGCCTAGCTTCTGCTGGATCCTTAGTGAAAGATGCAGGGATATCATTTAGGTTCCATTCTCACGGAGTAATGCGCCGCTCATTTAGACACATAAACATGTGTTAGAGCGAGGCGCTTCAAAACAGATCCCATTGACTTCAATGGGTGCCGGCTTACGCGTGCTACCCATTGAAATCAATGGGTTATATAGCCTCCCATTGATTTCAATGTGTAGGGCGCGTAAGCCGGCACCCATTGAAATCAATGGGATCTGTTTTGAAGCGCCTCGCTCAGACACGTGTTTACGTGTCTAAATGAGAGTCACGTTACTCCGTGGGAATGGAGCCTTAGACTGGGCATAAGCATTTCAGAAAGAAAGCCCAGCATATGCTGCAGCATTTATTACTGTAAAAGATAGACGTACTGATAAAGACTGATGCTGGAAGTTGCTTTCCCCCTCACTGCTTACAGAGTCCCTCTTTCGCCACTGTCCTGCTGTCCCGTAATATAATCATGTTTTCGGTACAGGACAGTAGAGCCGTGGACTAGCACAGACTCCTAGCATATAGATGAATATGATGTTGCAAGTCCCAGTCCCATCTTGGGGTTTAGTCTGGAAAATACTGCTGGCATTCAGTCTGGGTCTCCCAGAGCAAATCTGTTCATGTGGAGCCTATCCGACGGAGGAAAATAAGTGGTGAGGTGCTTATTTAATTGCTTTTCTCCTCACAGCTTGGGGGTCTGTGATTACCTATCTTTTGAGGTTATAAATGCTGCTGTCCATGCTGAGCTTCTTCTCTGAGAAGCAGAAAGAAAGTCGATGCCCTGCCTAAATTATATCCCTGCTTCTTTCACTGGGGATACATCAGAAGCTGTACTGTATTGTACTGGGCATGTGTGTAAAGGCCTCATTACAATGGCAAGCACATACCTATACATTTTGAACAGAGAGCTATTACAAGCAGGAAATTGCAACACTTCTGCATAGAGACAGGTTTTTATTTTAATAACAATACTTTACAAAGTTACTGTAAATGCATATTCACTTTAACTATTGTCATTTGTTCTGATGGTAAAGCCACTTTTTTCATATTTTTCTGTTATAGTCCAATAATCCAGGATATTTGATATTCTATTATTTTTTTTAGATCGTACTTTACTGTATGTTTAATTCTGGTAGCGATGAGAACTGTACTGTTTTTCTTCCCATTCAACGGACTGCTTCATGATGACATGCTCCCTATGCTGAAGCCTATGAAGTGATCAGCTGATCACCTTGGGCCAGGATTCTCCAGCAATCAGCTTTTATTGCAGGGGTGACGCTCCATGTTGGTAATGCATACGAATAAATGCCCATGTAATACATAGATAGGTTGCATCAGTAAAAGCATACGCAGCCGTTGGAGTTGAGGATGACCCTCTGTGGTATAAACATGGGGAATATGGAGAGGCATTCTCTTTAATATTGAATCTTGATGACTTGGGGGGGAACCAGACACCACCACCGATCATCTCATTGAAGGGTCCAAGGCTCTCTGGCATATCTGTACATTGTAATGCGTATAGATGGAGCAACTACAAGCCACTGATCAGTGGGGGTGCTGGGATTTCTGCAGTCAGCTGGTCGGTTGCTTTTTTTTTTAAGGTCAGAACATTCATAAGTGGAAGGAAGATGTTCAGCGTGTTTCTAATGGTGCATTATGCTTTTTTTGCCACTTCTAGAGAAATAAGCAAAATTTATACTTTAAGGAAACTTACTGTAGATAAGAGAATAGTTTTGTGATTTTTTTTTTCTTTTTTTCTTCAAATAGATAATAAATCAACAGAGACAAAATAAGTGGATTTTGGAGTGGAGCCAAGTCCAGCTGCTGTTTAGTGAAATGTAAGTTCGCTTTGGTTTCTGGTTATGTTTGTAGAAATTATCGTAATGGATTGTTTAGCTGCATATTCATTTTTTTTTTTTTTTTTTTTTTTTTTTAAAATATACATTTAGTAGTATGCTTTCCCTGCCCTTCTATAGTTCTTACTGTTCATTTTAGACATTACTTCACACTTGGTGGTACAATACACAAGACACCCGTATTATACCCAGTAAGTATAATGTATGTGTCCTAGCTTTAGTCACTGGACCTGCATATGATACTTTTCTGGTCTTCTATGGTTGTCTCCACGGCCATTCATTTCCATGCCCCATTTAGTGGCCTCCACATGTTTTAGGGGACAGTGGTTGGGAGATGGGTGCTTTTCTCAGCCACTGTCATAGTGAATGGGCATGGAGGCAGGGGTCCAGCTAGCTAGTGACAATAGTCCTGGTTCAGTTCCTGGACTGGACAATGGGTTGGAAATCTTTGGCACTCTAGTTGTGTGAAACTATCATTCCCAACCTGATTTATTTTATGGGAGTTCCAGGAGCAAAATTCAAAGTGTGCATACTGGGAATTGTAGTGTCACAACAGTTGAAGGTTGTTGACCCCTGGGATGTTTTAGTCATTTTGTTGGTTTTAATTACTAAACGAAAAATATGAACAACCAGTTGTAGGAGGAACATTACCCCTGAATTTTCCCCACCACACACAAACATCTCTGTCTATAGTAGGAGGCCAAGATCACAAACACTATTGTGAGTTTTTCTGTTTGCTTTTTGGGTATTACTAGGTTGGTATTTTTTGCACATTTGCCTAGGTATTCATGGATACAGCTCATATGTGCCTTTATCTTCGTGTGTCTATGCAGTTTTGCCTTTAGAGCTCAAGGAAAAGTGAATAGCAAAAGCATTGGAATCCTTGTGTATAAGCATTGATAACAAATATGTTTGTCACTCTCTGGTGTATGATGAACATGTGGAAAAGTTGGTGGTTACCCAAGTACAGCTAATGTGCCCAGCTATGTAGAGATAGTATTCTGGCCGCTCAGTCTACTCCACCCCGGCCTACTCTCTACAGCAGAAGTTGGGAGGCAGCCAGTTCACTATTTAATGAAAACAATGCGGCTGCAGATCATTAGGAAAGGTCACAGCCCCTTCTAGTGAGTAAGTGCTGTA
Organism: Leptodactylus fuscus; assembly: GCF_031893055.1. Classification (NCBI taxonomy): domain Eukaryota; kingdom Metazoa; phylum Chordata; class Amphibia; order Anura; family Leptodactylidae; genus Leptodactylus; species Leptodactylus fuscus. The sequence continues at coordinate 71,786,578 of NC_134265.1, forward strand.
TAGTTTATCTCCACAAGACTTTTGTAAGACACACAAATACGTTGCTGCAATCTATTCCATATTTATTACTTTTACGTGAACATCAGGCGGTTTTTGCATTTGTTTGACTGTGAAGCTGTGATAGTCCAGGGCTGTGGAGTTGGGGCCAATATTGAGTTGAACCGGATCAGAAATTTTTTTAAATGATTTAAATTATTAATTATTTTTAATTATACAGTTACCAATATAGTTTTTTTTACTGATGTACTTCGTATGAATTCTGCTTTTTATTGAATAGAGGAGCGTTGCTGCTTCTGACTCACCATGGCTGTCAGACATTTATGAAGGAGTCTGAGCAGGGATAGAATTCAGGTCGTGGGAGTTGTATTTGGAGATTTGGCCTACCAGCTCCACAATGTTGTGGGATATAGTATTACTTAAGGGTTTGACAGGTCAACAGATTAACATTATATATACCGTATATATATATAAAAGCCTACGAATAAATTTAAAAAATAAAACAATTCATATGCTCATTGCCGTTCCCCCTCCAATCCTATACTGATGCTTCCTAGAGACCTTGCTGCTCTCTACTTCCTGGTCCCATTTGACACCCAGTAAATGACCAATCAAGTAAGACTCGGTTCACATCTGTGCATGAGTTTTAGTTTGGGTTGTCCGCTTGGGGACTTCCCGAAAGGAAACCTAATCCACAAAAAATGGTTACCTAAGGAAGCCCGCGGACCCCATAGACTATAATGGGGTCCGTGTGGTTTCCATTCAGTTTCCAAATTAAAAATGCAGAGAGAAAGGTGCTGCTTGCAGGACTTTTGTTCTTCGCATTTTTCATGCAGAGAGGGGAACGGAATGGCCCAAATGCAGATGAGAACTGGGCCTAATGGGTGAAGTATCTGAGAGATGTCAGATTGGCATTAATAAGCTGCGTAGACATGTAGTAGAGTTGACCTAAATTTCTGCAGATATAAATGCAGGGATAAAATAAAGATGAAAATTACAAATAAAAGTTATTTGAAAAAAACCCATGAAGCAACGTCACTGGTGATGTCAGACGACGGAGGCACAGAGAGAGGTAGAAACTGGCTTACCGTATTTTGCGGACTATAAGGCGCACCGGACTATAAGGCGCATTACCCATGAGCGCCTTATAGTCCTGCCTAGGTCCATATATAATGCGCACCTGACTATAAGGCGCACCGAACTATAAGGCGCAGCGCTGTCCGGTGCGCCTTATATGTGATTGAAAGTGGCGGCCGGCAGACTTTGCCGGCGGCCGCTTAACCCCCCGCGTACCAGCCGCTTCTATTCATTTCAATGGCACGCTTCCATTGAAATGAATGGAAGTGCTCGGCACGCGAGGAGTTAAAGGGATTCTACCATTAAAAGAACTTCTTCCTTCTTGATCACGTCGGAATAGCCTTAAAAGGCTATTCGTCTCCTACCTTTTTACCATAGCCAGCGATGCCTTCTTCCGCAGCTCCGTCTCTGTCTTCTTTGGGCCTCATGGATGACGCATGCGCAGTCGGCTCTAACAGGCTCTCGCAGCCAGAGCCGACTGCGCATGCGTCATCCATGAGGCCCAAAGAAGACAACACAGACGGGGACACGGAAGGCACGAACACAGCTCAGGGAGAAGGCGGCGCTGGCTATGGAAAAGGTAAGAGACGAATAGCCTTTTTAAGGCTATTCCGACGTGGTCAGGGGGAAGAGGTTCTTTTAATGGTAGAATCTAGAGTTGAGAGAGTACTGTTCGGATCGGCTGATCCGAACAGTACTCGCTCATCTCTAGTAGAATCCCTTTAAGCAGTGGCCGCCGGCAAAGTCTGCATGCCGCTTCCATACATTACAATGAGAGCGCGCTATTCAAATAGTTAGAGATGAACGAATACTATTTGAATAGCGCGCTCCCATTGCAATGTATGGAAGCGGCATGGAGACTTTGCCGGTGGCTGCCGCTTAACTCCTCACGTGCCGCCGCTTCAAGCCTTATATAAGGCGCACCGGACTATAAGGCGCACTTTCGATTTCTGAGGAAATCGAAGTATTTTATGTGCGCCTTATAGTCCGGAAAATACGGTATGTTTATATCCTCAGTAGCAATACTAGTTAAATCTAGAGATGAGCAAATACTATTTGAACTCCAGTTTCGAATAGCACGCACCCATAAGAAAAAATGGACGTAGCTAGCACACGGGGTTAAGCGGCCGGCCGCCGGCAAAGTCTGCGTGCCGGTCGCTTCCATTCATTCCTATGAGTGCGTGCTATTCGAAACGGCCATTTTGAATAGTACTCGCTCATCTCTAGTAAATCATAAAAATATGAGATGTTTTATAAAACCATTTTGATCTTTTCTAAATCGTTTTATTGGCTAGACAACTCTGGCTTGTTAGTACAACATGTCTTGTTTTATGAAAAAATGATGACGTGTTAAAACTCAGCTTTTTCTGTTCGGTATGCTGTGTCTTGCTTTTGCAAAGCTGTCCATACACTTTAGGCGACAGCTATTTTATCTGGCTCTTCCAAATTTTGAAATAGCAATATGTTTTCTTTCAGAATAAGATTTTTTTTCTAGGCCTAGGATATTTAATATGTATCCTAGGATAGGTAATCAATATGAGATTGGTGGGTGACTGACGCCACACACAAGGCACCCCTGCCGATCAGCTGGTTCAAGGACCTATAGTGCCACTTCTAGCACCCAGAGGCTGAAAGATTAGATGATCTGTGTGAAGTCCTTTGCATGGGGGAACCCCTTAATAGTGGGATAAATCTGAGGCATGTGCAGTTTATGCATAGAATGTTATGTTGTATGGTAATGGAATACGGAAGATACATTTCAAGCAGATGAACACCCACTTGAATGAAAAAGGGGTGCACACTTTTTTTTTTTTTTTTTTTTAATGTAGATTGTGAGCCCCACATAGAGTTCATAATGTACATTTTTTTTTTTTTTCCGTCAGTATGTCTTTTTTTGGAATATGGGATGGAAATCCATGCAAACACGGGGAGAACATACAAACTCCTTGCAGATGGTTTTTTGCCCTTGGCGGGATTTGAACACTAGGACTCCAGCACTGCAGTGCTAACCACTGAGCCACCGTGTGGCCCCGGGGGTGCACACTTTTGTATTTTTTCAAAACCCCAAAATGAGTTATGTGTCTTGACTATGAATAGAAACCCCTTACACTACACTGCCTGATGACCGACTAATATCTAAATCGTGTGGAAAGAGCGCAGAACCTGACATTTTCTTTTGGCGTTTGGAAAAATTTGAACTCCATTACCAATTCTGCCCCACATTATTGGAGCCTCCAAACTACTGTTTACCATTACACGCTGCCCTCCTAGAGGTTAAATGCCTATACAAATGTTGTGATATGCACAACTGACCCAGGTAAACACCCACATACTAAGGGTTAAGAGGGTTATTTGCCTCTAATTTTCACATTTGGTTCTGCACAAGGTGCACCTCTCTGTTTTTTTTTTTCTCCCCCTTTCCCTCGTCCCAGTTCACATCTACGTTTGGTATTCCGTTTGGGCAGTCTGCTTGAGGGACCTCCCTGAATGGAATACCAAATGCATTAAAAAGCTGTTAGCAAAGAAACCACCCTGACCCCATGGTCTATAATGGGGTCTGTGTGGTTTCCGCACAGTGTGTACACTAATCATGCGGAGAGAATAGTGCGGCTTGAAGTACTTTTCTTTCCGCATGATTTGTTCGGAAAACACACGAACCTCATTATAGTCTATGCCAGGGGTCGGCAATTAATTTTCCCATGGGACTGCATAAAAAATTTAAAGTATTCTAGAGGGCCATGCGTGCCGTGGCAAATTTAGCTCCACCCACTTCTATGTTGGCTTTTGCCCATTCTCTATCATCTTTTCATGTGCCCCCACAAAGTATAATCCTCCTACAGTCACCTGTACATTATATGCCCCACATTATAATGTTCCCTTCCAACTGCCCCACTGTATTAAGTCCCTCTCCTGGTGCCTCAGTTTAAACTGGTGGAAACTAGAGGAGCACATTAAACTCGGGCAACTGGAAGCAACAATTAAACCGTAGGGGTAGCAGGAGGGTGACATTAAACTGGGGGCAACTAGAGGCAGACAGGTCCCCCTCCAGCTTCCTGCACGGTTTAATGCCCCCTGCAGTTGTCCCCAGTTTCATGTCCCCCCCTCCTCTCCATTTCTCTACCAGTTTCATCCCCTTTCATCTGCCTCATTTCATGTCCCCCCTCCATCTCTGCCCCAGTTTCATATCTCTACCATCTCTGCCCCAGTATAACATTCCCTCTCCATCTCTGCCTCCAGTATAACATTCCCCCTTCATCGCTGCCTCCAGTATAACATTCCCCCTCCATCTCTGCCCCAGTATAACATTCCCCCTCCATCTCTGCCCCAGTATAACATTCTCTCTCCATCTCTGCCCCAGTATAACATTCCCTCTCCATCTCTGCCTCCAGTATAACATTCCCCCTTCATCGCTGCCTCCAGTATAACATTCCCCCTCCATCTCTGCCCCAGTATAACATTCCCCCTCCATCTCTGCCCTTCCAGTATAACATTCCCCCACCATCTCTGCCCCCAGTATAACATCCCCCCTCTATCTCTGCCCCCAGTATAACATCCCCCCTCCATCTCTGCCCCCAGTATAACATTCTCTCTCCATCTCTGCCCCCAGTATAACATTCCCCCTCCATCTCTGCCCCCCAGTATAACATTCCCCCTCCATCTCTGCCCCCCAGTATAACATTCTCTCTCCATCTCTGCCCCCAGTATAACATTCCCCCTCCATCTCTGCCCCCAGTATAACATTCTCTCTCCATCTCTGCCCCCAGTATAACATTCCCCCTCCATCTCTGCCCCCAGTATAACATTCCCTCGCCATCTCTGCCCCCAGTATAACATCCCCCCTCCATCTCTGCCCCCCAGTATAACATCCCCCCTCCATCTCTGCCCCCCAGTATAACATCCCCCCTCCATCTCTACCCCCAGTATAACATTCCCCCTCCATCTCTGCCCCAGTATAACATTCTCTCTCCATCTCTGCCCCCAGTATAACATTCCCCCGCCATCTCTGCCCCCAGTATAACATTCCCTCGCCATCTCTGCCCCCAGTATTACATTCCCCTTACATCTGTGCTCCAGTATAACATTCCCCCTCCACTGCTTTTTAATGTGCTCAGCAAAGGTGGGGAGGGGGTCACCAAGTGGACTCCCCAAACGAAATACCCGACGTGGATGTGAACCAGGCCTAAATCTAGCAATGCATAGAATGTTGCCACAAAATGTTGCATTTTAGCCACATATCACAAGTAGTATCTAAAGACAGATAATACATGTGATGTAGGACTCATAGACCTGTTTTTTGGGGCCAATTATGTTGGGAGTGTTAAGTACATAAAGTGCCTTTTAATAATATCCTAGCACTGTATTCATGTCTGGCCAGGTTGTAGTCATATTATTCTGCAAGTGACCATTCTCACTGCTGTTTTATTCAGGGGATCACCAGAACAGATTTCTAGGAGTCTTGGTTGAAAAATAATTTGACAAATCTCAACAGTTGAAATCCTTTATAGTTTCTATTTTTTGCTGGTTTACAGTATTTAGGTATTAGAAGAAGCAGAGTGTCAAAATGGGACAAAATATTGAAGTTTATTTTTTTTCCATAGGAGGAAACCTTATTATTGAATATGGGATTTTAAGGGATTGATTGTTGAGTTCTTTTTCTATTGATGACCTATTTCAGGATACATAATCAGAAATAGATCAGTGGCATTTGCCATGAGTCCTTCCTGAGCAGGTAATAGAGTCTTAGGGTTTATCAATCCTACAGACAAGTCTTGTGTTGTTCTGGGGTCACTTCTAGGGCAGATCTCAGTTAGCATCTTGGTCTCCTAGGGATTCATTGCTACAGTGGGATCCTGATGGCCATGAGGTTGCTCTTTAGATTGGGCCTTTAGCACCTCAAAGGACAACTGGTACCTTTTGGAAGCTCTGCTTAACCATCTTGGACCTCATAGACACAACCGCGTGTATGAGCTGAACCCGTTAACTAACTTCAAAAATCGGGCCACGAAGCAAACCGGAACAGGACCTGCCCTGAGTTTTGCCCCGTACACGAACCTGTGGTGATACATAGTCATACCTAATATACACTCACCGGCCACTTTATTAGGTACACCATGCTAGTAACGGGTTGGACCCCCTTTTGCCTTCAGAACTGCCTCAATTCTTCGTGGCATAGATACAACAAGGTGCTGGAAGCATTCCTCAGAGATTTTGGTCCATATTGACATGATGGCATCACACAGTTGCCGCAGATTTTTCGGCTGCACATCCATGATGCGAATCTCCCGTTCCACCACATCCCAAAGATGCTCTATTGAATTGAGATCTGGTGACTGTGGAGGCCATTGGAGTACAGTGAACTCATTGTCATGTTCAAGAAACCAGTCTGAGATGATTCCAGCTTTATGACATGGCGCATTATCCTGCTGAAAGTAGCCATCAGATGTTGGGTACATTGTGGTCATAAAGGGATGGACATGGTCAGCAACAATACTCAGGTAGGCTTTGGCGTTGCAACGATGCTCAATTGGTACCAAGGGGCCCAAAGAGTGCCAAGAAAATATTCCCCACACCATGACACCACCACCACCAGCCTGAACCGTTGATACAAGGCAGGATGGATCCATGCTTAAATGTTGTTGACGCCAAATTCTGACCCTACCATCCGAATGTCGCAGCAGAAATCGAGACTCATCAGACCAGGCAACGTTTTTCCAATCTTCAATTGTCCAATTTCGATGAGCTTGTGCAAATTGTAGCCTCAGTTTCCTGTTCTTAGCTGAAAGGAGTGGCACCCGGTGTGGTCTTCTGCTGCTGTAGCCCATCTGCCTCAAAGTTCGACGTACTGTGCGTTCAGAGATGCTCTTCTGGCTACCTTGGTTGTTACGGGTGGCTATTTGAGTCACTGTTGCCTTTCTATCAGCTCGAACCAGTCTGGCCATTCTCCTCTGACCTCTGGCATCAACAACGTATTTCCGCCCACAGAACTGCCGCTCACTGGATGTTTTTTCTTTTTCGGACCACTCTCTGTAAACCCTAGAGATGGTTGTGCGTGAAAATCCCAGTAGATCAGCAGTTTCTGAAATACTCAGACCAGCCCTTCTGGCACCAACAACCATGCCACGTTCAAAGGCACTCAAATCACCTTTCTTCCCCATACTGATGCTCGGTTTGAACTGCAGGAGATTGTCTTGACCATGTCTACATGCCTAAATGCACTGAGTTGCCGCCATGTGATTGGCTGATTAGAAATTAAGTGTTAACGAGCAGTTGGACAGGTGTACCTAATAAAGTGGCCAGTGAGTGTATATTACAGCGCTGCAGAATATGTTGGCGCTATATAAATAAAATTTATTATTATTATTATTATTATTATTATTATTATTATTATTATTATATTCCTATGAATATGCAGTATATCGCTGCAAGCTACTGTTGTCTTCTTTCCCTTTTCTTTCTTACTCAGGTATTTATTTAACCATATTTTTATCTTTTATGATTAAAAGTCTATTGATTTATCTATTTTTATACTGAAATGAACGTTGAATTTTAATTTCAGCCAAAGTATGATTATTTTAGTTAAAATCCTCCATTTCAGTGTGTATGGCTTTTACTTGTTTCAGCAGTACAATGTATGAGTCAGCCATCCTGGAATAGAAGGAGGTGAGGTTACTATTACTGTTCCTTTCAAGACTCTGAAGATTTTGTGTAATAACCAACAAAGGGTGTGTTAGTCTGTCTGCATGAGATAAATCATGGCGTGAAAGATATTATGTCTCATATATATGGATCAATGCAAATAAAATGGCCGGGGCATTGTAAAATACTCCAGGCGATTGTAGTCTCCCACGTCTTAGATACATCTGAAGTCAGTCAGCTCCTGCTTTATCTATGCCCCCAGTTCTGAAGTAGTGACAGAACAAGTTTTTCAAGAGATGAAAGGACAGATAGATTTGTATTAGTAATACCACATGTGGGATGAGTAAGTATAATGGCTGTAGCAGCTCGGCAACGTACCGCTTGTCAATTTATTTTTATATGTTAAACCTAGAGATCATGGCGCTGGCTCCCTACCTATTATATTGTGCTTTGCATGTGTCTGTTCACTGGTTATAGAGATTTTCCCTTGAAAGTCATTCATGGCATATCCACAGGATCTGTGACAGACGTTCGCTGACCGTGACCTCACTGTCTTTGATGGTTGAGTTTATGAATACAGCTACGCCGATCCCATAACACTCATAGAAGTGAATGGGAGTTACAGAAACCTCCAAGCAGTGACCCGTACCGGTCAGACATTTATGGCATATTCTTTGTCTTTCACAAGGCGATCTGTTTTCTTTAGGGTACGATTGCAGGTGGGAAACCCACAAACGTAGAACTTTTCACTCTGCGGATTCAGCGGCGGAGTGCTCAAACAGCATTGTGAAACCAGCGATAGCTTTTTGGTTCCCCGTGAATTGGACAGTGCTGTATGGATGTGTTTTCTTAATATTATACTGTATGTTCTTCTTGATGCTATAAGTCCAATGTGATTTATTATATGCTCTAATGTTAAAGTGGTCATGTGTTCAACTAGAGCTAAAGGGCAAAAAACAATTTCCCCAAGGGATCAATAAAGTTCTGTTTTATTTCATTGGGGGTTGAAAGGGGGGGGGGTTCGGTCGGTTTCAGAAGATAGTTGACAGGTCCACCATAATTGGCAAGTACAGTCACCTTTTTATATATGGCTGCCTGCTAGTCCCTACAATTTATGTCAAATATGGCTGTTATGATTGTGTGTTATATAACATTATGAAAGTGTATGTCTTACGATGTATTCAGAATTGATCATTTGTAATATAGAGTGCATTAGCCTATTGCTTAAAAAAAAAAAAAAAAAGTAAAAATAAAAAAAATAAAACAGTTCTCCCATATGTAAAACCCTTCCAGTCCCTGCAGATTGTGACACTGGTGTTTATTTTCTTTCAGACATTCGGGCATGTGTTGACCAAAAGAAATTTCTCTGTCAAGACCAGACCCACTAAGTGCCTTGGTGAAGATGGGGTTTGGCATGGATCTTAAGTTTTCACATGATGCTTTGCTAAAGCTTCAAGATTGGGAGCTGCGTCTCCTGGAAACTGTGAAAAAATTCATGGCTTTGAGAATTAAAAGTGACAAAGATTATGCCTCTACTCTGCAAAATCTTTGCAACCAAGTTGATAAGGAAAGTGCTCCTCAGCTTGACTACATCAGCAGTGTTTCCAAGGTAAGGCTAAGGCTGGTTTCACGTGACTAGAATATCTTTTTTCATGGTGATCTAGTTGATTTAGGAATCCCTGAACTGCTCCCTTCTCCACTCCACTCGCATTTGCAGATAGTGGTGAGTGAGGTGCAGAACAGGATGTGATGCTTCTTTGGTGCAAGAAAAGGCATTGTGCCAAAGATGAGCCACACTATGACGCATTGTTGAATTCCCCCAGTATCACTATGTTCTTTTTGTTTGCTAGTTGCACTGTATGCTGGCCCCAGAAGAGGGTCCACTTGATACCCATCTCTTAAAGGGGCTCTATCAGCAAAATCATACTGATAGAGCCCTACATATGCGTGAATAGCCTTTAAAAAGGCTATTCAGGCACCACTAAAGTTATATTAAACTACTCCCCAGTTTTAAAATAATACCCTAAAAAAGAATGTGATCAACTTACCCATCGTGCACGGTGGGCGGGCATTCAGGGTGCGCCGTCTTCCTCATCCACGCCTCTTCTTCCTCCGATGTCCTCGGGTCCCGTCCTCCTCCGGCACTCGCGAACTGACATTGCTTATAAAAAAAAAATGGCCTGGGCGCATGCGAAGTAGTCGTAGTAGAAGCAGCATGCTACTGTGCATGTGCCCAGGCCATTTTTTTTTTTTTTTTTTTTAGCAATGTCAGTTCGCGAGCGCCGGAGGAAGACGGGACCCAAGGACATCGCAGGAAGAGGAGGCGTGGATGAAGAAGACGGTGGACCCTGAATGCCTGCCCACCGTGCACGATGGGTAAGTTGATCACATTCTTTTTTAGGATATTATTTCAAAACTGGGGGGTAGTTTAATATAACTTTAGTGGTGCCTGAATAGCCTTTTTAAGGGCTATTCACGCATATGTGGGGGCTCTATCAGCATGATTTTGCTGATAGAGCCCCTTTTAAGTAGTATATATTTAAACCTAATATGGCATATGGGCAGGGGTATTCATGAAACAACCCCTTTTATCTGTGCATGTATTTTTTATTTTTTTTTTTTTAGCTGAGTGGTTTTGTTAAAATCTTACGTATACCTAAAAGGCACTCCGCTTTGTTATATATAATGTTTTGTTGTATATAATTTTACCTGCAGGAAACCCTTTAAATTAATCTATTCTGTTTGTTCCTTCTTAACCTTTAGTCATGGCTGCACATGGTTCATCAGACAGAACAGCTCAGTAAGATCATGAAGAGTCATGCAGAAGAGCTCAATGCAGGACCCCTCCACCGCCTCAACGTCATGATCAAGGACAAGCAGCAAGTGAAAAAGAGTTATAACAGCATTCACCAGCAGATTGAGGCAGAGTTGTACAAGGTATGCTCTTGGAGCGTAACTGTGCTCATTTTGCAGCTTTATGGATTCCCCTCCACCCCTTTTAACAAACATTACGTCGATGGGGAATTTGTTGGAACTGGGTTCTGTCATAGATTCTTTTCTCTACTGTCTTTTTGGTACGGTTAGATTTCAGCTGTCCAATCCTTTTGTTCTGGAGGAGATAAGCTGTCCTGTGCTCATCCCATTCTGTACACGTGAATTGCTAGGCCAAGCAGGGAGTGGGTGTGTATGACGGAGTTGGGTGAGATAGTTATCTGTACAGTGGATTAAGCTTTAGCCTAATATGGACTTGGGAAAAGAACATTTATTCCGCTCATTTTCATGTACCATAGACATTTCATGTAATGCAGTATTTATTTTCTGCAGGTGCCATAGTTTTTCCATTTTGCTGCACCACACTGTATGTAGTACCTTTTAGAGTGTGTCAGCTGTTGAATTGTTGTTACAGCAGACATGTTGCTATGTGCATTACTACCTGCGTTCCTGCGCTTGTTCACTTCATGCCCATCTTGCTTCGAATCTTTACTTTTATTATTATGTAGATGAGATGCTCAGAGCACTAAAGATCGGGATTCCTTGCCCAAGCACAACCTTTTACTGTGTCTACCCATTCTTCTTGTGCTAGACAAGAATCTCAATTATATCTGCATTACATGAGGGCAGCCTAATTTCTGGTGAAGTGCCCACTAGGCCTTTGTATTATATGGTCAGTCCAACCCCCCCCCTCCCCCCCCAAAAAAAAAAACAAACTAAAAAAAGGTTGTTTAACCAGATGAACGTTTTTAAGTATAAAGGGAATATTCACATGGGACAGGTTTGTTGTGGCCACAAATCCGCTCCATTCCTCAATTACAGTAATTTATTGACCTGAAAAGTGACTGATTTGCTCCATTGAATTAATATAAAACTAATGTGTGTGGATCTGTATGCCAGTTTGTGGCAGAATTCCCAGTTTTAGCTGTGGATTCCTGCAAGAAATTACTACAGAGTGTGAGAACATACCCTAAGAGTCTGTAAAGTGCTGTTTTGTTTTAGGCTCCCTTTATATATTTTAGCAGAGTCACCAAACATATTGTACGCTTTTATCTTCTTGCTGCCACTTCCTATCTCTTATCTACTGTGTTACTTCTTTCATTTCTACTTCTGCATTTAGTCTTTGCAAAAACTGACTAGACTCTTCACGGCGACCTCTTTATAGTGGGTCCCTACTCTACTGGGTGCGGTGCTGCATAGTGAACGCCACAACCGCAACACGGCGCCCACAGGGAAAGCGACCCAGTGGTCCGAAAACACCCGTCACCAGACCAAGCCCCCAGGCTCTGGGTCATACCACCCCACAGGCACAACACCACAGGAGCAGCAGACACCATGCAGCACTGCACCATGTGAACAGATCTCAAAAATTCACCTTACAATATTGCCCCAGAGGGACTGAGTGCTAGTAATTTTTGAGATCTGTTCACATGGTGCGGTGCTGCATGGTGTCTGCTGCTCCTGTGATGCTGTGCCCGTAGGGTGGCGTGGCCCAGACCCTGGGGGCTTGGTCTGGTGACAGGGGTGTTGCTGGACCACTGGGTCACTCCCCCTGTGGGCTCCGTTTTGCGTTTGTGGTGGTCGCTGTGCAGCCCACACCCAGTAGAGTAGGGACCCACTATAAAGAGGTTGCAGTGAAGTGGCTAGTGGGCTTATACACCTTGATCAGTATGTATACTAAGAACCTCATATTCAGTATTGTAGAATTTGCTGAGAAGCACTAGATCTGTGTATAAGATTGGGATGTGCGGCCATGTCTTTTTCTCTTTTTGGATAAAATTGATGGCCAGTCCAGTTTTCTGCTTTTTGACCAGACCAGGTTACTACAGTTCAGCTTCCACTGGCTTAGAGCAGTTAAAGGGGTTGTGCGGGGATTGATAATTTACTTACCTGTCCCAAATTATTGCAGAAAGTGAACCTGTGGGTTCTGGCCACATCACGACTCTCTGGTCATGTGATCTGATCTCAACTTTCTACTCCCTGCATCACCCTCCCCCTCCTCCCCCCATCACAGATAATGAATATACTGTAGATTGGGGAAGGAGGGTGGGGGTGGAGGGACCCGAAAGGCCATGAAATCATTTTGCTGGACCAGATTTTTTTTTTTTTTTTTGCGTTGTGCTGTCCCTATGTTGTTCCCTTGGAATATATGTGGGAATTTCCATTCACTGTGACTTATGTCGTTGGTGTGGGCTGCTCCTTTGACAGAATAAATGGCAGCCTGCAAGCCATTTGTTGACTTGCCATCAGTGTCATACACGTGAAGTCTTATTTTGCCGTTTCTAATGACTCAATGTGGTTTATGGTTTTAGCTTTGTCAACACCATTGTCCAGGTGCTTTATGTTTTGACAGGATTCTGTAAGACCGTAATGAATACAGATACTGGGTGGATAAGGAAGACAGCAATTTATTGATCAGAGTTAAGGATGTCTTACTACTCAAGAGTATGACAATGGCCTAGTTTTCTTTTCATTAGAAGAGATAATATATGAAGTGTGGGCAATGTAGATTTTTTTTTTCCTCCCTTCCTGGTAGTTTCCTCTGGTCAGTCTGGAAAAGATATGACATCACAAAACTACATGATTTTATCTATTTATTGTATTATTGTCTTCATTTTCCCCATCATTCACTATTAGGTAACAAAAACGGAATTAGAAAAACTGAAGTTGAGTTACAGACAGCTAACAAAGGAAGTGAACTCGGCCAAGGACAAATTCAAGGAAGCGGTGACAAAAGGTAATTTTATTGGCTAAAAACTTCTACAAATAGGTAAAATGTTTCTCTGTTTACCATTCTTGTGTAGGACAGCCCTCACAGCAACTGTAGAAATAGGGTTAATTATTAGAATATTGTCCCCTACAGCCATTCTGTCTGAGCCCCACTTTCGGGACCCCCTAATGATTATGAGAAGTTTCCCTTTCTTTCATGTGAATAAATACCATAAAAGAACTTTTCACCTGACGTTGATAGTTGTTTCCTGACAGCTAAAGTTTTTTTTTCTCCTTCAGTATTCAAGGTACCCAGCTAGGTTGCCCATAAAGACGTAACACTTGACATAATTAATAGCACCGCGCCGGCCATGACAACTCAAATGGCACAGCTCATATTACTTTTTATTAGGCCTTTAAATTTTAGAAGACCTATTTCATGTTTGCAAATATTTCCTTCACATAAAGTGTTTCTTGGCATCAGGATACGTGCAGTAGGGGATGGCCACAATTCATCCGCGCTCTCCCACTTGGTCGGCTATTTAAATCAATATTTTAAGAAGTGAGGGAGATGCTGAAACATTGCACATTCTGTGAGCGACTGGAAAGAGCCAATTCTCACAGCAAGCAAGCCGGCGTGTGCATCGTGGATGGAGAAGGCTCTTAATTGGGAAACCGTGGCCTTCTAGTTTTATGAGAACCATCTGCATATGCCTGCTGATGATTATTATAGTTATTATTAATAATAATCTAATAATGATTGTTAATTCTCGAGAAACAGTCATGTGGAATAGGATGTCACAGAACTTCTGCACCCACCCCCATTTTTTTTTTTTTTAATAGGTCTTGTTTTTTTCATTCATCGGAATTTTCTGATCGGTTGAATGATTTGACATTTGACCGTATCCTTGGCTCCTTCATGGTCTGTACATTATGCAGTAGAAACGATATTGAATAAAATAAGTTGTTACTTACAAATATACAACTAGTCTGTGTTTAGCGCTGTCTGTATAAAACCCATTTCGCTATATAATTAAAGTGAACCTGTCGCATTAATGCAGCCCAGTCTGCGGGCAGTAGATTTTTTTATTTTATTTTATGTAATTGGTGATTTATTCATTTAATCCTCTGCTGATTCTAAGTTTAATAGTCATGTAGGGAGTCCTCAACAGTGACTGTTATCCCTCCATGTTCATACAGAGATACTTGTCAATCACTGGTAGATCCACCCACTGGACTCCTAAGTCTACCATAAGCACAGATTTAAGAGAATAAATGGCAAGTTGTACTGGAATTTTTCCCATAAAACTAAACCCATTGGGGGAGATTTATGATCACTTCATATCTCATATGCTGGCAGACTTTGCCACTGGTTTATGACTCCATATAAATCAGGTCCGCCCTTCGCTGGTCCGTGCACTTGAACTGAAATCTATCCCAGCGCTTTGTGTAGATTTCAGCTATAATTTCCCCCAGTTTCCTGGTGTAATGATAATAAATCTGAAGCCCCACCACCTCACCCCCAGCATGCTCTGGGCACTGTCCCTTTGAAGCAGTGACAAGGTCTCCTTGGTACTGTTCCTGACACCTCAGCAGACACATGATTTTTAGCAGGGGGAGCCACAGGCACACTGACCACTTCCCTTACATAGAAAATGCAGTAGTAATTGGTGACCGTTTGCATAAATTGTCTTTCATGTAAAACAAGCATGGCTCCAGTATGCCTACATTGTATTCGCCCTCCTTGAAAGGCACTCTATTCTGTTCTATTCTTATATTTTATATACAAAATCTGTCACAAGGTTGCAGTGAAGCTGAGTTAAAGAAGTGTTATTTAGAAGTATGACCAGTGGTTGAACCTATTTGTGGTAATAACTTTGTCTTATCAATGTAACACAGGAAAAGAGACAGAAAAGGCCAAGGACCGATATGACAAAGCCACTATGAAACTCCACATGCTCCATAACCAGTATGTGCTTGCCCTGAAAGGAGCCCAACTTCACCAGGATCAGTATTATGACTGCACTCTTCCTCTTCTACTGGATTCTCTACAGACCATGCAAGAGGAGATGATCAAAGGCCTGTAAGAAAAGTCATATTTATAATCCATTTGGTCTGTAGGCAGACATTATTGATGTATTCATTGAGGTTTATCAAATGCTGTCATTAAATAAGTGTAGAGTAGAAAGTCAGTCTTAGAAAGCTTAACGACATGATAAAGGAAGGGGCTAAAAGGGTTGGTTACTTGTTGGAGAAATCCAAGTAAAGTAGTGGGTACTGGCGTAGAAAACCCTAATCCACTCTTCTCTTACTGCGGCACCCAGTTCATGATCCCACACTGCCGATGGCTTCAGTGGAAGCTTGTAGCCAGTGATCATAACAATCAAGATGGCAGTGCAATCATGAGTTACCCTATTCAGTGCAAGGATAGGATGTTTTGTTGCTCATATCTTTGCATGTACTGAACATGTTCAGCAGCAGAGCAGAATAGGATGCGTCTGGAGAATGATCACATGGATAAATTGCTTGAATGCCTCCATCTTGATCGCTATGGACGCTCTGCCTTTGGCATCTGCTGTTTGTACTCAGAATTCTGGAACCACAAGGGGTCTTTAACTTCAATACTATACTAAGCAAAAAGAGGAGGAATGGGGTTTCTAGAGCTTACAAATTTAAAAGGAACCTGTCAGGTCAATTTGCGATACTAAACCATCTATAGAGCCTTATAGACTTGGCGTTAGTGTCCCAAATAGGGCTTGGCTATCTCGGCCGCATTAATAAAGCAATGTTTTATACTTACCTAGCGATTACTCTGCTGTGTGCTCCCTGCACCAGTGCAGTTATTCAGTAATGCTGGGAATGTTCACCCTGTCCTCCCTGCTGAGGTAACCAGCGTCCTATACATGCATACTTAGCCGGGGTTTACTCCGCTGGTTTAACAGCAGAGTCATCACATGTACATTGGATACGTATAAAGGTTATTTATTTTTAAAATATACATATGGTGTGACAGCTGAGCTATGAAGACCTGTGGATGGGTTAGTGTCCCAAATTGGCCTGAGAGGTCCCTTTCAATCTTGTTTAGTAGGTGGGCTATGTATTTGGCACATACAAGGAGTACCGTATTTTTCGGACTATAAGACGCACTGGACTATAAGACGCACCAGAGGTTTTAGAGGAGGAAAATAGGGGAAAAAAATTTTGAAGCAAAAAATGGTAAAATATTTAATATATGGGAGTTGTAGTTTTGCAGCAGCTGCAAGGCCACATTGACAGGTGACCCTGCAGCTGTACGGGGATGCATAGAGTGTTTTTTTTTTTTTGCGGGGCCAGCTGTACTTTTTAGTTATACCATTTTGGGGAATATCTATTGCTTAGATCACCTTGTATTGAAAAAAAAAAACCCGGTGGTTTATGATTTTATATATATATATATATATATATATATATATATATATATATATATATATATATTTTTTATTTTATTTTTTTTCTAGGGACAGGAGGTGATTTAGAACTTTTATTTATATTTTTAAAGCTTTTTTTTTTTTTTTTTTTTACTATTTTATTCCCTCCCCCCCCCGGGGGCTTGAACCTGCGGTCACTTGATTGCAAGTCCCATAGACGGCAATACAACTGTATTGCCGTCTATGGGACATTCTGTCTATTAGTATTACGGCTGGTCATAGAGACCAGCCGCAATACTAATACAGCAGTGACAGGCCTGGGAGCCTCATTAGGCTCCTGGCTCTCACCCGAACAGGTCGGCTCCTGCGATATCGCCGCGCAGGAGCCGGCCTGCAACTTCACAGGTACGGGGCCGGTGGGGACCGGCCCCGGGGGAGAAGGGGCCACCGATACTGACCCGGCATCCGCTGTACTAGAGAGGCGGATGCTGGGGAGGGATAGACGCTGGCACAAGTACCGGGCCTGAGACATCGCTGCGCTCCACTGCCCTGCATGAAGCCAGCGGCGGGGGGACGGAGGAGCGGAATAGCATCACTCCTCCCGCTGCTGGCTTCATGCAGGGCAGAGGAGCGCAGCGATGTCTCAGGCCCCGGCGTCTATCCCTTGCCGGCTTCCGCCTCTCTATTACAGCGGATGCCAGGCGCCACATTCGGAATATAAGACGCACCCTTCTTTTCCCCCCAAATTTTGGGGAAAAAAAGTGCGTCTTATAGTCCGAAAAATACGGTATATGTAATATGTTCATTAAACTGGATTGGAAGAAGAAATTCTAAATGCATTTGCCATTTTGAGCTGGTAAATTGTATTTTTGTCTTTCCAGTAAAGGGATCTTTGATGAATATTGTCAGATCACTAGTCTTGTGTCTGATGAAATTGTGGCTGTGCATAAAGAAATTGAGAATTGTGTTCAAGAAATCAATCCCTGCACGGAGTATGAAAGCTTTATTGAGAAACATAAGTAAGTTATTTGTTTTTAATTGTTACATTAATTTATAGTTTAATCTACTACACGATAGAGAGGGTGTGATGTTAGAGGATAGCGGAGAGCCTGTAAGCCATTTTAGTGAGTTTAGCTATTGAGCACTAAATTCTAAATTATGAGATCCAAAAGAACACCAAATGAGCTGCTGTTTGCCAAATAACTCATGTCTGGTCTAGGGCAGAGAAGGGGTTAATGTGTGCATCCTCTACTGGCTTATGATGGTGTGAAAGTGTTAATGGCATTATCCACAGGATAAGGGTATAAGTTGCAGATCAGTGGGAACCTCCAGCGTTCATGAGAATGGCGGTGCCTTAAACACATTTCTGCTTCATTCTTTTCTATGGAAATCTTAGAGACATCTGGCATGTTTGTGAGTGAGAGAGAATTATTGAACAGATTGTCCACTACTTACTGTGTGCATGGTATAGCAGCTAGCACACAGTAAGTGGTGGAGAATCTGCTAAATAAGAATGATGCCAGATATCTATGGGAGTCCCATAGAAATGATCCAGCTCTGTGAGAAATACAAAACTACAGGTATATCATGCAGAGGGGGCACTTTTAAAAACTGCAGAATATATCAGATCGGTGGGGTCGCTCTCCCAGTAATCCCACTGATCAGCTTTTCCTAGCAGCTGATACACAGAGATTAGACCATAACTTTGTTGATTGGAGGTTTCAGCTTTTCAAATTCCATTGAATTAGATTTCTCTAACGTTAAGATTCGTGTCTGCTGAAACCTATTTGACCCCGTTACAGTAACTGTTTTTTGACAATGAAAGGCAAATTGTGTGTCTGACAGCAGTACCTAAACATGCCTTTTACCCTGTTCAGATACTGTTAGACCAATAGCGCCCTCTTCAGTTATTGTAGCTTCTGTAAACCTCAGTGCTGGTGCTGTTGTCAGGATACGCTGGTTATTGGGGGTGGTCATGGCACATTTTGTTCCATGGATTATCTGTGTTGATGCTGCAAGTAAAAACCTTATTGACACTTTTCACATGTGGTATTCCAATGATATATTTTGTAGAGGCTTTTATAAAGCAGTAACTGTTATTTAGTATTTACACATTTTCATTTTTGCAGCAGTTTCCATATGTTGAAATGGTGTGACTCTCTACTACACAATTATGCAGTGTGTGCAGGTCCCCCTAAAGGAGACTTGCCAATCTCTCTATTTTATTTATTTATTTATTTTTTTAAATCTGAGTATTATAATCATCTTTATTTGTGTAATATTTGACGTGCTGCTATATGCTCCTTGAACGTTAAAGGAGGTCCCCACTACCAAAGGCACAGCTGCTGAAGCACTTTTTTTAGTTTGTTTTTTTTATATTTTTTTTTATTTTGGAGACTGCCAGTCTTTGTTAACGGACAAGACTAGGTGGCGACCACAGGTCAAAAGTGTTGCTCTGGCTGTCTGTCACTAGCTGCACCTACTACAGCATATAAGTGGTCTAGTAGGGATTTCGGTGGCGGTGGATTTCCTTTAAACTCTGCATAAGAATTTTTTTTTTTTTTTTTTTTTAAGTGTAATGTATTGTTTGTTTACTAGGTCACCGGAGTCCAAGAAGGAAGACATTGAGTTTGACTTGTCTTTACTGGAAGAAATTGAGAATCTGCAGGCAAATGAGATCATGTGGAACAATCTCACAGCAGACAGCTTAAATTCAATGTAAGAGATTTTGCATATTAAACATATATGGAGAATCTATCAAAATCTTCCTCCAACCCCCCCCCCCCCAAAAAAAAAAAAAAAACAAAAAAAAAAAAAAACCTTTGATAAATAACTTTTACATTATCTACTGCGAAAGATATGCATAGTTTCACTTGACAATGAAAACCTGCTGACAGAGCTAGGTAGGAGTTGTTTGTTATATATAGCTATTAATGGCATGACTGAAAAGCAAACTTTTAATCCAGGGTGCATGTGTTCTGATGACAGCACCCTGAACTTGCCCCTCCTCTCCTTCTTATAATTGAGCTGCTCCACAGCCCCTCCTATTTGCATTGCAATCCTGACTCTAGGTTGCTAAAGCAAATTGAGCAATGATCAGTTTATTTATTCATTTTTTTGCTGCCTATTATCATGGCCACAATGTGGCCCATAGGCTTGCATTGGTTACCCTGTTGCAAATTCTCATTGTTGCCCAATGCTAAAAGGTAAATTTTTTTACAGTCTTGATGCTACTTATAACAAACACTAAGGTATGTTTAACCATCTGCCCACAGGGTGGAAACTAACCTGCCTTACTTTTCCTACCATGTATAAGCCATTGTGTAAGAGACTTGAATATGTGCAGTCAGCTCACCTAGCATGTCTGCTTTAGTAATTGCTTGCTTTCCCCATGAAATAAAAATAGTAAAGCATTTTAGCTTGTTTGCCATGCTGGAAATGTGTAAATTTACATTTCACTTGTATAAGAGGCATGTACTTAAACAGTCTAAGTCTGATAGTAAGGCTTATATTCTCTAAGATGGCTTATTCTTACCCCTTTATCAGCTGATTAATCTTCTTTTGTATCTCCAGTACCCTGGGCATTGTCACACTTTTGAAAAAAATCACACAATAAAACATAACCATATGTTTTCTAAAAACAAAACAACCTATTGGCAAGGGGAATGTTAATGTCAGTATCAGGCCACGGTGACTAGAGCCCATCAGTACATTTTTTTCTGGGGGTCCACTGTGCAGCTACATGCGTATATTACATGGCACACTTTCTCAAGTTCCTAAACATATTTTTTGAGTATTAGTTCACCTAACCTTTGCCTATGATTGTTTTATTCCTTGGGTCCTTTATGTAGCCTGCTGCTGCCTGGTTCTTGCCTTGATTGAGAAGCTGTGGCCCAGGGAGGAAGGATGCTGGTTGGCCTGACTCTGCACACAGATGTCATATCATTGCATTTATCTACTGTGTATAAAAATTAACTGGGTAGTGACTTAAAAAATCTACTCAGTGTATTATACTGACACATAGCCTGGCTGATATGCTATACGAACTGTATGAAGTACAGTGAGTGTCTTTACCATTTCAGTGGGAGCAGGGGGCCCATCTGTCTCTGGGGCCCAACAGGGAATTCACCTGTTCAACCATGGGCTAGTTTGAGCCTTGTTATTCATGTCTATTGGCTCGCACATTATGATGCACATTCCAATTAAACCAGAGCCATAAACTTTCTTTATGTTGTCCATTTATATTGTGGGAAAGTTAGCTTGGTAGAAGCAGTGGTGCGGACCCAAACAGTCAAGACAGGGACACAAACGGTGCAGCAAATTTATTTTAAAAAAACAGAAAATAAATAAACCTTGACTTCAGGCATAAAACCCCCGAAATACAACCTTAACTTTTGTCAAAAACAAAATAAAAACCTGCTTGTCTGAGCCACTAGCGAAACAGAACGGATACCCTAACTATACGTGTGGCTTACTTCCAGCCACACGAACAAAACAGGAGAAATATTGTCTCACCGGACTTAGGGTTACAGGACAGAACCACACACCTCCTTTCACCTCATGGAACTGCACTGTAATGCAGGATCCGCAGCCTTTTCTGGCCCAGTAATGAGCCAAGGATCTACACCCTGGCTGAGGCCTACTCCAGATCTGCCCTGGACCACACATATGTCAGAAACCTGGAGCTGATATATCTGGACTCCAGCACTCTGCCTGACACTTTCTTACAATATCTGTAACCATTTCTGAGAAATATTGCTTATCTTTTATATTTAGCGTCTCCTGTAAATTACAACATCATGTAACAATGAGCAGTAGTAGTTTGGGACTTGTTTCTCTCTAGTGAGATCTGCATTAAATCCAGCCAGTGCCATATACAAGATGAGAAATTCAGCTTCCAAGGTTGACTTAGTTAACAGGTGCTTGAAGCTTTTGTCATTTTTTGGAAGTCATCCAGGGACAGCTTCCTGGACTCTTTACAAAGAATAAAAATGAAGGTTTAGCTATCTTCAAACGTTCTATTGAAGTCTGACAGGGATGTGACATTTTTGTTCATTTTTCGACAACATTTACCACTGGAAATGTCAGTGTGATTTTCATTTACATTTTGTATGAGATGATTCAAGGTTTGGAACAATGCACCCCTCTAACATGCTCCGTACTAGGCAGTTGTAAAGAGTTAGGCTTATATTCTCTAAGGTGACTTATTCTTACACCTTTATGATCTGTTTAATCTCATTTTGTACCTCAGGTACCCTGGACATTGTCACACTTGCGAAACAAATCGCACAAAAAATTGTACTAGCCCAATATTACCATATAATTTCTAGAAAATAAAAAAAACCCTGCCACATTGTCAAAAGTCTTTATAGACACAGATAATTATCCAGCAATTGTTTTTCCATAATAATGCAAAAATGAATAATAAAATATTTGTTATATGCACAATACATCCTGAAAATTAAACTTTGATGTGCAGATTCCATATTTATCATTTAGATTTATGCACATATTTTCATAAAATCTCCAAAGCTTAAAAGACCAAAAATCTGCTTCCAAGCTGAGGCCACACAATGCAGAATAAAATGCTGTGTTTTACAGTCACAGCAAAGTAAGATTTTATTAACTCTTCTCATATTGTGGAAGTAAAATGCGGCAAGTTAACCTACAATTGAAGACGCAGTGTTTTCCGCATTGACTTCTATGGAGAAAGGCAAAAAGTGAGCTTCTTTTGGGGATCGTGCTTGTGTTATGTTTTATTTCTACAGCTTATTATAGCTGCGTTTTACTATATGTGGCCTTGGCCTTAAAAAGGAAATGATAAAAAGTAGCAATTTGTAAAATTCACATTCGTAAAAGCGCATCCCTACCCCCTATGTATTTCCTGAAAATAAACAAATTGAGGATCACATTAGGTTCACACTAGCGTTTGGGTTTCCGACCCAAGGGTCCGCATGGGGATACAAAAGACGCAGGCTGTGTCCGCTTAAAAGTGGTTACATGTGGAAACCTGCGGACTCCTATTTTATACTGCAGGACTTCTCTCTTGGCAGATTTTAGGAAGAATTCCCTACCTAGTGTGAATCTGGCCTTACAGTTCTCTTGATGGGTTGTAAGCGGCCATGTCTACCTTCATGTATCTTTGTAACAAATGGTAGTTATTTAAAGAAAAGTAAATGCATCATACCTGTGGCCAGAATTCGGAAAATCTTTTTGAAAAAAGTGCATTTTTGTGTTTAATGGTTAATAACTCCAGTTTTGTTTGTAATACTACCATCCAATTATATATCATTGGAAACATAACTTAAAGGGGTTGTCCACTTTCAGACCAATATTAAGAGACCATTTTTTTAAAAAAAATTTTTGTATAATGAAAGTTTTCAATTTTCCAGTACAATTTTGCAGATGCATTTTCTGTATCAAATCATCACAGTTTTCTAGATCTGCTTGCTGTGTACCTGTGTGTTCATCATATGTTCATGGACTATATCTCACATGACCATGGGCTGATTTTTCTCCATTGCAAGTAAGCAGAATGAATGACAGCAAGCAGAGATCTAGAAAACCGTGAGGAATTGATACAGAAAGTATATTGGAAGATTATACAACTTTTCACTATACAAAGAGCAACTTTTTTTTTTTTAAATAAAATAATTCATAGTAGTAGAACTGCTGTTAAATACAAGAAAACTGAAACGTGTAGAACAACCCAGAAGTTTTATAACTTCTCCCCAGGTCAGTTATTAAATGGTTGGGAAACCTTTCAGTGTAATTACAGTCTTCCAACACCTTCTCATGGCATGAACCAAGTAGTTTTTTTTTTTTTTTTTTAGTTTTTTTTTTTATTCACGTGTCATAACATGAAACTAGGATTATATTATTGATTATATTAATTGTGGGTTATTCCTTGGTTTCTTCTAACAGGTTTGTTTAATCTGCTCCATCGATTTATTTTATTTATTTATTTTTTTTATTTTATTTTTTTAATGGGGTTAAGTTCAGGGCTTTTTCCTGGCCATTATATGATTATCCTGAAACCACACACAGCACCAACATGACATGGAGCTGAATCATGTGGTTCATGATCTTGGAAATTTCATTCATGTATCTTTCTGTATTTACAGTCTCGATGTATTTACATCTTAAGATCATAACACTAACTGGGGGCTTCATAGGGGCTGTAATGTAAACCGGATGCAAATCTTCTACTTATGTGTTTTATGCCAGGACTACTGAGTATGGAGATTCTGGTCTCATCACTCCAGGTTAGATTCTATCCTACTGCACCTCTGTACGACTAACATGGTGTTTTAGGCTTCTGTGATTTTTTTAGTTTTTGTTTCAGCAATAAAAATGGCTTTATTCTATCATTTATACCAAATTCTTTCAGTCTGTGCCGAAAAGTCCATGTACTCCACTTCAAACCACATTGAAAGTCCATTTTGCATAGACATTGATTTCTTTTCTTACCTGGACAGTCTTTTCACTCTTCTCCCTAAGTTGTGCTTGCTTTTGCAAGTCTGATTTTGTAATTTTTAAGGAGTCTTGTATCTCCTGAAAAATTTCAATGTACTCCTGGCTTTGCCTCAAAAAAGGCCACAAAATCTGCAACAACGAAAAAAAAATGTTTCCACGACGTGGGGCCTTTAGCCTGATGATAGGTTCACACTAGCATTAGGCTTTCCATTCTTCAGGGCTTCTTGGGGACCTGAAAAACGGAAAGCTACTCCACTTAAAAAGTGGTTACCCGTGGACCCCATAGTCTCTAATGGGGCCTGCTGTGTTTATGCATGACTAAGGAGGATAGAAAAATTAGCTAGTGTGAACCTAGCCTGACATGGCTTTCTAGGGAATTAGTTTTTCAGATATGCAGCATATTACACCAGAATCCATCATAGTAACCCAGCCTTGCAGATATAGAGCAATCAGGGTGTTGTGTTACTTCTTGCTTTGATCCTAAGAACTAATTTGCATTTTGAGGAAAGATAACATATTTTGGAAACAAAGGCATTGATTTAGAAGGGGGAAAACACTGTTTGGTTTAGATATTGATTCAATAATTGTAAATTTCTAAACCTAAGAAATTTGATGCCTGTGGTCGCTTTCAGGCCAAAGGTTTATTGTGTTCTTGTAAAAGATGGAGACAATTTCTGAACTGACTGACAGAATTTTTTTTACCATTTCTTACCTTAGTTATCACTAGTACTGTACTAAAGATTGGGTGCGGAGGATTGGGACAGTGTAAAATGTACCACAAATACAAACATCAATGAAGTTTTCAAGTGTTTGCGTGCCAGGATCCAGACGCTGGTAGACACCTGGCTCGTATTGTCACCCAGTAGCCTTATTAGATACGAAAGAGGGATTAGAGGAACAAGTAGCCTTTCTAACTCTTATTCTGAAAAAAAGACACTCATAGGTGACCAGTAGAAAGAATGCATGCTCTCTGTATAATGGGGAAGTTGGAGGGGTGTCCAAACAACATGATCAGAAGTGCATGTTACCCCTCGCCCTGCTGTCAGCTACAGTTACAAGGAGGGTTTGTACCTCTGTCCTCGTATCACTGCGGCTCGTTGGTTGCCCTCTATCCCCTTCTCCTCCACTAGTGCTTGGGTGGATGGCGGATTAAAAAATGGCCATTACACAGCCACTTTTAACATTCTTGTCTATAGAGTCTGAAGCGCCATCCATTTCATCAAAGTATTCGTTTTTAACATCCAAGTTATGTTTGTTTGTCCTTTGAAGGCTACGGAGTCATCCGTAAAAAAAAAAAAAGAACAAAGTCTTCAGAGAAACGAAATGTTCAGAGAGAAACAATGTGTAGCTTTTAAGCCTATACTTTATTTTTATTAAAGAAATTGTCTAAAAATATATCGAAACCTCTAGTTGAAGTCTAACCACAAACTGTAGTTTAAGTGTTGGAGTTGTCCAGCATCATTTATAACCTAGTGCCGACCATCACATTTTCTTTCTTTTTTTGTTGTTAAATTTTCAGTACATGTTTCTGCTATAATAGCCTATTTTATTAGGCACCAGCATGTCCTGCGTGATCGTATCTTTTGCATCTCAGTGCAAGACCTTGTTAGAATGAAATGTGTTAGCGGCTCCTCTGCCTTGCTTAAAACTAAGCAGGATTTATCGTTCTCTATTTAAGTGCCACCTATGTGAACAGAGATTTCATGTTGGGCTCAATTTACTCGTCTTGTGTTGCCCTCTGTGTCATCTCAGGAATATATCACAATTTGTTTTGCAGGTTAAAAACGGCGTCTGAGGAGCTTGCACAGACACAGCAGTCCCTTTTAAGCAAAGAGGAGCTTTTGGCTGAAAAAGAAAAAGAGATCCAAGAATCCACAAGTGCATGTGAAAAAAAATCTGAGTAAGTTCCTTGCTGTTATTGTTTAGCAAATGGCAGTGGTTAAAATGAATGTCTGCGTTGGCAAAACAAAAGCATATAGCTAGCGGTGAATGTCATTGGCCTTAATGGCTTCTCTCTCTTGGCCAGCTGTTGTTTTGTTGTATCTTTTCAAAGATGGTTACCTTGAGGGATTTCAAGACTCTGATACCCAGCACCTCCACCAATAATACTGCCATGCCCAATCCCATTCATGTCAATGGAAATGAACTGCAAACAAGCCATGTGACGGATGAACGTGACCTTATAGGCCTATGAGGCGGAAGCTTTGGTCATCCAAGAAACAGCTGATCCAAGGATTGGTCATTTAACATCACAATCCCAGAAAACTCCTTTGACACTTTGCAGTAACGTTTGTACTGTTACAGTAAAAGATGTAGCATTCATATGGACTGCCGTGACACTACTTTTCTAAGGGCTAGTTCACACGGAGCTAGGGACCGCATATTTTGATCCTGATTTTGACACGGGAAGCCGTGTCAGAATAGGACCAAAATGTGACTGCCATGGCTTCCCGCTCCGGAGTAGGCCCAAATGAATAGGCCTAGTCTGGAGGGTGCTGTCGCGAGGAGGACGCTGCGTCGGAATCCACCTGAAGAAAAGGCAGCTCGCTTCTTTTTTCTGTGAGCGCCAGCAGTCTACATAGACCTCTATTGTGAGGGGGCGAATTCTGAGGTGGATTCTGCGTCAAAATCCACCCCCTCTTGCCCCGTGTGAATGAACCCTAAGTGTATTCTAGTAGCACGCTAGCTGTCAAATAATGATTGATAAATTTGTTTGCTGTCTGTCCATGTCCTGTGCATTTGGTTATATTGGTACGTTTAGCATGTCTCTGGACCCTTTCTGATACACATGCTGAATGTAGTTTAGAAAAAAAAAAAAACCCTCTGTACTGCACATACATACAAACAAGCAGATATTATTCAAGAAAATCAAACAGTCTATGAGCACAGTGTAGATACAAGTACATAGGAGACTTTTCTTACATGGTAAGCTTTGTTATTTGCAAGATCCTCAGTCTTTTCAACATAGCAACAGGTTTGCAGACTTGTCTGTGCGGGCTATGAACAGAATGATCCCCTCCCCTCTCCATTCACTGTGTGTAGAGAGAAAAGGAACTCCCCTACGCTCACTGATGTATGCAAGACTGAATAATCTAGGAACAGACTTCATTTACAAAAGAGTGAATTCTAAATTAGCTGGAAGGGGAGACACCTAGTGGCAGGAACATTAGGAGGGTTTTCAACAAAAAGCATCCATATTTTCTAATTAACATGCAATACATTTTGGTCCAGAATCACATATTCTGTGAAATGGGACGTAGTTGAGACATAGAAAAGTTAGTGACCATTTAAGGTGACACATTCCTACACCTTTTTTTTATATGTTGACTCTCAGGATGTTTGTTTAAACGACTTCAGGGACTAGGCGTACGATCAGGTGCAGCAGAAAATTTGGGAATCCGCTTATGACGCTTATTTATCCTGATATGGCTAGTTAGGCGTATTAGTCAAAAGTGTTGGTAGATCTTTTTGTAAAAAATCACATCAAAATCAGAAATTTAGTATAAACCTATTTTTGAAATTACATATCATTTTCTACATGTACAATTGTAAAATATTCCAGTTCTTAGCTGGTCACTAGATTAATTGGATAAAAGCACACACCTTACTGTGATGTCTATACAGACCATATGGAAGGAAGTGTGTGTCTGAAATATGACTGTCCCCAGAAATAAATAGTGACTACGCTTTTAAAAAAACCACATTATTTCTCTCCTACAGACTTAAATCTAAGTAATGGCATTGATGTTAAAGAGACGTGGCATTCCCTTTAACTTAGAGATTCTAAAAGATGGCACAGATGAAAGCCAAATTGTGCACCTGTTCCCACTATATATAGGACCACATGACTGCACAACTCACCACAACAGTATTTGTTGGTAATTTTTACTTCTGTTGCATGGTCTTGTATTCATGTGACAGAAGAATGATTTTAAAGAATGGTATTAGTTATGACTACAATATTACTTTCTTGTGCCCCATTCACATGTTTATCACAGCCTAAGTGAATTTAGTCAAAATGGCAGTCAAAGTAGTACAGTATGCTATGCTATTTTGTCCAGAAATATCGGGAAAACCCAAAAAAAAAAACTATTTTAGGCAGTGGGATCGATTGGGCACTTCAGTTGTCTTTAGTCTTCTATTGTAACTTAAGGGTACAGAGCACATAACCTAGCAATACCGAGGCACTAACAATGGTCGGTAGTTGCCATTCACAGATAATGAGATGCATTACTAATTTTGTCATGTTTGTCATCACCACAGTGTGAACAGTATTGCAGATTTCAGCAGTTTTTGGTGTAGTTATTTTAGCCTACTTTCTAAATTACATAATTAATCAATGTATATTTACCTATATTCCTGGGGCTGTCATGTGACTGGCCCAAGCACATTTTCTCATTATCCAGTGACAATACGTTTCCCCATTTCTGGAAATGGATCATCATTACTACTATCTCCCCCCCCCATCCACTCCATCTTACTTACCTATCTTCTTCCTGTCTTGGCTTCCCTCTCCGGGGAACATATCTTCCTCGTTTGTTGACTTCAGAATGTGCAATAAAGCCAGAGTACTGGCTTAGTGCTGATGCTGACACTACATTTCTATTGCACAAGCTGCATTGAAGTCTATGGCACAGTGCTGTGCGCTTGCAGTCAAAAAAGAGGAGTAGCCATTCCACGCAGAAGGAAGACAGGAAGAAAACAGGTAAGTATAATGAGGTGCAGTGGTGGGCTGAGTTGGTTGGGAAGGGCTAACATTTGGAGGAATAGCTAAGGAGACAGGAAGGGGGTGTGAGAGAGAGGGGGAGGGGAGAATTGAGAGGGGGTGTGAGAGCCTACAACTACCAGAATGCATTGCATCAGCTAGTGCAGAGGGAAGCTTCACCTAGTAAACAAATTCAGAAGATGGTAGGCACTCCCAGAAATCACTCAATACTGCTAAAGGTGTATGGGTGCATTTATTAACCCATTAATAGCACTAACTGACCTTTTTTTAAAAAATAAATAAATAAATAATTTTTGCCTGGAAAACTTGGACAGCCACAATTTTATCCAGGCCCATATATTTCAATGGTTTCATATACTGTACATAGCCATGGTTTTTGTGTTTGTGTGTTAGGGCCAAATTTAAGAGCTGCAAATGTTGAAGTAGGTCCTATACCTGTCTGCAAATGTGGCTAAGCTCGTTTAATAGAATGGATGGGTAAGTGAAGACTGCGGATGACTGCTGGATATCAATGCGGGTGTCATCCATACCATTTTCACTGAAATGCAGACTGCACACAGTCATGTGAATAGACCCCAAGTCTGTCTTTTACACTTTTCCTTCTCTTTAAATCCTTTTTTGGGTTTGGATGAAAAATAAACAAAAACTTGCCAAAACGTATATGTTTGTAAATGCATAAATCCAGTGTTAAAACTATGTTACCTTTGGACAAGGGTGTTCACTTGGATGTGTATAAATCAGCAATATTCCCTGAAGTGTCCTTTTGACCTGTCCTTCGGCCCCCAAGTAAGTGTCTTTTTAGCATGTGCTGGGGTTGTTTTGGGGTGCCGTAGCTTGTTTTTTTGTTTTTTTTTAATATAACCCACTGTACAGAAAAGCATAAGCTACTATGCAGAGGACACCAGAATCTTAACTATTGATTCTGTGATATTTTCTGTCCTTTCTATGTGATTAGACAAAGAAGTATAATTTGTATCTAAAAGTACATTGCTGCTTGTGGCTCATTGAGAAAACATTGAAGGGTTTGCTAAGTGTCCACAGACGTGCTGAGAATTCAGCCGATAGGATGGATATTCAGAGGTTGGACTGATATTTGGTGCACCTTTGGTAACAATACATTCATTATTTTTCAGCATTAAAACAGTTTACTTTTTGGGTTGAGACCTGTTTATTGTCAAGCAAATACGTCCAGTGTTACAAAATCTTTCCTACCCCTCTCCTCTGACGATAGCTATATCCATGTAGACTGTTGCAATGCATAAGCCAGTCTGACTGCTGGAAACACTGCTGTATATTGATCTATTGACGTTTATCTATTTCCTTCCTCTTTAGTATTGTGCTGTTAATAAGTCGGAAACAGGCTCTAGAAGAGCTAAAGCAGACAGTTCAGCACCTCAAATGTACGGAAACCAAGTTGTCTGCTCAGAAGGAGCTGCTTGATCAGAAAGTTCAAGAGAATGAAGGGAAAGAACCTCCTCCTGTAGTAAATTATGAAGAAGATGCCAGATCAGTAACTTCTATGGTAAGTGACTTTATGTAGTCCATTCTTGTGAACATTTATGGCATCCCTCTATTTACTTCAATGGAAGCTCTGGGAATAGTTGCGTAAGGAGGCCTTGGCTATTCATAGATGGTACATGGATGATGTCTCCTGTTCCTTCACAGACCCATTCAATTTTCTTCAGTGAGCCTGGGCTATAAGACTGACAGATAAGAGGACCTGTCCTGAGTCAACCACCCCCCAGCTCACAGCCCTAAGCAGAGTGAACCCACCCTTCACTTCATTATTCTAGTCCTAGCAAATAATGTTTTTTTGTCTAACAAACAGAACTCAAGAAATAACAGCTTGTTTTCCCTTTCAAAAGGATTGCAATATCTCCTGTAACCTCAAAGAAGAGAAGGGAGCACTGGTAATGTAGGCACACTGGCACTTCTTTCACAGGGAGATTGCAGGGGGATGATTTTAGGCCCTTGTTCCTCAATCACTTGGGGTCCAAGTAGTGAGAACCCTCAGCGATCTAAAACTTACCCCTTTACAAGTATCTGTAATGGCAAAAGCCAATGGTAGCCACATTTAAGTATCAGTTTGTATGTCATATACTGTTGTGTAATAAATTATGCCCTTAATGTAAAGTTATGTGCTTTCCTCCAGAGCACTGCTCCTTTGTTGCATGTATCCTGAATGAACAGAAGGACCGACTCACAATGCAAGTCTGTTAGAGCCAAGATCTGACTCCCATAGACCCGCATTGATAGTTTGATCTTCTGATAGTACAAAAAACTGTGCATCAGAGGGTTAGAGAAGAGACTAGTACTCCGGAGGGGAAACTGTAACTAAAGTTAGTTATTCAGTAACATTTACACTATACACAGACTCATTTTCTATTAAGGGATCACATTTTTTGATTGGAGTGCTTCAGGTAGCAATTGAAAACCATGAGTAAGTATAAAAGAAAAATTTTGGAAATTGTTATAATTTTTCATTGTACTAAATATTTATTTTCTGAGAAATAGGAATATCCAATTTAAGGAACTTTTAGTTTTGGTTTGTAGTACATAGTAACTATACAGAATTCTTCATGTTCTTACCCATTTGCCATGGCTTGGTTGAACGTTATGGTCTTATGTCTTTTTTTTCAACTGTATCGTCTATTTAGCTCTGTAATTTTTGGAAAATCTTAGCTCTTAAGATTGTGTCCTGCCATGTAATGTTTTTTTTTGAGGATTCAGTGTTCAACCTGTGTGTGTGGTTTCCCAGACTGTGTTTTTATATTGGCCTCCGTATTTTATGAGTTCCATTGTTGTACTTTCATTTTACATTACAACATATTTAATTTCTTGATTGTTTTAGAAATGTTATTTTTGCTATTTTGGTTTGTTTCAGCATATTCTGTAGATATTGGCGGGGATTGATCTAGCCCCGCAATCCAGAATTGTGCCATTTAAACATTTGCAAAAATATGGACTTGTGACACTGAGCTATTTTACATACAATTTTGCAACTTTTTGCTTTTTGAAAAGCAGGTGGGAAAGTGGTCCTTGTTAGCCCATAACTTCATGGGGGGGGGGGGGGGGGGTTGTTATCTGCCCTGTTGAATTTCTCATTTATACCAGTTCACCACTTACAGATTTATATTTAGATGTCTGGCTCCTCCAGAGGATACGTCTGATTTTGATAAGGTGCGCCCTATGTCATGAATTAGGTGTGAGAGATGATCAAGGCCGGTGAGAAACAGTAAATCAGCCCTATAGTGCGACATTTGATTCATTTGGCACGAAACTCTCTTTATAAATAAGATATTTTATTAACTGTGAATTTATAAACACTTGCTTGATCTTCTCTGTAATCTGTAATATTATTTTTACTTTGTCATTCGCCATTGTTGTAGTCAAGTACGCAGATTCAAGTAATCTAAAAATGTACCAGTAGATGGAGCTGTGTGTCAGCACATGGTTTTATAGTATTGCTTTTCTGGTATATTTTAGTATTTGTAGCCTGATGGTGACTCTATTGTCTTTCTGTCCTTTTATTTTCTATATCATACATGTTCTTAATGTAATAAACCAACAATAAAAATTACAATTCTGAAGTCGTGTTCACAGTACACAGCACAGGTATACTGCTGTCTCCAAGTACGTTCTCAGCGTTTGCTTTTTTTCAAGATTAGCAGCTGACATAATAATAGTAGATTTTATTTTCGGCGTATAGCTATACCCAAGTGTTTTGCTGGCCTTGAACCCTAGTGACCCAAAAATCAGATTGTAACATATACAGTATTTGTTCTTTGATTCCCATCTGTTTATAAGGCCTCTTTTACAATATATTATGTGTGCTGTAATGGCCGTGCTTCTATTGTTTTAGTCTTTTTTTGGCTAGCCTAGAAGGAAAAATCTTTTTTTTTTTTTTTTCCTTTTTACTTCTTCACTTGACTTCACTTCCATTTCAACCAGGTTATACCGGTTGTAAAAAGAGGAGATTTAAAAAAAAAAATATATAAAAAAAATAGCTTTGAGTGCGGCTGTAGGGAAGAAGAATAAAAAGGCAACGGAAAGAAATAAAATTTACAGGTCTTAATCAACTTAAGATGTTCACCATCTTATTTCTTTTTTAATGTTTGTCAAGATGGAAACGCTGCCCATAAAGTAGTCTCTGGCCCCTTTATCAACTGGCAAATGAATGCCATCTCTCTATAGCTGCGCACATGATGACAGATGCCCGTTTTGTGGATTTTATATTCTCACATTTACATGCAGCTACCTAGACTCCTGTCAGCTCCACGACAGGAAAATAAAAGGAATCAGTAAAGTCAGCGACATGGCATTTGACATCAATTCCAGTCCATATTTTCTACAGTTCATTGTTTTATTACTTCTTCCTGAGGTGACATTGAAAGTAAATTGTCTCCGTTCTTGTTAATTCTGGAGGCTGGGTCTAGTCCTGCAAGTGTCCTTAGACTCATTACTGTCCTGTCTGATTAAGCTTCTGATTCTTGAAGACGACTGGGACTCCTCATCTTCATCCAACTATAAATTGCTCCTCGTGCGCTTTGGCCTTTTGGTGATTATGACGCCATATATTTGTGGCCAGATTTACGCTTAAGAGATTTCTGGTCTTTATAAATGAAGCTTCAGGTATTCACACTTTATTTTTTTTTTTTTTTTTTTGAGGGTTAGAAGGGTTTTCATGACTTCAGTATCAGACCAACCCCAGTACCTTGTCAATAGACACAGTCTCCCCATAGGCACTGCTGTCTCTATTTCCAGGCACAGTGTTGTTCACTCTGTAGTGGCGGAGCCATAATCTACGTAAATATAAGATAGGCTTTGCACATGTAGAACCTATTCAACTCACATAGGGATGTAGTGCATAATAATACGTTTTTAAAGTAGTGCAATAGTCGAGGGAGTTTTGAGTCAGAGACCATGCGCGTAGTAAAGCTATGTTCGCTTTTGTGACTGGTGTCCACCTACCGCAGATCTGTCTGAAATTATGTATAAAAAACATCCTACAAGACTGAATTAATTAAAATTGGACACCCGAATGACCCCCACTATAGTCAATGAGGTTTCTCAGGATGTGGGCTTGTCTTTGTTTTTCCGATTTTTTTAGTCCTGTGATTGACCCAAAGCAAGCTCAGATTTGACTGTAATGTTATAAATCCCATAGAAGATTTGTTCATGGTTTATTTTGTTTTTGTTCATTTCTTTTTTATTTTTCACTCAAATAAATTGCATTTACCAGAAGGGACTGTCACATCTCCTGATTTGTCCCAACTGGTAACATCCAATTGTCAATTTATTTCTACAACTTGTAGGAATAAAGGAACAGTACAATGCAGAGTTATAGAATTATTTCATGTGAACTACAATAATTTACTAAAGTAGACATAACAGGAGTGGTGACAGATCCTTAAATATGTCTCCATTGTTTATGGAGCGGCACATATAGACAGTAGTATAGACATATTCTGCAATCTGTTAAACAAGACTTCAGCACTGACAGTTATCAGGACCGTTTGGGGACCAAAGTCAGTAATGACATGAAGTGGATTATCTGCTGTCACAGGCCCCCTCCTGATCATTATACTCTTGGTCTAGGCACTAGCAGCTTTCTGTTCATCTTCTAGTACTTCTGTATGGCATGATTTCCCATGAGTGGTTCTATAATCACAACTGTTTACAGGCTGCCATGTTCAGACTAGTGTTTCTGTGCATTGTTCTGAGGCATGTATTTGAGACAGAATGCCCTGTTGTAAGTCTAGTGCAGTTTTGTACATTTTTTTCAGTGTTTCTTTTTGACCACACTTTTCCTGAGTCACCCCAGTTCCTTTCTTTTTAATCACAAGGATTCTTCAGGGAATTTGGAGAGTCTGTAATCATGATCGTATTGTTCCATTCCTGTTATTGTGCTACAGAGTAGTGAGCAAAGATTTCACCGGATATTGGTGAGGTGCCTCAGAAAAAGGGTAAGGGTCATGGGACACTTTGGGACGACTAAGGAGAAGTAGAGCATACTTGAGGTCTAGTCTTATGGTACTACCATTGTCAGGGGGGTAGTTATTCCTTGTGGGGTGTCTAGGGTATAGTCTAGGCTTTTGTAGGGTGAGAACATGCTTTTGACAATAGCATCCCTTAATTCTGGATTGCCCATTCCAAACCTGGCAAAATTGTTTTTGTTTACCTATGTGATGCAAGTGACAATCTGATGGCGGCTACTTAAACTATATGATAGCTTGTGTGTCCTGTGCCAAAGGTATAAGTCACAATAGTATGGTATAGTCGATATTTAAATATTAATATTTATTAATTTATGTTTATGGCCTAGTGGTCATTTTTCATCTTCTACACAATAAAAGTTAAGTTTTTTCTAAGTTTTGTCTACAATGTTAATTCAGGAACATTGTATTGAAATAACTGTGCCCATGAACATAAGAGTAGTCTATGGGACCGGTTGACAATCTTGTGTATGACTATGCTAACTCTTCCCATGTTCATGGAAAGAAGGATCAAGCATGTTCCATTTCAGCATGCCAGATCCTTTCTTTTTATGGGAGTAGAGCTAGTGTCAGATGTATTGGGCGGAAAAGTCCTTCCATCTAGAACTCTGCACTATAGGCTGAAACCAGCAGGCATGTGCTTGAGGGGTCAGAATTAATAGTTGCCAGCAGATTGAGGGTTCACCGGACGGCTATTGGAAATTTATAGGTATAGCTAGCCTTCCCTCTTCCTCCTTACCACCTTGCAACACCTTTAAATGCTATTCTTGGGGTTTGGCCCTTCCCAATTAATTCTTGATATATTGTTTCCACTGTTTTCAATATTTTGAAGACAAATCCAAACTGGGCTATTTATCAGTGCATACAATAACTGTGGACGCACAACAGATTTCACCAAAGCTATCCTTCCATTTAATGACACTAGCGGTCTGAGCTATATTTTCCATAATTATTGCAATCAAGGGTAAAATTAAGGGTAATATTTAAATCAACATATTTTACCACCCTACTGGATACTTTTAATGCCAGGTAACGAAAAGACAGAGATACAGACCAGGAGGGGTGAGCAAGATATACAAATCCCTTGATCTTTCGATCCTCTCTCACCATCGCCACCGCTAGGACTCTTATCGCCAATGCAAATAAAATCTGCTATAAAGGATACCCCTGCAGTATTATTTTTTTCATGTTAACACATAAGCTCTTGTTTTTATATAAACAAAGTATAAAAACTCAATTCCATCCACCAGGCATCCATAGAAACAATTACATGCTCATCCTTCTACAGAACTTTGTATTTTCACAAAAAGATAGCCAGCTTTCTCTGAGGTGGACTTCCCTGCCATAATACCAGCTTGATCCATGCAGACAATCTCATGGGGGTGGAGTTAGTGAAGGTGGTGATTGTTTCGATGTCTTCAGGCCTTCCTTTTGAATACCAACTGAAGTCTCTTCAGCATAAGATGTGAGCTTTATTCCACCAGAACCAGAAGTATTATTTGTTGGTGCCTGCAGCCCTCCATTGTAATGGGGCAGGATGGTCAAACTGGAGGTGTGGGGAGCCCGTTTAGTCATCAAGTCTAGGGTTGAGCCAATCTTGAAATTTCAGGATCGTTTTTAAAATCTGATTTCCGATCATTTTCCATCTCAACCCGATCCCAATTCCAATCCTAATGCAAGTCATCGGATTTTAAAAACGATTCTATTCACTACACAGAATGGAGTCCAAAAATTTAAACAATTGATGGACTCCATGCTGTGTAGTGATTAAAAAAATAAAAAAAATCCCCCGGCTACTTAGCCCCCCTGGTGTCTGCTTACCTGCATAGATCCGCTGCCGCTACCCGTTCTTCTCGGTCCGGTCCTCTCTCATTGACATGCCTTCAGAGCGCCGTACGCGCCCCCACCTAGGCTACTGTTGGAGATGATGGGAGTAGGCGGGGCTTGTTGTGGCTTAGGAGAGTGTGGGCGGAGAGACGTGATCTCATCACTCACGTCTCCCCTCCCAGTACCCGCTCACACTCTCCTAAGCCACAAGCCCCGCCTTCTCCCAGCATCTCTAACACTAGTCTAGGGAGGCGGGGGGCGATCTGAAGGCATGTCAATGAGAGAGAAGAGGAGTGAGAAGAACGGGGAGCGGCAGCAGATCTGTGCAGGTAAGTTGAGCGATCGGGATTGAAATTCCGTTCCCAATCTTTTTTAGGCGGGATCGGAACCCAGTTGTGAAATTTACCTGATCACCGATCGCTCAACCCTAATCAAGGCGTATCTGTCGCATCAGCAAAAAATAAAAATCTGAGGATAAACAAAGGCTACAAGCACTCATGCTACAATTTTCATTGATAAAATAACTTGTTGGCACATATAACTTTATTTGATCAGAGACAGTCCATATCTGATGTCTACTCAATTAAAGTGGATTTTTAACTTGTCTGAGCCTTCTGCCACCACTGTTCTATATTTCCTTGCTGGAACTTCTAGCATGTGTTGCCCTCCATTGCTTGCATCCGTCATAAAGCATAACTAAACTATTGGACAACTTTTGATATTCTGGCAATATTTATATATATAAATATTAACAAATGTTGTCTCTCCTTTGAAATCTTCTTTATTCTTTCCCTTCTGCTCTAGCCTCTCACTGAATGTTACGGTGTATGGAGTACCAGGCAGACAAATTAAGAGTGTGGGAGAGTCACTACAGACTCTGATATTCTGAAACATACAAACTTGCTTCTAGTGTCTGATGAGAAAGGAGATTCTCTTCTTACATATGGCAGTGCTATCTATATTATATTCCAGAGATATCACTAATTGAAATCATAGTCAGGATGAGGATATTTCTAAGTGGCAGTGAGAGGCAGGAACAGCTCTCAATACAGAAGCAAGGAAAAGAAAAAAAGAGATGCAGGATTTCACAGAAAGGAGCCAAAAATAAAGTATATTACAAAATGTATTAATGAGATGAATACTAGCAGAAAACCAAAAGTTGTCCAAAAGTTTTCTTACACTTTAAAGCAGTTTAAAGTTTTTATGGCTTATCCTCAGGCTAGACCATAAATACTTGATTGGTGGGGGCTCAGCGCCCATTCTATACCCCATACAGGGCTGGAATCAGAGAGCTCCGCTCCCTGTATAGTGGCCAGATTCCCTCACTGCAGCTCACCTCCTACTGACTTCATTGAGTGCTGGGCTACAGTGATGTGGTTGGGCACTATACAGGGGATGGAACTTTCTACCTCTGGCCCTGTGTAATGTATAGGATAGTCACTGGAAGCAGGTTCGTACATCTTATCAGTCCAGGTGGGTTGTCTGCTCCCCAACAATCAGGTATTTACGACCTATCCGAAGGATATCCGATAAATAGTTTAACCCTCAACTTTAATGGCTTTTGACAGAGCAGAAAAACTGCTTTGTGCAGTATATACATAGGAATGTGTCTCACTTACTTCCTGGTTGTGTTGTGCAGAAGATGCAGCACCAAAATATGCTGTATATAGGAGACTGGAGGTGCCTTGCTACAACTTCCTCTAATCTATCTTTGTGTCTGCTGCTAAAGATTGATTTCTCTATACAACAGGCAGTGGATAGCAGGTTAATGAAGGGAAGGCAGGTTCTTAGTGGCTTGTACTTTGGAACAATTTTTAGGGTTGAAAACATCATTTTTGGTGAATAAGTTAAGTTGCACCTTTCATTGGACATCTAATACGCATTAGGGGAAGTTCATACTACTGTTCTTAATGTTCATCCTTCAGAAAATGTTAACAATGGAAACTAACAGATACCTTAAAAATCCACTTACAAATTACATCAATTTGAGTGGGATTTGATTGATTGTCCGTTTTCACCACATCTGTCATAGGTCCGTTATTCTGGCAGAGATTGCAACACAGAGTGCAGGACTTTTAACTCAGATTTATGACAGATGTACAGTTGTGCTAAAAAGTTTACATACCCCGGCAGATTTTGTTTCTTTGTGGGGTTTTTGGCCTTTTTTCAGAGAATATGAATAATAACACAAGTATCTCTTTCTTCACTCATGGGTTAGTGTTTGGTTGAAGTCATTTATTATCAAATGTCTGTGTTTTCTCTTTTTAAAGAGGACCTTTCACGCTACTGTAAGGAGAGGCGTTCCTGACAGACTCTCAGAAACACCCTTCTGACACTGAAGAGCTACAGTAATGGCACCGATAGCTCTTCACCTAGGGCACAGAATGGGAAAGCCAATAGTGCTCTGTCTGCACTGACAGCGCACTGTCTGCTTTCTAGCGGTGTATTACACCGCATGTGCCCCAGATGGTGGAAGGTCCTTTATCATAATGACAACCAAAAACATCAAAATGCTCCTGTTCAAAAATCACCCTGGTCATTTTGGCCTGATAACATGCCCAGAAGTTGACACAGTTGTCTATGGGAAAAGGTAGTTGTATTTTATAAAACAGAAAAGGGATACAAAAAGATATCCAAGGAATTGATAATGCCAGACAGCAGTGTTCACACTGTGATTAACAAATAAGCACTCAGGGGATCTGTAAAAACCAAAACACGGTCATGTAGGCCAACCAAAATATCAGTCACAACCGTCCGAAAAATTGTTCGGGATGTAAAGAAAAACCCACACATAACATCAGCTAAAATATAGGACTCTCCGAAAACCATCGGTGTGGCTGTTTCAAGATGCACAATAAGGAGGCACTTGAAGAAAAATGGGCTGCATGGTCAAGTTGCCAGAAGAAAGTCAATATTGGGAAAATAACACAAAGAATCTCGCCTTCAGTACACCAAACAGTACAGAGACAAGCCTCAAAACTTTTGGAACAAGGTAATTTGGAGCGATGAGACAAAAATCTAACTTTTTGACCACAACCATAAATGTTACATTTGGAGAGGTGTCAACAAGGCCTATGATGAAAGGAACACCATTCCTACTGTAAAGCACAGAGTTGTGATCACTGATGTGGAGTTGTGTGAGCTTCAAAGGCACAGGAA
Organism: Leptodactylus fuscus; assembly: GCF_031893055.1. Classification (NCBI taxonomy): domain Eukaryota; kingdom Metazoa; phylum Chordata; class Amphibia; order Anura; family Leptodactylidae; genus Leptodactylus; species Leptodactylus fuscus. The sequence continues at coordinate 71,826,579 of NC_134265.1, forward strand.
ACTTGGTCAGTGTTTGAAGGAAAGATGAATGCAGCATGTCATCAGCAAATACCGGAGGCAAATTTGCACTCATCAGCCAGGAATTGCGCATGGGACGTACGTGGACAAACACAAGGCCAAGTTGACCTGTCATTGGCTACAGCAGAAGAAAGTGAAGGTTCTGGAGTGGCCAACTCAGTCTCCTGACCTCAATATCATTGAGCCACCCTGGGGAGATCTCAAGCTGCACAGCACATGCAAGACAGCCCAGGAATTACAGGAACTGTAGACTTATTGCCAAGAATGGACAGCTTTACTATCTGAGAAAATAAAGAGCCTCATCCACAACTACCACAAAGGACTTCAAGCTGTCATTGATGTTAGAGGGGGCAATACACAGTATTAAGAACTGGGATGTGTGACCTTTTGAACAGGGTCATTTTGATGTTTTTGGTTGTCATTATGATTTAAAAAGAAAAACACAGAAGTTTGACAATAAATGGTTTCACCCAACCTGCAACCATGAGTAGAAAAAAAGTTTTTGTGTTATCATTCGTATTCTCTGAAAAAAAAGGCCAAAAACAAAAAAAATCTACAGGGGTATGTAAACTTTTTAGCACAGCTGTACATTGTCTGTTAATTTTAATATCAATGTATATGGTGATCAGATAGTAACGGACAGTCGTCAGTTCTACCGTCTCTTATTTCTGTCCATTTTTTTCTGCACGTGCTCAGGAAGCAGAACGAAATTGCTGTTTTTAACTATATATTAAGCTGTGAATGAATATGATTATTTTACAAATGTCCATAAATCTTAAATGCAAATCTAGTTGAATAGGATTTTAGTGGCATGGTAGAAGTAGGTAAATGGTATTCCCTGTAGCTTTACTACAGAGTGACCTCAGCATACAGGCTGCAGTATGGCGGTCTGTACTCTGCCCAGAGCTATTCTGTTGCCTGTAATGAAATGACCATATGAACTGCCCATCAGACTTAAAACACTTATGAATGGTGACTGGCAATAAAGCACCACTTAAAAGTGAAACAAGACTGAAGTTTTGTCACATTGTTTAATTAGACTTTTCCCCTGTATGTCAAATCAATCAGATCCACACAAGCATAATGTAATTGCTTTCTACTATCCATTTATTATTTAATGCATTTTTTCCTTTTTTATACCGGACATCTGTCCCTTCATTTTCCTTGATGCCAGTGGCATGTTCGGATATTAAGGAAAAAAAGAACAGTTAATGAAAACGGTAGTAAAATGACAGAACTAAATTCCATACTGCAGGCGTCCGTACTTCAGCATAATTGTATTATAATTTATCTTTTTTTTTTTCTATGAACTAGATACTCATCTCCTAAGTTCTAGGTCAGATAGTTTAGTCTTATCTGAATGTATCTCAGGCTGCATTTAGATGTAGGCATTGAAAGTTTGCATGTTATAGTGTATTATATAATTATCTGTTTATTGTATAATGTATCCATTATCCATAGTTGGAGTAATTGCTGACCACTGGAACCCTCAACAATCCCAAAACCAGTTTGATGCTAGGATCACACTTGCGTGTGGCTTTCCATTCTTCAGGTCCGCTTGGTTAACCTTGGAAAACCCTTAGACTATAATGAGGTCCGCCGGGTTTCTGCCTAAAAATGTGGAGAGAAAATTCCTGTTTGAAGGGCTTTTCTCTCTGCATTTTTCATCTGGATTCAGGACCGGAAACACCGAACACTGGTGTGAATCCATCTTTAGGAGACTTGAATTACTGAAGCACTTTGCTTCCTCCTGGTTGAGATAGATTAGGCATATAGGTAAGATTGGCAGATATGATAAGATGGCAAAGCTGTACAGTTAAAATAACTAATCTTAGACCAGTCTTTCTCAAAGTGGGCGATAACGCCCCCTTGTGGGCGCTGGAGGCCTATAGGGGGGCAGTAAAGGGCACAGAGAAGATTGGGGTGCGTTGAAGCGGTTTAGGGGGGCGATGGCTAATTTAAAGGGGTGGTATCATAACAATGATTCTATCTATACTGCTTGTTAATGTGGATTTAAGACTTTTCCTAAATACACTGCTTCAGCAAAACTGCTTTGTTTGTCCACTATCTTACTTTATTCACTTCATTATGGACACTAGCACCTGGCCCCCTGCTCATTGCTGAGGGAGCCACATGATGTAGCTCCCTGCTGTGTGGGGGGAGAGAGGGGGGGGCCGAGTGTATGGAGCCAGCCTGTGTCTGCACCACACATACACATCACCTAGCTCCCTGCTGTGAGATAGAGGGGGGTGTGTGGAATAAGTGCTGCTTTCTTATATAAAGCAGTCTAAATCCTACTGGGCTAAAGGACCTGGTCTCTCTGTTCACTAGGATAAAGCTTTATTATATAGTATACAGTGATTACGCAGAACGATTCCAGGACATTTTAAAATTGGAAATACCGGACTGGGTGTTGGATCCTTTTTCAAATGTCAACACAGCAGGATCACCCCAGCTGGAAGAAGAACTCATAGAACTGATAACGAACGAGGAAATAAAAATAAAATTCAAAAATGGATACCAAGAATTTTGGCTACAAAAGCCAATCCCGCAATTGTACCCTAGATTGTGGTCCATCGTTCAACGATTTTTGATAGCATTCACATCATTGTATTTGTGTGAATGTGGATTTAGTGCTGTGGCAATGTTGCTAACTAAAAAGAGAAATCGGTTGCAGATTACCGAACGCGGTGACTTACGGCTGTTTTTGAGTAAATTCAAGCCAGATATTAACAAACTTGTTAAAAATCATCAAATTCATCCTTCACATTAGATTCGTTTTTAAATTAAAATGTTTGTTTTAATAACATGAATAAAAGTTTTCCTAATATTACAAAATGGTGTTTTTCATTACCCTCATCAGAAAGTCTTATTTTCACATGACACACATAATTTAATTATTAACATAATGACTGCGATTGTGATTCTTAAGATGTAGTAAAGTAAAAAAATTTGGGGGGCACTAGAAAATAATTAATTCTCGAAGTGGGCGGTAGACAAAATAAGTTTGAGAACCTCTGTCTTAGACAAACATGGAAGAAAAGGATGTTTGTCTTATTAAGAATTCTGTTTAAGACTGAGGCCCCAAGTTGCGTAAAGACTAGAGATGAGCGAACACTAAAATGTTCGAGGTTCGAAATTCGATTCGAACAGCCGCTCACTGTTCGTGTGTTCGAATGGGTTTCGAACCCCATTATAGTCTATGGGGAACATAAACTCGTTAAGGGGGAAACCCAAATTCGTGTCTGGAGGGTCACCAAGTCCACTATGACACCCCAGGAAATGATACCAACACCCTGGAATGACACTGGGACAGCAGGGGAAGCATGTCTGGGGGCATAAAAGTCACTTTATTTAATGGAAATCCCTGTCAGTTTGCGATTTTCGCAAGCTAACTTTTCCCCATAGAAATGCATTGGCCAGTGCTGATTGGCCAGAGTACGGAACTCGACCAATCAGCGCTGGCTCTGCTGGAGGAGGCGGAGTCTAAGATCGCTCCACACCAGTCTCCATTCAGGTCCGACCTTAGACTCCGCCTCCTCCAGCAGAGCCAGCGCTGATTGGCCGAAGGCTGGCCAATGCATTCCTATGCGAATGCAGAGACTTAGCAGTGCTGAGTCAGTTTTGCTCAACTACACATCTGATGCACACTCGGCACTGCTACATCAGATGTAGCAATCTGATGTAGCAGAGCCGAGGGTGCACTAGAACCCCTGTGCAAACTCAGTTCACGCTAATAGAATGCATTGGCCAGCGCTGATTGGCCAATGCATTCTATTAGCCCGATGAAGTAGAGCTGAATGTGTGTGCTAAGCACACACATTCAGCACTGCTTCATCACGCCAATACAATGCATTAGCCAGTGCTGATTGGCCAGAGTACGGAATTCGGCCAATCAGCGCTGGCCAATGCATTCTATTAGCCCGATGAAGTAGAGCTGAATGTGTGTGCTAAGCACACACATTCAGCACTGCTTCATCATGCCAATACAATGCATTAGCCAGTGCTGATTGGCCAGAGTACGGAATTCGGCCAATCAGCGCTGGCCAATGCATTCTATTAGCCCGATGAAGTAGAGCTGAATGTGTGTGCTAAGCACACACATTCAGCACTGCTTCATCACGCCAATACAATGCATTAGCCAGTGCTGATTGGCCAGAGTACGGAATTCGGCCAATCAGCGCTGGCTCTGCTGGAGGAGGCGGAGTCTAAGATCGCTCCACACCAGTCTCCATTCAGGTCCGACCTTAGACTCCGCCTCCTCCAGCAGAGCCAGCGCTGATTGGCCGAATTCCGTACTCTGGCCAATCAGCACTGGCTAATGCATTGTATTGGCGTGATGAAGCAGTGCTGAATGTGTGTGCTTAGCACACACATTCAGCTCTACTTCATCGGGCTAATAGAATGCATTGGGCAATCAGCGCTGGCCAATGCATTCTATTAGCTTGATGAAGCAGAGTGTGCACAAGGGTTCAAGCGCACCCTCGGCTCTGATGTAGCAGAGCCGAGGGTGCGCTTGAACCCTTGTGCAGCCTCGGCTCTGCTACATCAGAGCCGAGGGTGCGCTTGAACCCTTGTGCACACTCTGCTTCATCAAGCTAATAGAATGCATTGGCCAGCACTGATTGGCCAGAGTACGGAATTCGGCCAATCAGCGCTGGCCAATGCATCCCTATGGGAAAAAGTTTATCTCACAAAAATCACAATTACACACCCGATAGAGCCCCAAAAAGTTATTTTTAATAACATTCCCCCCTAAATAAAGGTTATCCCTAGCTATCCCTGCCTGTACAGCTATCCCTGTCTCATAGTCACAAAGTTCACATTCTCATATGACCCGGATTTGAAATCCACTATTCGTCTAAAATGAAGGTCACCTGATTTCGGCAGCCAATGACTTTTTCCAATTTTTTTCAATGCCCCCGGTGTCGTAGTTCCTGTCCCACCTCCCCTGCGCTGTTATTGGTGCAAAAAAGGCGCCAGGGAAGGTGGGAGGGGAATCGAATTTTGGCGCACTTTACCACGCGGTGTTCGATTCGATTCGAACATGGCGAACACCCTGATATCCGATCGAACATGTGTTCGATAGAACACTGTTCGCTCATCTCTAGTAAAGACAGCTTTTTTTTCTTTTTTTTTTGCAATGGTTTTTTGAGCCAAAACTAGAAGTGAATTGAGAAGGAGAGAGAAGTATAAAAGCTTCCTATATATTTCCCATTCCTTTTGTAGCCATTCTTGGCTCTGGTTAAAAAAAAAAGTAGCATGTCCAGCCGCAATAGTAAAAATAAAATGGTGAAAAAAAAGAGGAATTTAAAAAAACAAAATATAATAAAATAAGTTCTAAATGCCTCCTTTCCCTAGAACACATATGAAAGTAGAAAATGACTGTGAAACACATACAGATTAGGTATCCTGTGTCTGAAAGTGCCCGGTCTACTGAATATAGGGTATCTGCAGTGCTCCTGTTCCGTCGGGAAGGGGTTAATAGGAGCACTGCAGATACCCTATATTCAGTCAGACTGAATTCCAAGTGGGGGAAAAATATCCCAGTCCTCAAGCTCAGGGAAGGGGCAGACAGACAACCAAAACATCCCCCTCCCCTTCCCCAGCAACTACTGCACCCAAAATCTCAGACCATTTTAATTTTTGAAATTTTCCAGTAGCTGCTGCATTTCCCCCCTCGGCTTATACTCAAGTCAATAAGTTTTCCCAGTTTTTTGTGGTAAAATTAAGGGCTTCGGCTTATATTCGAGTCGGCTTATACTCGAGTACATACTGTAATTTTACCATCTATGCTGGTTCAGCTAGGCTCATGCTAATAGGTATGTATATTTTCGGCCATGTTGCTACTGCCCATGGAATAGAATTAAAAGCATTTTTCTATATTCTATATGTGCGTGTTTACATACAAATAAGATGATATTGAGGACATCTTTTCTTTAATGAAAAATTGTGCCTTTTGGAATTAACTATTTTTTTGCTCTCAAATCCAATATTTCAATGTATATAAGAATAGTTAGACGAGACAAACATCGATAGACCTTGCCCTCTTATTTCATTGCTTTAGTTCTGCTGCTGTTTTTTTTTTCTGCCATTCATTTAACTGATATCAGCAACTTGATAATGAGCTGAAGCTCCCCTTTGACCTCATAACCGTGATGATTATTTACTCTTGCCTTGGTGCATAGGTTGTACTTGGTGGCAGTGCCAAGGACATACCGTGTATACTCGAGTATAAGCCGACCCGAATATAACCAGAGACCCCTAATTTTACCACAAAAAACTGGGAAGACTTATTGACTCGAGTATAAGCCGAGGGGGGAAATCCACCATTGCAGATAAACAGTCTGGTCATGTGCATTGCAGCTTAGTAACTCCATGGGGATCATAGTAATAGCAGTTAACCCCATCATGTCCCTCACATTAACCCCCTGTGTGCCTCACATAAGAGTTACTGATATGTGGGACATATGGAGGTAATAATTAGGTATTTAATTAGGACCTTAATTAGGTAATTAAGGTCCTTCATTAGTACCCCCATGTGTCTCACATATTAGTAACCCTTATATGGGGCACACAGGGGTTAATATGAGGGACATAATGGGGTTAACTGTTATTAATGTGAGGCACATGCAGTTACTGAATCTAAATGAATAACCCCAAATGCCTGACATTACTAGACAGAGTAACTAAAGGAAGAGACTATAATATAGAGAAAAATGTAAAGCTCTGAAACTCACCAATACATTTTCCGAGTCCAAAAGGGGTGCACGATCACATATCCTGGGTCTCAAGGATAAACTCCAAGCTGAAAAAATTTTTTTCTTCTTCAATAAAATGGATCCGCACTCCTAAAGTCTCGTATTTTTCTTAAAACTTAACTTTTAATCATCCATAAAAAGGTATACAGTCCAAAACAAACATAGACAGTGAAAAGAATGGAAAAAACTAAGTGTCCATAAAAAACGCCAACGCGTTTCGGGGAAGAAGAAACCCCTTATTCATGGCATACATACAACATCTACAACTGCAGTTCCTTATATATGATTTTAATTACCAACCTATGTTACACCTGATGCCTCTGACGTACTTCCCTCCGTAAAACTACCCATCGGAATAAATTTAACGACATCACAGTAAACCATGTCCAACACAGTATTATAAGTATAAATAGAACTTACTACTCCAAATGCTGGTATATGATATACAATAATTCCATTTTCTATTTTCTATCTTCTATGTATTGCGGTTCCTTTCGCTGATGGTCACTTCACTGAAATACTTCCGGGGTATAGTTGAAACCTTTCAAATCCACGTGGGTATGGTTGCCAACCTTATGTGTGCGTAAATAGACACGCCTCTCAGAGGGAGGGAGGGAGGGAAAGCCTCCTACACAAACTAAACACTCTCTAAACGGCTAAATATATACCACTGCCTACTTAATAAAAAGATTATAATGTTTCGTACCACGACTATATAAATATACAAATATGAGCAACACATAGACAGTATATAAAAGCATGCTAAAACATTATCTCATTGATGACAGACTAAATGAGAAATTTACGAAGTAAATCATAACATAATAGCAGATTTTCAATAAATATAGGTCAAATCTGTCTTAATATTTAACCCGTTCGGTATTCTTGAATTAAACTTCCATATGTAGAAGGCTTCTCTATTAAGTAATTTGTCTCTCAAATTACCTCCTCTAATGGAGGACTCTACCCGTTCTAATGCACAAAAACGCATGGTCTGAACTTGGCCCTGATGTACTTCTACAAAATGCCTTGACACTCCAGACATTTGTTCTGCAGACTTTTTATTAGTATCCCTTATATGTTCTAGTACTCTGATACTCAGTTTCCTACTGGTGCAACCAATGTAGTCCTTACCGCATTCTATACAACGAATGCAGTAAATAACTGACACTGAGTTGCAATCTAGTTTGGTCTTAATTTTTGTGCTAAAATCCGAAGCATAGCTGGTAACTTCCCTAGTGACATACGCCTTACAGCAAATTTTACATTTAAGGGTACCACACTTAAAAAATCCCATGGCCATTTCTTTATTTTCCCCTATACTCAATGGTAAATAGCTAGGAGATATTATATTACCAATTGTTTTATTTCTCCTTTCAACAAATTGTACTCCTGCTTCTAGGATTTTTTCAGTAATTTTATCTAGAGCCAGGATAGGTAAGTTTTTTTTAATCAAACCCTTAATGATGTCAAATTGAGGGCTATATGGAGTACTAAAAACTAATTTTTTCTCCAATGTATTTTCCTTTGATTTGTCTTGTAGGAGATCATTTCTCTCTTTCTGTGCCACTATCTTCTTAGCTCTATTTAACATCCAAGAAGGATATTCCCTTGCTTTAAGTTTGTCTAGGGTTAATTCTTCCACTTTTTCAAAATCTCCCCTATTACTGCATGCCCTTTTCGTTCTAATAAGCTCTCCGACCGGAATACTCCTCAGAGTGTGTGGAGGATGGCAGCTACCTGCTTTTAAAATGCTATTACCAGCACAGGACTTTCTATAGAGGGAGGTGTGAACTCTCCCCTCTTCTAAAGAACCTGTGAGTACAATATCCAAAAAATTAACAGATATCTTATCATGTGAAAACGTAAACTGCAACTGATATTGATTACTATTAAGATACTGAATGAACTCCGGCATGGGCGCTACATCTCCGACCCACACAATTAGTAGGTCGTCGATGTAGCGCCCATACCAGAGGAGGGAGGACAAGTATGGATTACGATCCGAAAAAACATAACCCTCCTCCCAAAAAGCCAGAAAAATGTTAGCCAAAGATGGTGAAAACGGAGCGCCCATAGGCGCTCCGCATAACTGTAGATAAAAAATATCCTGAAATAAGAAAAAATTATGTCTAAGAAGATATGATGTAATGGATATTATGAACTCACATACTGGTTCAACAAGGTTGCTATACTTATAAAGATGATATGCAAGAGCATCCAATGCCTCTTGATATGGAATGTTGGGGTATAAGGCACAGATATCGCATGTGAGCCAGCTGTAGTCAGATTCCCATTTGAAATCATTAAAACATTTCAAAACTTCCCTGCTGTCTTTTATGTAGCCAGGTATTCTTCTGACCAGGGGTTGCAAAATCCCATCTAACCAGTTGCCTGCTCTCTCGTTTAGGGAATTATTACTAGAAATTATTGGGCGAAGAGGGGGGGGGAATATATTCTTATGAAGCTTAGGTAACCCATATAGTATAGGTACAGTAGGTGTACTATTAATAAGATATTCACCCTCTAAGGTGTCAAAGACACCTAGAGCCACTCCCTCTTCTACCAACAATTTCAGTTCTTTTGAAAATTCTGACGTAGGATTATAGTTCAATTTTTTATATGTTTTTGTGTCTTCCAAGATACTTAAACAGCTGTTCACATAGTCCTCCCTTTTCAATATGACTATCTTTCCCCCCTTGTCCGATTTTTTGATAACAATTTCTTTGTTGTTTTTGAGTTGCTTTAAAGCTATTTGTTCGCTTGAAGACATATTTGATCTTTCTTTCTTCCTATACTTTCCTTTCTTATTTATCTCCTTCACGTTTTTGCTCACTTCCTTTTCTAATTCCTTTAAGTCCTCCTCCATCTTATTTTGAAATAATATATAGCTATTAGCTCTAGTCTGTAAAGGATAAAATCTAGGGTTGGATCTTCTAACTGGTAATCTATCCTCCGTTTTCAAACGGTTAGTAGTTTTGTAACTTCTATCAATTAGATCATTTGTTAATGTATGTTCCAAAACGGAACTATTCAAAGGCATACTATGCATATTCTCCGATACAATTTCCGGTACTATTTTGCCACAAGATTCAAAGGAAAATACATTGGAGAAAAAATTAGTTTTTAGTACTCCATATAGCCCTCAATTTGACATCATTAAGGGTTTGATTAAAAAAAACTTACCTATCCTGGCTCTAGATAAAATTACTGAAAAAATCCTAGAAGCAGGAGTACAATTTGTTGAAAGGAGAAATAAAACAATTGGTAATATAATATCTCCTAGCTATTTACCATTGAGTATAGGGGAAAATAAAGAAATGGCCATGGGATTTTTTAAGTGTGGTACCCTTAAATGTAAAATTTTCTGTAAGGCGTATGTCACTAGGGAAGTTACCAGCTATGCTTCGGATTTTAGCACAAAAATTAAGACCAAACTAGATTGCAACTCAGTGTCAGTTATTTACTGCATTCGTTGTATAGAATGCGGTAAGGACTACATTGGTTGCACCAGTAGGAAACTGAGTATCAGAGTACTAGAACATATAAGGGATACTAATAAAAAGTCTGCAGAACAAATGTCTGGAGTGTCAAGGCATTTTGTAGAAGTACATCAGGGCCAAGTTCAGACCATGCGTTTTTGTGCATTAGAACGGGTAGAGTCCTCCATTAGAGGAGGTAATTTGAGAGACAAATTACTTAATAGAGAAGCCTTCTACATATGGAAGTTTAATTCAAGAATACCGAACGGGTTAAATATTAAGACAGATTTGACCTATATTTATTGAAAATCTGCTATTATGTTATGATTTACTTCGTAAATTTCTCATTTAGTCTGTCATCAATGAGATAATGTTTTAGCATGCTTTTATATACTGTCTATGTGTTGCTCATATTTGTATATTTATATAGTCGTGGTACGAAACATTATAATCTTTTTATTAAGTAGGCAGTGGTATATATTTAGCCGTTTAGAGAGTGTTTAGTTTGTGTAGGAGGCTTTCCGTCCCTCCCTCCCTCTGAGAGGCGTGTCTATTTACACACACATAAGGTTGGCAACCATACCCACGTGGATTTGAAAGGTTTCAACTATACCCCGGAAGTATTTCAGTGAAGTGACCATCAGCGAAAGGAACCGCAATACATAGAAGATAGAAAATAGAAAATGGAATTATTGTATATCATATACCAGCATTTGGAGTAGTAAGTTCTATTTATACTTATAATACTGTGTTGGACATGGTTTACTGTGATGTCGTTAAATTTATTCCGATGGGTAGTTTTACGGAGGGAAGTACGTCAGAGGCATCAGGTGTAACATAGGTTGGTAATTAAAATCATATATAAGGAACTGCAGTTGTAGATGTTGTATGTATGCCATGAATAAGGGGTTTCTTCTTCCCCGAAACGCGTTGGCGTTTTTTATGGACACTTAGTTTTTTCCATTCTTTTCACTGTCTATGTTTGTTTTGGACTGTATACCTTTTTATGGATGATTAAAAGTTAAGTTTTAAGAAAAATACGAGACTTTAGGAGTGCGGATCCATTTTATTGAAGAAAAAATTTTTTTTAACTAAAGGAAGGTCCCTGTGTGTGTCACGTTACTGTAGCTTCCTCTCCTCCATACAGCAGACATCTTCCATAAGACACAATGAATCCTGGCCACTCATCTGCAGGGTAGATGCTAAATCCTAGTGTGCTAAAGGACCTCTGATGACATCATGACCATGTGATCAGATTCTGGTGTGGGCGGAGCTACTTGGATTTAGTCTCAATCTTATCTGCAGATGTTACATACCAGTGGCTACAGGACCTTTGATGACATCACAGTCACGTGACCTCATGACAAGCCAATCACAGAGCAGTAGCACTAAAGGACCTCCCACTTCCAGGTCCTTCCAGTTTTTTGTGCTCTGTGGACCCTGACTCATGTATAAGCAGAGGGGAGCTTTTACAGCATGAAAAATGTGCTGAAAAAGTCGGCTTATACTTGAGTATATACGGTACATTTTCTCTAGGTGACTTCTTGCTATATTAGACTAGGTTCACACTGTCATCACTGGAGTCCATTGTTCTGATCCTTCATAGGATTAGAACAATGGACTGAAATGCCAATAGGATGACTAATGTAGGTGAAGCCCCTCCATCTGCATCCGTCTCCATTTTTTAATGTCAAAAATAAGACACAAGCTTTCCTCCACTTTATGTACTTTACAAATAAAAGGTAAAGATCTGCCGATACATCTTTATCTTAGGACTGAAAAGAAAACAAGCAAGATGGAAGAAAGCTTCTGTCTTATTTTTGACATTGCAGTTAGTGGAGACTGATGCAGACGAGGAAGGCTCCATCTGCATCAGTCATTCTGTAAACGTTTCAGTCTATTTCTCTAATCCTATGACAGATCAGAATGACTGACTTCAGTACAGCAGCATAAATGTTAGGCTTACTTTATACTCACATCCTTAGTATTACATCATGCTTTACATATTGCTATTCATGTAATAGAGTGCTCTCACATACCATGTTAAAGTTGATGACTGTTTGATTTTTATCATGTCAGTGGGTTACATATATATTTTTATTTATTTAGTTTATAAAGATTGAATTAAAATAAAAAATAGGTAATTGAGATTTTGGAGATTTTATTTAAAGAGGACCTTTCACCATTTTTCCCACAGGCAGTTCTATATACTGCCGGAAAGCTGACAGTGCGCTGAATTCAGCACACTGTCGGCTTTCCCGATCTGGGCCCAGTGTGAAGAGCTTACGGTCCGGTACCGTAGCTCTTCTATGGTCAGAAGGTCGTTTCTGCCAGGTAGCCAGAGACATCCTTCTTCAAAGCACAGCCAATCGCGCTGTGCTGTGAGAGCCGGGAGGAACGCCCCCTCCATCTGCTCACACAGCTCGTCCATAGACGAGTGTTATCAGGGAGGGAGGGGGGAGTTCCTCCTGGCTCTCACAGCACAGCGCGAGTGCTGTGAAGAAGGACGTCTCTGACTGAGTGTCAGAAACGCCCTTCTGACCATAGAAGAGCTATGGTACCGGACCGTAAGCTCTTCACACTGGGCCCAGATCGGGAAAGCCGACAGTGTGCTGAATTCAGCGCACTGTCAGCTTTCCGGCAGTATATAGAACTGCCTGTGGGCAAAATGATGAAAGGTCCTCTTTAAATTCAGAGCCCCTGTTATAAATGTCTTACTATATAGCCATCTGTTCTGAGGCATATTAACTTTCAAACAGACTTGCCTTCAAATGTGATAACTTAAAGTGTACCTCCAGTGGGAAAAAAAAATACAAAAAACTTTTCAGAAGTGAACACAACAGGTGAAAATAAGGAAATTTGTAATATATCTTAAGAAGATCTGTTCCCTTCACCTCTATTCGCGCCCTTCCATTGCTTGTGCTCCGTCTGACCCTGCTCCTCCCTGCATGTTTTTCCTGCCAGATCTCGCTGCTGCATTTGAATTCTCGGGCATGCGCAGTTCCACTCTGTTCAAAACTGCACTTCCCATGCCCGAGCACCATTTTGTTGTAGTTCACTATAGAACTCGGCATACTGCTCAGTATGATGTTCTATAGCGAGCTATACCAAAATGGCGCTCGGGCATGCACAGTACCGTGCGTCCGAGTGCCATTTTGGTGTGGCTCGCTATAGAACAGCATACTCAGCAGCCACTATACACTATACTTTTTTTCTTTTGTTTTTTTTTAAACCTAGGCCAGGAGTGGATTGAGCAGAATGGAGAAGTATAAGAGCTTACCATATACTTCTCATTCCCTCTGTAGCCACTACCAGGTTTAGCTCCAATACATGCAGCAAAATCTACAACCAAAAAAAATCAGCGTCTCCGCAACGTTGTGCCTTAGCCTGAGAGGAATGGGTAGCAGGAAACAAACTAGGTGAGTGGAGAAAGAAGTATTTTTCTCTGAGAGAATATATAACAAAGTTTCTGATATTCGCTTCCCCTATTAATTTGTACAGATTTCTTAAAAGTTAGTTTATACGTAAAGCTTTTAATGTATGAAAGGAAAACCGTTTTTCAGCACAATGTATAAGACTGGTAGTATGTACTAACAAATGGCAAATACGTCACCTGCATTCAGAGTTGGACTTCAGCTAGCTGTATTTTAGAAGTAGATGTGTGAATGAGCTTTCCTCTTATCTAGTAATTACATTACACCAATCCTTTCACAAAGTGTATTTGTAATATATTAAAACAAAGCAGCCGAAAATAAGCTACTTGGCCCGAGATCCCGAGATAGTTTATTGGATTCTGATCATGAATATATGTTTAAGAGGTGACAAGTCGCCTCTGAGAAGTGTAATTTCCACAGGTCTGTGCTAGGTTAACCGTTCTTCTTGAATTGATTTAATGAAACTTTTTTTTTTTTTTGTTTTTGATCTCCTCTTCTCCTTTTCCACGGCTTATACTCATTGACTTTCACAGCGTGTGCTTTCTGGCTTTAATCTTCTGCTTCTCAAGAATGTTGTGACCCATGTTCAAGGACTGGAAAAGAAAAAAAAAATCTATGTATCTTATCAAAATGGATGTTAAATTGCTCCCCATACCCCAGAGAAGTATTTTGTTATGCGCTCATAATAGCTGCTCTTAGGGAGCGTTGAATAAGATGCAGCATCGTTCAAAATCTTATTAGGATTCGGTGTAAAGCAAGCTGACAAATGCAGTGCAATATACATGTTACTGACTATAGCAAGATTTCAGCTTCGCCTGCGACATCGTTTCAGTACGTATGTTCGCGGAGAATACTGTCCATATAAGCTTCATAATGCAGTAACATCGTATTCTGCCAAAGGACGGCATCACATTCCCTTGCAGACAGGTCATGGAATATGTGGCAGAGTCATTAGAGCTTTGTTCTATGATGTCTTATAGGAATGCAAATCTGGAGCCTCTAGAGATTAATTACATGTCGCAAAGACAAAGATGGCAGCGACGCTGCAGGTGACCGACATTATTATGATAACCTTTGCCAACACCATATGCGCTTTAATAGCAAGCTCTGTGCCCTGCTGCTGAGTCCTGCCTCTGTCCCCTGTAGGACTAACAGTTATGGTGTCTTCTCTCTACACTTATTACCATTAAGCAAAGATATAGATCTGTCACATATTATGCCTGGATAATGTGCTTGTTAAGGGGAACCTTCATAAAAACTTGGCTCTTAGACAGACGTTGAGAGGTTTTTGATTCGGAACACACAACCCATCCTCATCTCCTTATCCACATTTAGAAACTTGTGGGAGCTGTGTAACTGTAAGAGACTGCTCTCTGTACATGTAGTTTCTGCTCTTAACCGCTCATGCCATTTTCTGATAATGTAGCGGTGCAAATAATTCTCTCATCCGGAGTAGATTTCAGCTTCTTGCGCACTGGGTTCTTGAGGAGCTCCTCAATTACGAAGAGACCTCTCGCATCAAGTGTGACACCAGCGGACCATAAGTTTTTCAGGTCCTGTCACGTTTTATATACTGATGACCTATCCATGAGATTATGGATTATGAGATTGATGGGGCTCCAACACCTGGACCCCATACTAATTTGTTGCACGGGCCAGCCACTGGTTCCTGATATAGAGCAGATAGAGTAGGAAGCAGAAGGTGCCACTTGTTCACTGCAGTGCTCCAGAGCTGCTGGTATACAACATTTGGCACCATTTGCTTCACTGTACGTTGTCTGGTATCGGAGGCTGGCTGCCACAGCTGATCAGTGTCAGGTCAGGGTGTTGGACCCCCACCAGTCTAAAATGGATGATCGATTCTGTCAATAGGTCAACAGTATGAAAAAATATGACAGAGCCCACATAACCCCTCTAAGACTGAATTGGGCAGCTTTATGTACACTAAAGTATCTTTTTATATAGCCCATTAAAAATGTTATTTCCAGATGAACGTTTTTTACTTGAACATTTTTCGATAACTGAGCTAGGAATAATTTTTGTAATGATATTTACCTCAGATGACGTCTCTTAACATGTTAGACGTAGTAATAATCTGAATAAGGGAGTTGTGCTGGAGACCAGGGGAGGTGAAAAACATTTTTTTTTTTTTTTTTTTTTATGTTTGATCATATGCCCTGGGCCTCCGAGTTATTGTACTCTGGTGGTCTGAAGAGACTCCAAGAGTATAATAATAGC
Organism: Leptodactylus fuscus; assembly: GCF_031893055.1. Lineage (NCBI taxonomy): Eukaryota > Metazoa > Chordata > Amphibia > Anura > Leptodactylidae > Leptodactylus > Leptodactylus fuscus. Next base: position 71,842,512 of record NC_134265.1, read on the forward strand.
AGTTTCAGTTCAGATGTGTTCAATCCAAGCAAAACTGTGGAAACTGTGTTATTGTAATAACCAAACCGAAATAACAAGCGTGAACAAAATCGTGTTGGTTATCCGGTTGACGTCAATTTTAGATTATTTTTTTGACTATTCGCGCAGGCCTAAGTTGGAGTGTGAAAGTGTGCTAACTCCTGCTCTGTATTCTTCCCTGGAGGCCAGGGCTGTGGAGTTGCAGCTAGGGCTGATTTTGGAATCGTGGTGATGGTGTGGGGGTTACTAACAACAACTTAATGGTAGGTTTAGACTTGCATTGTGTCACTGTCCAGGGATTCCGTCCCCGATTCTGCTTGAAAAATGCAGGGATAAAAGTCTTACAAGGCCTTTTCACTATGCACTACGCATTATCTGTCCGAAAACATGGCGGGTAGCCACTTTTTAAAGAGGACCTTTCACGTCCTCAGGTGCATGTGGTGTAATACACCGCTAGAAGGCCAATAGTGCGTTAAATTCAGTGCACTGAATGCACAGTACATCGGCTTTCCCATTCTGTGCCCCCACTGAAGAGCTATGGGTGTTGTTACCGTAGCTCTTTAGTGTCAGAAGGTTGTTTCTGACAGCCAGTCAGGAACGTACCTCCTCACGGTAGTGTCTGCTGCGCTGTACTGTGAGAGGGGGCTTTCCTTATCGCCCAGCGATGACGCAGAGCAGTAAGGAACGCCTCTTCTCACAGTACAGCGCTATAGACACTACTTTAAAGAGGGGTGTTCCTGACAGACTGTTAAAAGCGCCCCTCTGACGCTGAAGAGCTACGATAATGGCAGCGATAGCTCTTCAGTGGGTGCACAGAACGGGAAAGCCGATAGTGCGCTGAATTTAGCGCACTGTCCGCTTTCTAGTGGTGTATTAGACCACATGTGCCTGAGGACGTGACAGGTCCTCTTTAAGCAGATTGGATTTCCGATTGTTAAGGTCCCCAAGAGGTTCCGAAGAACGGAAACACCAACTCAGATGTGAACCTAGTCTAAGATGATTTTTAATTATCTTACAATTATCCATTTTGTATTATTTGGCTTCCTTTTGGCCATTCGCAGCAATTTTTTTAAATCAATAAATCGCGTTAGCATTAAAAGAAAAATATTATTATGATGATGATGATGATCTGTAATTCTTGAGTCTAAAATAACCACATTATATCTGCCTATAAGTATCCTTTGCATAATATACATTTAGCAAAACCTGTAATTAAATATCTTCTTTCCCTTACGGACAATGAGGTTTCGGAATCCTTTTTTTTAATACTTAAATTGCCATGTAATCTTGTGAAATGTAGTTGACCTCCAAATTGATGTCAGGACAGCCGCTCTGTTATTGGGAAGATAGTCTTTTAGAACTGACATGCCCAATTGTATTGAAATAAGTCTGCAGGCGAGACCTTTTTATTCCTCTACAAGAGTAAAGGTGTCATAGAAGAATGTTTGCAGATCAGCACATAACTGAAAATTAAACCATCTATTTGTATGGGAATGGTTCCTTGGCGTATTAACCTCTCTAATATAGCAGGTGCACACCGTGCTCGTCTCTGCCTGCTCCCTGAAGCAGGAGATTACCATGAATTTATGAGACACATTCCGAGTGCGTTTTCAATGCTTCTTGAGACATCGGCTTTATAGGTCTTGCAGAGTACTTATGAAGAATTACTGGACAGTGGTTATGAGAAGAATGCTCTAAACTTTTTTTTTTTTTTTTGTCGTATAGATATATTTTTTTGTTTGTATTTTAGAAAAGTTTAATCACTTTTCTATGACTATTTATTTAGTTATTTGCTCATCTTTCCTCAATGGGAAATGAGAAAAAAAATTATCCATCATGTAGATTACCTTATAAGAATGGTCATCTACATGATAATAATAAGAATAAGTCGTAGTGAATGTTCAGAGAAAAGTACATGAAAATAGATGAAGAGGAAATGATTGCTATAAAATAAAGTGTATAGTAGACTTTTCAATGTCAGGTTCTCAGAGTTCAATGCAGTGTTTCACTTTAATGGCCTTAGCAAATGTCAGACTGGGGTATGATGGGCCCACCAGAGGAAATGAATCTGAGGGCTATCTTCTGTTTATCCTACAAATTGGAAGGAGTTGACTGGGATCATATAAATAATAATAAAAATAAAAAGCATTGATACTTAAAGGGATCATATTACACACAATTTTTTCTAGATATCACGTCGGAATAGCCTTAAGAAAGGCTATTCTTCTCCTACCTTTCATCGTCTTCTCCGTGCCGCCGGTCGCCTCCAATCCCGGTTTCTCTCGGTATGCAAATTAGCTCTTTCGCAGCACTGAAGGCGGGCCCCAGCACTCAAATAGCACTGGGGGCGTCCCCAATGCTGCGAGAGAACTCTCTCCAGTGCCGCCTCCATGTTCGTCAGCAGCATTTTCATTCTCTTCTTCCAGGAGTGGCATGTAACTTGCACAGCATTTTCATCCTCTTCTTCCGGTAGTGGCTTGTAACTTGCATAGTATTGTATGTGGCCATTTTCTCATGGCCTGTGGGCATGCGCAGTCTGCTCTCCCCAAGGCCTAGAAATTATAAGCCACCACCAGAAGAAGAGGAGGAAGAGGACACTGCTGACGAAGATGGAGGCGGCGCTGGAGAGAGTTCTCTTGCAGCATTGGAGACGCCCTCAGTGCTGTTTGAGCACTGGGGCCCACCCCCAGTGCTGCGAGAGAGCCAATTTGCATACCAAGAAAAAACGGGATTGTAGGCGAACGGCGGCACAGAGAAGACGACGAAAGGTAGGAGAAGAATAGCCTTTCTTTAGGCTATTCCGACGTGGTACCTAGAAAAAATTGTGTGTGAGTGATAGGATCCCTTTAACTGCATCCACCGCTCCGCTATTGTGCTAGGGTGGCCATCAACATCACCATTCTATATATACAGAGTGGCTGCAACTGTGACCTCACATCGACAACAAACTTTGTCCGATCGATGTAAAGGAATTCCAAATAATACCCGAATGTACTGTACACCAAAATAACCAAATCTATTCACTTATAACTATACATGGCACCCATAAATATACAGTATATTAAGCTATGGTTAACACTTCTGATTTATTTCCATTGTTCTGATCCGTCAGAACAAAGGAAAGAAAGCTTAAGCTTATTTCTGTTGTTTGCTGTCCTCACTCACATTAGTGTTAAAATAAAAATGGAAGGTTTCTTTTATTTTTCACTGAAATAAAGCTGCAGATAAGAGCAGAATGGCTATAGCAGTTTTAACGTAGACAAACACACACACACACACACACACACACACACACACACACACACACACACGCACACACACACTATAAATATATAAAATACTTAAAAGACACCAAACAACATTGAAAACTCCTTGAAAGAATGGAGTTAAAACTTCATGTTAACCTTTGCCACATTATATTTACACAATTTACTGTCCAAGTCTCTCCTTTGTCTCCAGACTCCCTCTCTCCTTACCTACTATTCTACACAGCAGCCACCACCTGGTGTCATAGAACATGAAAGTAGGATCTGTACCAATGGAGACTGGAATGATTCCTAATGGTCTTTGCTGCTAATGATGAGAAAGTCTTTGTTTAGAGAGAGGGGAGAAGTGACTGATAGACATGGTGCGGAATCACAACCTGCTCTATTTACTGCCTTGGTCCGGCCATTTTTCACTTTTTTAGGTCTCACTAAATAGAATTATTTGGAGGAAGGGCCCACCAGAGGGCCAGTCCAACATACCGCACTTAGCTTGTGGCTGTATCTATGTTATTAATTTGCATGTCTCTGTCCACTATTTTAGAAAATATATAAAAAAAAACCAACTTGATAGTAGAGATGAGCGAACAGTGTTCTATCGAACACATGTTCGATCGGATATCAGGGTGTTCGCCATGTTCGAATCGAATCGAACACCGCGTGGTAAAGTGCGCCAAAATTCGATTCCCCTCCCACCTTCCCTGGCGCCTTTTTTGCACCAATAACAGCGCAGGGGAGGTGGGACAGGAACTACGACACTGGGGGCATTGAAAAAAATTGGAAAAAGTCATTGGCTGCCGAAATCAGGTGACCTCCATTTTAGACGAATAGTGGATTTCAAATCCGGGTCATATGAGAATGTGAACTTTGTGACTATGAGACAGGGATAGCTGTACAGGCAGGGATAGCTAGGGATAACCTTTATTTAGGGGGGAATGTTATTAAAAATAACTTTTTGGGGCTCTATCGGGTGTGTAATTGTGATTTTTGTGAGATAAACTTTTTCCCATAGGGATGCATTGGCCAGCGCTGATTGGCCGAATTCCGTACTCTGGCCAATCAGTGCTGGCCAATGCATTCTATTAGCTTGATGAAGCAGAGTGTGCACAAGGGTTCAAGCGCACCCTCGGCTCTGATGTAGCAGAGCTGAGGCTGCACAAGGGTTCAAGCGCACCCTCGGCTCTGATGTAGGAGAGCCGAGGGTGCACTTGAACCCTTGTGCACCCTCGGCTCTGCTACATCAGAGCCGAGGGTGCGCTTGAACCCTTGTGCACACTCTGCTTCATCAAGCTAATAGAATGCATTGGCCAGCGCTGATTGGCCAATGCATTCTATTAGCCCGATGAAGTAGAGCTGAATGTGTGTGCTAAGCACACACATTCAGCTCTACTTCATCGGGCTAATAGAATGCATTGGCCAGCGCTGATTGGCCAGAGTACGGAATTCGGCCAATCAGCGCTGGCTCTGCTGGAGGAGGCGGAGTCTAAGATCGCTCCACACCAGTCTCCATTCAGGTCCGACCTTAGACTCCGCCTCCTCCAGCAGAGCCAGCGCTGATTGGCCGAATTCCGTACTCTGGCCAATCAGCACTGGCTAATGCATTGTATTGGCGTGATGAAGCAGTGCTGAATGTGTGTGCTTAACACACACATTCAGCTCTACTTCATCGGGCTAATAGAATGCATTGGCCAATCAGCGCTGGCCAATGCATTCTATTAGCGTGAACTGAGTTTGCACAGGGGTTCTAGTGCACCCTCGGCTCTGCTACATCAGATTGCTACATCTGATGTAGCAGTGCCGAGTGTGCATCAGATGTGTAGTTGAGCAAAACTGACTCAGCACTGCTAAGTCTCTGCATTCGCATAGGAATGCATTGGCCAGCCTTCGGCCAATCAGCGCTGGCTCTGCCGGAGGAGGCGGAGTCTAAGGTCGGACCTGAATGGAGACTGGTGTGGAGCGATCTTAGACTCCGCCTCCTCCAGCAGAGCCAGCGCTGATTGGTCGAGTTCCGTACTCTGGCCAATCAGCACTGGCCAATGCATTTCTATGGGGAAAAGTTAGCTTGCGAAAATCGCAAACTGACAGGGATTTCCATGAAATAAAGTGACTTTTATGCCCCCAGACATGCTTCCCCTGCTGTCCCAGTGTCATTCCAGGGTGTTGGTATCATTTCCTGGGGTGTCATAGTGGACTTGGTGACCCTCCAGACACGAATTTGGGTTTCCCCCTTAACGAGTTTATGTTCCCCATAGACTATAATGGGGTTCGAAACCCATTCGAACACTCGAACAGTGAGCGGCTGTTCGAATCGAATTTCGAACCTCGAACATTTTAGTGTTCGCTCATCTCTACTTGATAGTCTTCAGTAGTTGATACCTTTTTAATGGCTAACTCATAATGATGACAGATTACAACGTTTCGGAACTCTCGGCTCCTTTCTCAAGTAAATTTAAAACCATTTCTCAAGGATGCATATTTACAAAAGGGCATATAGAGATATCTACTTTGGTTTTATTACCAAAATGTCAAAACAGTGATTTTTATGTTCTGTTATTGTGGTATAAAACCAGAGATACAGCGGTTTGACGTAGCTCCACCACGTTTTGGCATTTGCTATATGTGTTTATATTGGCAGTACAGGTTAAATGTGGGACAGACCTTCCTAGTAATGCTTAGTTATTGCTTTGCTGGCTAAATGAAAGCAAAATAGATTAATAAAGCATATTACACAATAACAAAAGTGAAAAAAGTGACTCAACAGTTATATATAAATTAAACCCTTACCCATCTGGCTATTTACATTGTTTTATCTGATGCCTCATGCTGCAGTGATGTTAAAGTAATACAGTTGGGATTTACAACTTCTCCTTTGAAGGGTTATTGTCCTTATCTCTGTGATAAGAGAAGCTTTTAGTTACCTTATCACTGTGATCAGCAAAATTTATTTATGGGTATCACAGTGAAGTGAAAGTAACTTCTGAAGCATATTGGGCAGTCAGAAGCTGCTTACCCTGCCAGTCCCTTTTGTTACCTTCTTCCCAGATCTCCCTCTGCCATCCTGGATCCTCTAGTGATCCTCTAGTGATAACAAAACCTGTTTACAGCCCTCTGTGTTTGCTAAATTACTGGTCAATTGCAAAGGCACTATAGGTCCATAAAATAAGCCGTGCTGACTCTAAAACCATATGTTACGGTATCTAATTTTTCTATTTTTTGTTCAAAAATGTTTTGAATTGTGTAACCCGTCTAATCCAACGAAATAGAAAAGCATATTTTAATGTTTATATGAAATAGTATATATAAAAACAATTCTGTTTTAGACAAAAGAAGCAACATTTTACGTATTTTTCACATTTTATACCATTTTTCTACTTCTTTTGAAAAATGTGTATAATTTATTTAACAAATAAGCTTACTTATTTCAAGCCTATATATGTCCTGAAAAAAAATTTGGTATATGTGTTTGTCCATGAAAACCCCCCCCAAAAAAACATAGTCAAATTATTTGAGCTATTCAAAGCCATCAAAAAGATATGGCCGTGTAAAGCAACGCATATCATACGTATTAAATTTGTCCTGAGTACTAGGGCATCCTGGAAGGGTTAATACTGTAAGAGTTGACTTGAAGTCCTCCAAAGTTTGTTCTCCAAGGATCTGGTAGTACAGGAGAGAATGGTGACTGCTGTGTTTTGTCTAACACCTCACACAGCTATAATACCGCCACAGCTCTCATTTATCGGTGATAATGAACAATGCATTCTCCTTGATAGCTGTACATTTAACAGCGTATGATTTGTCATAATGTATTTTTGTTGACAACCGCTGGCATAGACACCTGTTAACAAACATTAGCAACTAATTAATTTACAGTTAATGGGTTTTATAGTATGCAGGGTGTCTTGGCGTTCTCTCAGCTTCATTAGTGTTATGCTAATATAGTTCAGTTATACGTTTAGTAATTCTATTATTGGTTTGTCTTCTAATTAGATTATTTTCATCCTTTAAAAACTTCATTTTTTCATTCACTTTAAAGCCACATTTATAGAGAATGAATAGCTGGTTTAGATCACGTAACATACTGAATATGGGGGAATAACTGTTAGGATCTCCTTGTTCTGTCCAGAATTGATCCACATTTAAAGGCTACAACATTTTTCTCAACCTATAATAAGCAAAGTAAAACCATAGATAGACACCACATACAATAAAGTCATGAATAAAATCATACAGGTGCATTAAAGCATGTATAATGCATTTACCTGAAACAAAAAGATAAAGCATGTCTCATGAGAGGCACACCAGAATAGATTAATAAACTGTTTAAAAAAAAAATTCAAGTAGCCTCTGCCCGCGACTTCGTCTGTGTGTTGTTGGCGTCGATGGTCCTCCTATATTAAGCAAATTGCTGCCGTCCATGGTTTGCCTGTTCCGGCATTTTGGCACCTCTCAAGCTGTCCTGCTGCTGAACTTGTGTCTCAACCTGTGCCTGTGATTGTTCCAGCAGCTCGCTGGGACGCCATATAATGAGCATGTTGTTGGTATTGATGATGCGCCTGCTCCGGCGTTTCAGCAGCTGTCAAGCTGGCCTGCCGCTGAACTTGTTCCTCCCGCAGTGCCCATGATAGTTCTGCCATCTCAGCAGCTCACTGGGACGCCATATAATGAGCATGTTGTTGGCATAGATGATCCCCCTGAGCTCCACTTGAGGAGAAGTCTGTGACTTCTGGCTCACTTTGTAGCTCTCATTGTTTTAGAATTTTGTGACAAATTAGATTTTCTTTTCCCCAGCATTAGCAAACTGCAAATTTGGATTAAAGGTGTTTTCCCATCCAGTGTGTCAGCACTCTGCCTGGAGCAGATCAGATAATATGCAAATGCATGTACAGAATGGACTGAGGGTTAGCTGTGTGTTTACATAGAGAGATAACAGACCTGGTTTTATCAGCCTGCTGCCATGAACAGTTTAATTTAGTATGTGAATATAAATTCATAGCAGTCATGAAGCCATGTCATTTACCGGGATAAAAAGTAGCCAATGTGTTTAATTGAGATTGCAAACTATCTTTGCACCAAAATTCATCCAAATCCATTCAGCCGTTTTTGCATGATTGATTAGCAAACATCCAAACACACAAACTTTCACATTTATAATATTAGTAGGATAGACATACCAAAAATGTAAAAACTCTCAAAAACTACATACCCATTAGAGTCCACCATGTAATATAAGATAAGATAATCCTTTAATAGTCCCACAGTGGGGAAATTTCAGTATGTTTCAGCTGCATAGTAATACAGATACATGATAATAAACAGTAAATATTGCAGAAGTAGTAGACACACATATGCTGAGAAAGATATACTAGGAGTCCTAAGGAACAGAGCAGCTAAGGAACAGAGAAGAAAAAAGGAGGACATTCATAATCATTAGTTCTCTGTGCGGAGTGATCTTCGCTTGGTCTGATGTAGATTATACAGCCTGGTCACGGTTGGAAGGAAGGACTTGCGATAGCGCTCCTTCTCACACTTGGGGTGAAGCAGACGGTCACTTACAGTGCTGCCAAGTCCCATCAAGGTCTCATACATGGGGTGGGATTTGTTCTCCCGCATGGAGGTCACCACAGACAGTATCCTTCTGTCACCCACCACCTGTACTGGGTCCAGGGGGCTCCCCAGGACAGAGCTGGCCCTCCTGATCAGCCTGTCAAGTCTATTTCTGTCCCTGGTTGATATACTGCTTCCCCAGCAGGCCACACCGAAAAATATGGATGAAGTAACCACAGAGTTGAAGAAGGCCCTAAGAAGTGGCCCCTGGACTCCGAAGGCCCTCAGCCTCCTGAGCAGGTAGAGTCTGCTGTGGCCCTTTCTGTGCAGCGCCTCCAGGTGGTCAGCCCAGTCTAGTTTATTATTGAGGAGCACACCCAGATACTTATAGGTCCTGACTATCTCAATACATGTTCCTTGGATCTCCACCGGGGTCGGAGCACTCCTCCGTTTCCCAAAGTCCACCACCATCTCCTTGGTCTTCCCAGCATTAATCCTGAGATGGTTCTGCTGGCACCATTCAACAAAGTCCAGGTTTAAGTCTAATTTAAGTCTGTCAAGTTTAATAATTGAGTGTTCAAAGCTTTTGTAGTACAGGATATATACAGTACAATACAATTGTAATATATATTTATAATATAATTGTAACATTGTGATATTTACTCAAAAATAAGTAAACATCACAATGACTCGATACACAACTAAATCTTTGGTTTCAATGAGGAGCAATGTGATAGACATGTTGTGGCCAGCAGCAAAGGGAAACTTCTCACATATCTCCAGATGCTCAGTATTACCAGGTTTTTATTATCATTAATTGTTTCATTTGGAGTTACTCCACAATAAAGGAAACCTATCGAAGTTCACACTTTTTGTATAGGATGAGACCATTTAATATACTCTGGCCGAGCAGGAAGAAGCCAAGGGGAAACCACTCAGATGACTCCTGCCCATTTCCGGATCTTTTTTAAACTATGTATTCTCCGAAATGCCTAGTACGTGACAAACAGATTTGTTGTACAGTACTCTGAAACCCCTGTGATTGCTAATTTTTACTATAAACCATTTTTTTTGTATAATTAAATGTTTTTTTTTTTTCTAATTTCAGGACAAAAAAGAACGAGTGTCAAAGTTTGATACTTTACGTCATTCAATAGCTGGGATTATACGATCTCCAAAGTCAATGCTTGGATCTTCATCAGTAAGTTGAGAAACGTTTGTGATGCATTGGGGCAGATTTATTAAGACTGACGTTTTGTACACCTGACAGATGCAAGGCACCCCTGATTTATGTAAAGGTTCTATGTGCCAGAATGGAAATCAGGAATGGGCACAGATTTCCTGTATATTCGTGCCGGAAAATTGCCATGAGTTGTAATAAATTTGTCACCCCGCTGTCTAAACATAGGTTGCGAGCAAGGAAAATGTTTAATGTAAGAAAGGGACTAGCATTAAATGTTCACCACATTATAATGAATTCCTGTCGTCGTTTTTCAAAAAATATTATTTAGTGTGTACCTGTCATTTTATTCTACTTCTAGTATATGCACGACTTTTCTTTTGTTAGAAAAGTAAACAAATATGACTGACGGCTTCGATCATGTTGTTTTCCTTAGTGTCAACAAGAACGGACACAGATTCAGTCTGTGTCCATTATCTGCCACGGTTAATGTCCGTTGCTGTCATCTTATTATGGAAGACAGGAACAGAAATTAACATTGGTTATTTAGTAATTTTCCCCTCTGCATGCTGTATCCTGTATTTTTTTTTTTGTATTCCTCTCTGATTTGGTTGGTGGAGACTAGCAGCCATACACTGCATGCAGTGAGTATAAAAGAATCTATTCTATAACTATTTCTCTCTCTCACTTTGAAACAGCCCCAGGATTATGCAGGACATATATAGAGAGGTACTGAAATATAATAATGTTTGGGAAGTGTTTTGGATGCAGTAGAACGCTTCAGAAGTATCTCTAGCCTCAGACTTTTCCTGTTTTTCCTCTCTGTATGTACTGCTGTACTTGCTTACTTTTTCCTCCTTCTCTCTTCATAGACTTCTATAGATGTGAGCAATCTGACTCCAGTGTTTAGCTAATGTGCCTATAAGGAGATAGTCTTAGACATACCTTGTGTCTTATCATTGGTTCAGACTGATGCTTTTTCCATGTCCTACAGCTGTTTCCTCAACTGGCTCCTGTATATAAACCTCAATCTACCAGAGACTCACAAGGATGTCTGTGCATAGGGAGTTATTTCTTATTACAACAAGCGCAGAATCATTATAATGTACAGATCATTATACCACCGCTGAGGTCCGGTGTCTGCGTTTGGGATTCCGTTCAGGGAGTCCACTTGGGGGACCCCCTGAACGGAAACCTATACGCATAGAAAAGAGGTTTCCTTGGAAAACACGCGGACCCCATAGACTATAATGGGGTCCGTGTGGCTTCCGTTTGCAGGACTTTTCTCTCCACATGTTTCTTGTGGAAACTGAGTGGAAACCACACGGACCCCATTATAGTCTATGGGGTTTGCGTGTTTTCCCAGGTAATCACTTTTCTATGCATTCAGGTTTCTGTATGCGGACTTCCTAAACGGAATCCCGAATGCAGATGTGAACCGGTCTAAGAAAAAGATGATTAGCAGTTAATTGCAACTTTGAGGAAAATTACCCTTAGTAAATGGAAAGGGGAGACTAGATGGTATTGTTCATTCTCTACTTCATAGTTCACATTTTCATCATTACAACACAGTATCTATTCTAGAAACTGTTAAGATTCCTTTTAATCTGAACCCGCTGAATTCAATGGTACTAACTTGTCATTGGAGCCCCTGGCATATGCTGTCAGAAGGGTAGGGCATGTTGAGTATCTTTGAAACTTCATCATTGGTGACATTTCAAATAGACTTCCACTAAATGGAGGCGTCCCGGTTTGTTTTTAGTGTGGTAAAATAAAAATTAGTATAACTCGCTACCTGGTTCCATTGCGTGGCTGGCTTATGAGTTATACTTTTTTGTTTTAAAACACTTTGGCTATGTAAAAAAAACAAAACAAAACCCAGACAACCTTTAAATGCCCCATGAACCTGTTGCAATGAAAATGCAATGTAACCTGTGGGAAACCTGTTATACAGCAGGAGGTGCCAAGCAGATTAACCTGTAACAGTCACCTTAAAATGTCAAAAACCCTGACAAAAGTGTTTATTTATTTATTTATTTATTTATTTTTATAGCTAAAATATTGTTGACACTACTCCGGTGCCTTATGTACATTTTAACCCTTAAGTGCTCTAGCACATTTTAGCCTTAAACAGTAACATCCCTCTCTGCATTCCTGCTTTCATAACTTTTTCTATTTTATTTCAGGGTAGCTTTACGAGACTTGTGTATTTTTTGGGTACATATGACTTTTTGATCAGTTTTTATTACTTTTTGATTCTGAGAGGTGAGAAGAACAGAAAACATCAGTTGTGAATTTAAAGGTTTATGGTGTCTATCTTGTAGAATAAATAACATCCAAATTTTGTTTTAGAAGTTGTTAAAGATGCGCTAATAACAATTTTGTGGTTGTGCTTTTTTTTTTTTTACTGCAGTATGTTAGGGGTTAGTTGGCAACTATACTTTCTGATTGATAATCAAGGAGGCATCATCACGAACAGAAGTCCATGGTATCCCCTCCCCTGGGGTTATCTGAAGTGACTGGGACAGGAGAATGATAGTCATTGTCTCAGTCACCTACATGTGTTCTCCTGAATGCTGGTTAAAGTGAAAGTTGCAAGTATATGCCGCTCTCCTTTAACCAGTGATATCCCAAGATAGATGGACTACATGATTGGAGCTGGAGCCATAGTGACACTGTCCCTGGATGTATCCTCCTCAAACCTGAGCAGGATTCGCTCAAAGCTTTATGTGGGTGGGGCGAGGTTAAAGGGGTTATTGTTTTCTAATATTTAGGCTTATGCTTAGCTTGACCGTCTCCTGGACTTCACATGGGCTGCTACACTCACTGCTACATGGCATGTAAACATTACTAAGAGCTACACTGTATTGGTACAAATGGCTTGCGGGCTTCCTGTGGTTATCAGTAGTAGAAACTGGATAACTCTTTATGCACTCGGATAGAGATGGCTGTCAATCACTGTTAGGGCCTCCCACTGGACTCAATAACTTCTAAGCATAGAAAGAGAAATAAAAAGATACATTACAAGTTATACTGAATCTTTACATCAATCAAATCTGCTCAGCCAATCCTGCTATAATAAGTACATTAAAATTAGCAAAATGTTAATACTGCGTATGTTTTAGGCATTACACTGGTTGAAAAGGTTATTAAAATGTTTAAGCTGGGACATGCATTTTAGATTGGAGGGGGAACCTGGGACTGACTCTCAGCTATATGGAAGGGCTGTGCCACTGGTGCAGGCATTGTGTCCTCCTCATGGTATGCCTCAAGTGAATGGGACTTATTAAAGAAAATAAGTAAAAAAAATTTGGTATCAAATATGGGGAATACAGATAAGGAATTAATAATGCCCTTTTGGAGCACTTATAATTTTATTCATTTTTTTGTCTGTGATGGTAGGGAATCCATTTTTTTTTCTTTTTTTTTCTAAAAATGGTCATCATTTTACCATAGTTTTTGCTGTGATGGGTACAGTGAATTTACTATACGGTAGTAATTAAGGGGTAACATGAGCAAATTTGGCAAAATTTTTAGAAAATTTTAAATATGGCTGACTTTGAGCAAGTCAGTTCCCATCTCTTATGTTAAAATGGCCCCAATTTTACGTGTTAGGATTGTTTTTTAAACACAGTTAAAACAGTTTTAGAAACCCCCCAGCAACAATATTCTTTTTTATCGTACATCTGTGGGTTTTTTTGTTTTTCAAAATAGTTTTTACACTTGATGCGAAACCCTTAAGCGTTAACATTGCATTGTGCTAAACTTCAGAATTTCTGCCTTTCACATGGTTAAATATAGACATATTTGGCTCCTAGCTGCTAACTATTTTATGTGCTTTACCCACATTTCTGTAAGCATTCAGCTGTACAGTATGCAAATAAACTTAAAACGTAAGCTTTAAAAGATCTGCATGCCTGCATGTGATAGAACTGGATAAAATAGAAATGGCTCAGAGGATGGCTTTTGCGCTTTTATTCTGTTTATTTGCTTTGCCTCCACCTCTACACAGTATTTTTTTATGTTCAAAAGGCAAAGAATCTCTTTTTTTTTTTTTTTTGTACTTGAAATGGAAGCCGTGGGCTGTTTTCAGCTGAACTGAATGAGAGGTGCACAGTGTGAAGTCAGCAATTAACGGCGAAGCCGTGAAACGAGAACTGATAAGAAAAGTTATGGCATGATACAAACTGTTACTATCTTACGGAGTAATATAGAGATGCCATCACCATACACGCAGCAGTAAAGATGGCTCACTATGGCCTTAAAATGAATACATTATTTACTTATCCTGATTTCTCATTTGTGGCAGGTCACTTGTGTTATAGTACCAACTCTTTAACCGGTTAAGGACCAGGCCCAAAAGTATGTTAAAGACCAGGCCTTTTTTTTCAAAACTGACGTGTCACTTTAAATGGCAATAACTTTGAGACGGTTTAACTTACACAAATGATTTTGAGATTGTTTTTTTCGTAACACATTATACTTCATGTTAGTGGTAAATATTAATCAATATTTTTGTATTTATTTATAAAAAAACTAGGAAATTTGATGGAAATTTGGAAAAAATTGCAATTTTCAAAATGTGAAATTCTCTGCTTTTCAGGCAGATAGTCATACCACCCAAATACATGAATAAATATTATCTCCCATATCTCTGCTTTATATCGGCATCATCTTTTGATTGTCTTTTAATTTATTTTGGACGTTACAAGGCTTACAAGTGTAACAGCAATTTTCTAGATTTGCAAGAAAATTCTCCAAACCAATTTTTTAGGGACCGCTTCAGTTCTGTAAGGAATTATAAAGGCCTATATAATATAAACCCCCATAAATCACCCCATTTTCAAAACTACACCCCTCAAATTATTCAAAACAGCATTTGGGATGTTTGTTAACCCTTTAAGTTTTTCATAAGAATAAACATAATATGGAAGTGAAATTTAGACATTTCATTTTTTTTCATTAATACATTCATTTAGACCTAAAATTAACACATTCACAAAGGGTTAAAGGAGAAAATGCATCTCACATTTTGTTATGCAATTTCTCCCGTACACAGAAATACCCCACATGTGGGCGTAAACTGATTTTTGGGTACACAGCAGTGCATGGAAGGGAAGGAGCGACACTGGGTGTGTGAACAGCAGATTTTGCTGGAATAATTTTCAGGCACCATGCCTCATTTGCAGAGCCCCTAGAGTACCAAAACAATGGAAACCCTCCAAAAGTGACCCCATTTTAGAATCTACACCCCTCACAGAATTCATCAAGGGGTATAGTCAGCATTTTGACCCTACAGTTGTTCCACAGATTTTACTAACATTGGGATGTGTAAATGAAAAATTACTAAAATGTCACTTTATCCCCAAAGTTTTAATTTTCACAAGGGGATAAAGGAGTAAAAGCCCCCCACAGTTTGTTAAACAATTTCTCCTGAACACGGCAATACCCCATGTGTGGCCATATTCTGCTGTATGGGAAAATGGCGGGGCTCAGAATGGAAGGAGCGCTATTTGGCTTTTGGATGGCAGATTTTGCTGGAATAATTTTAGGTGCCATGTCGCATTAGCAGAGCCCCTAGAGTACCAATACAGTGGAAACCCCCTAAAAGTGACCCCATTTTGGAAACTACACCCCCCACAGAACATATGAAAGGGTATAGTGAGCATTTTGACCCTACAGCTGTTTCACAGATTTTATTAACATTGGGGCATGAAAATGAAAAATTACTTTTTTTCCAATAAACTGTCAATTTAGCCCCAAATTTTTCATTTTCACAAGAGGATAAAGGGGAAAAAGCTCCATAAAGTTCGTTAAACAATTTCTCCTGAACACGGAAATGCCCCATATGTGGTAATAATCTGCTGTATGGGAACATGGCGGGGCTCAGAATGGAAAGAGCGCTATTTGGCTTTTGAAGGACAGATTTTGCTGGAATATTTTTCAAGTCCCATGTCGCATTTGCAGAGCCCCTAAAATATCAATATAGTGGAAACCCCCTAAAAGTGACCCCATTTTGGAAACTAAACCCCTCATAGAATTTATCTAGGGGTTTGGTGAGCATTTTGGCCTCACAGCTGTTTCACAGATTTTATTAACATTGGGACGTAAAAATGAAAAATTACTTTTTTTTCACAATGTATCGTCCATTTAGCGCCATATTTTTAATTTTGCAAGTAGTTAAAGAATTAAAAGCCCCCCACAGTTTGTTACAAATTTTCTCCTGAACACGGCAATACCCCATATGTGGCCATAATCTGCTGTATGGGTACATGGTGAGGCTCAGAATGGAAAGAGAGGTATTTGGATTTTGGAGGGCAGATGTGGCTGGAATAGTTTTGAGGGGCCATGTCACATTTGCTGAGCCCCTAAAGTACCAATACAATGGAAACCCCTCAAAAGTGACCCCATTTTATAAACTACACCTGTCATGGAATGAATCAAGGGGTATTATCATTTTATGCCTAAAATGCTTCCAAAAAATGAATGTCCAAAATGAAAATTGAAATTTTGAAAGAAATATGCCATTTCGGTGCCCAATACGTTGCACCCACTTTGTGTTGTCAGAGACCTGCACTCCTAAAACTATTAAGGGGCCATCCCGAGGGGCAAAAAAATATATATGTGGGTGTAAACTGCTGCTTGGGTACACAGCAGGGCTCAGAAGGGAAGGAGCACTGCGCTTTTTAGCTTTTGGGGTACAGATTTAGAGGGACTTTCTGGGGGCCATGTTCCTTTTGGAGAGACCTGGAGGTAACTGTAAACCCCATTTTGTAGGGGCAAGTTTAGCGTCTCTGCAAAAGTGTCATGGCATCCAAAAACCAAACCATCTGTGCTCCAAAAACCCAATAACCCTTCTGTGTCCGTCTGTGCCCTAATATCAGTTTATAACCACTTATGACATTACGTACGTTATCCCGGGTACACCAGTGTCATACATGTGCCCTAATATCAGTTTATACCCACATATGACATTACGTCCGTTATCCCGGGTACACCAGTGTCATACATGTGTCATAAACTGTAGTTTGGGCACACAGCAGGGCGCAGAAGGGAAGGAGTGCTATTTTGGTTTCTGGAGCACAGTTTGGTTTTTGGACGTCACTTTTGCAAAGCCCCTGAATTGTCAATAAAGTGGAATCCGCAGACATGTCACCCCATTTTGGACACTAGCCCACTGATGGGATTTATCAAATGGAGTAGCGATAATTTTTAACCCTTGAGTGTTGCATTTATTTAGTTTCCAGAAATGAAATCGCAACTGATAATGAGAAGTTAAAAATGAAAAATTTCCAGAGATTTGCCATTTCAGTACCCGATATGTTGTGCCCAACTTATGTCAGCAGAGACACTCCAAAAACTGATAAGCGGGTGGTATCCCGGGCACAACAGCTTTCAGAGCGTTCATCTCTGATACAAGTCGGACACAACATATTACGCACTGAAATGACGGGTTCCTGGAAAAATGGTCATTTTCACCTCTCACAATCAGCTTCGTATTCATTTATGGATAATAAGTTATAGCAAAACTTGGGTTAAAAATGCTGTCTGTACCCCTGGATAAATCCTTCAGGGGTGTAGTTTCCAAAATAGGGTCTCATATCAGGGGATTCCACTTTACTGGCGTTTCAGCTGTGCAAAAGTGTCATGGCATCCAAAAACCAAACCGTCTGCGCTCCAAAAACCCAATAACCCTTCTGTGTCTGGCTGTGCCCTAATATCAGTTTATTACCACATATGACATTACGTCCGTTATCCGGGGTACACCAGTGTCATACATGTGGCATACATGTGGCATAAACTGCAGTTTGGGCGCACAGCAGGGCGCAGAAGGGAAGGAGCGCGATGAGGCTTTTGGAGTACAGATTCAGATGTTTGGTATCTGGACGCCATGTCATGTTTGTAGAGCCTGTAAGGTACCAGAAAAGTGGATTCCCCAAAGGAGTGACCCCATTTTGAAAACTGCACCCCTCAAAGAATTTCTCAGGGGGTGTAGTGAGTATTAGTATCCGGACGTGACTGCACAGCGGATGGCGAAGAGGGAATGTATAAGCGGTGCGGAAAACATTGCAGACACCAAATTCCCTACTATGTCCCAGTAGCTCCTATGATTGGGGGAGTCACTCTGGGGGTCACTTTGGGGGTCACTTCTGGTGTCTGTTCCCTCATAAGCTGTAAATCTGGGGTGTCCCCTGATATACAATCGCACTGCTTATACATTCCCTTCCTGACGCCGCCAGTTGTATTCTAATAATTTGGCGATTTTGGGGGTTTTTGTCTTCACATTGGTAGATGCTATATTTTCTTTATTCTTTTGGTGACGTGGCCATATAAGGGCTTGTTGTTTGCGGGATGTGATGTATTTTGTAATGACACCATTTTTGGGTGCCTACAACATACTGAATACATTTTATTAACTCTTTCTTGCTGGATTTAAAAAAAAAAATCAATCCTGGCATTGAGTTGTACCCTTTAAATTTTGCGCCATGCAGCGTACAGTATAAGTAACATGTAGCCTTTATTCTGCGGGTCAGTACGGTTACGGCGATACCTCATTTATAGTATTTTTTTATGCGATACTAATTCTGCAGAACAAAAACACATTTGGGGACATAAATCAGTGATTTTTGCATCGCCATCTTCTGAGAGGCGTAACATTTTTATTTTTCAGTTGACAGTGTTGGTTGAGGGCTTATTTTTTGCGGGACAACCTGCGCTTTTTATTGGTACTGTTGTGGGGTGCATATGATTTTTTGATCACTTTTTATACCATATTTTGTAAGGTGATATGGTGAAAAATCATTACTTCCGGCGGGTTTTTTCCGTTTTTTTTTTTTTTTCAGATGTACACCGTATACATTAAATATTATTTCAGTTTTATTGTACAGGTTGTTACGGACGCGGCGATACCAAATATGCATTGTTTTTATTAATTTTTAGTACCTTTTTTTATATAATTCATTTTGTATAGAGAAAAAGGGATTTTTGGGCTTTATAACTTTATTACTTTTTTCATACACTTTATTTTTTTTTAACTTTTTTTTTTTTTTTTTTAACTTTTTCATGTGTCCATTTAGGACACTTGAATCAGTTGATGCTTTGATGAAAGCACCAACTGATTCTGTATAGTAGCTTGCAAGACACGAGCAGGACATGAGCCTGCTCGTGTCCTGCAAGCAGCAGAGGAAGTGAGACACATCGCTCACTTCCTCCATCGGTCGGCAGGATCAACCAGGTATGTGGGGGCTCCGGTAGTCTGGGGTCACTGGCCAGACCCCAGACTACCTTCTACTGACATCGGCACCCCCCGATCTCGCCGCGGGGGGTGCCGATCAGCTTCAATCTGCGGCGGATTCCTTTCGATCGCGCCGTGATGTTTCACGGCAGGATCGAAAGGGTTAAAGCGTTCAGTCGGAACTGAGTCCGACTGAACGTTGTTGAGGGGGTGGTTAGGTGTCAGTAACACCTAACTCCTGCCCTCCCCCCGCCCCACCCCCTGCCTAGTGAGTCTCTGAAGACCGGCCGTAAATTTACTATCGGCTGGTCTGAGACCAGGACTGCGGTCCTTAACCGGTTAAAGGCAACCTGTTGGCAGTCTTGACCTCTCTCTCTCTATATATATATTTGCCCTACTTTTCACTTATATAGATCTGTCATAGTTTACTAGATGCATTAGAGCACACGTCATGTGTGGTTCTTTTTTTGGCACTGGCTCCTAAGCTCATGCCAGCTTTTGCTAAGTTTCCTCTGCTTTGCCCAAGCCATTTTTTTTTACAGTAATAACTTTCAATTCTTTGAGGTGGCTCAGTGGTTAGCACTGCAGCCTTGCAGCGCTGGAGTCCTGGGTTCGAATCCAGCAAGGAACAACATCTGCAAGGAGTTTATATGTTCTCCCCGTGTTTGCGTGGATTTCCTC
Source organism: Leptodactylus fuscus (assembly GCF_031893055.1). Classification (NCBI taxonomy): domain Eukaryota; kingdom Metazoa; phylum Chordata; class Amphibia; order Anura; family Leptodactylidae; genus Leptodactylus; species Leptodactylus fuscus. The sequence goes on from NC_134265.1 coordinate 71,862,433, forward strand.
CCATTCTACAAAGACATACTGATAGGAAGAAAAAAAAATGTACATTGTGATCCCTATATAAAAAAATTCTTCGGTATACTTGTATAGCTACTGTTTGCCCACTGATGAGAAGCAGCACATCTTTTTTTCTTTCATGGTTCCAGGCTGAACTCTTTACTGTATGGCACCCCTCATGCTTATGAACATACTGTGTAACATCAGCTGGGTGTACATAGGCAGGTTGGGTTTCCAACCACTAGTTATACTCTTTGTGTCGAAGAATTCTTGAACAGTTGTGAGTAGATGGAACCCATAGTAAGGTCTGGTCCAACAAGGACCTTTATCATGACTTAGATTTATGCCCATTCAGAGGAGATACTACAAGACATTCCAACATCAACTCTAAATGGGCAAACTCCTAGGCTGAGATAAAGGTTTAGGTTGGAAAAAAGCATTGGCTTTATAACATTGTTCTTTATAAGCTTGGCAGATAAATATGTATTGAACTTGCACCCTGCCAGAGGGCAGCAGCAAATACAGTGTTTCTAACCATTCTCTTTTAACGGAAATAAAAAGTTTGGTTCAGACCACCGCCATATTATCAGAGCTATTACCCGTGCCAAGGTTCCACTGAAATCTAGTCCTGACAATTCCTATTGAGTGATAATGGGGGCTGTGAGGATTTCGCACTGCAGTGCATGAAATTCATTGCCCTCAAAACCACAGCAAGTTTTTTTTTTTTTTTTTTAAAGTCACTAGCTCACAGTTCCTTTTACCTGCCTAGGTTTGTAAATGACTTTGAGATGCTGCGGGGAAAAGCAAGGAGAAAATACTTTCTGTGGTTGTGTTCCCCCCCGCCCCATATTTAATTTAGCAAAAAATATTGAAAATCCTGCAGTTCCAACTGTGGCCACTAAGCATTAAGTAGTCAGTCACTTCTGGTTTTCTGGAGACAGACCGTGGACCGTAGATACAGTGGTCTGGAGTTTACTAGGCTTGCTGTGGGACCTGTGCAGAGAGGGTCATAGATAAGACATGGGTACAATCTATGATGATTCTGAGTCTTATCTATATATACATGATAGCTCTTACCATCTGAAGGGTTGCTACAGAAAAGTAACTCTCTATAGAACAGGACATATAAACACAGAATTTTGGAGTTGTGGCTAATGTGAATACTGCTGTACCTTTAGGATTAAATAAATAAATAAATAAATAACTAACAAGGTGGAGTTGAAAGAAAAATTACAAAATATACACTCACCGGCCACTTTATTAGGTACACCTGTCCAACTGCTCGTTAACACTTAATTTCTCATCAGCCAATCACATGGCGGCAACTCAGTGCATTTATGCATGTAGACATGGTCAAGACAATCTCCTGCAGTTCAAACCGAGCATCAGTATGGGGAAAAAAGGTGATTTGAGTGCCTTTGAACGTGGCATGGTTGTTGGTGCCAGAAGGGCTGGTCTGAGTATTTCAGAAACTGCTGATCTACTGGGATTTTCACGCACAACCATCTCTAGGGTTTACAGAGAATGGTCCGAAAAAGAAAAAACATCCAGTGAGCAGCAGTTCTGTGGGCGGAAATGCGTTGTTGATGCCAGAGGTCAGAGGAGAATGGCCAGACTGGTTCGAGCTGATAGAAAGGCAACAGTGACTCAAATAGCCACCCGTTACAACCAAGGTAGCCAGAAGAGCATCTCTGAACGCGCAGTACGTCGAACTTTGAGGCAGATGGGCTACAGCAGCAGAAGACCACACCGGGTGCCACTCCTTTCAGCTAAGAACAGGAAACTGAGGCTACAATTTGCACAAGCTCATCGAAATTGGACAATTGAAGATTGGAAAAACGTTGCCTGGTCTGATGAGTCTCGATTTCTGCTGCGACATTCGGATGGTAGGGTCAGAATTTGGCGTCAACAACATGAAAGCATGGATCCATCCTGCCTTGTATCAACGGTTCAGGCTGGTGGTGGTGGTGTCATGGTGTGGGGAATATTTTCTTGGCACTCTTTGGGCCCCTTGGTACCAATTGAGCATCGTTGCAACGCCAAAGCCTACCTGAGTATTGTTGCTGACCATGTCCATCCCTTTATGACCACAATGTACCCAACATCTGATGGCTACTTTCAGCAGGATAATGCGCCATGTCATAAAGCTGGAATCATCTCAGACTGGTTTCTTGAACATGACAATGAGTTCACTGTACTCCAATGGCCTCCACAGTCACCAGATCTCAATCCAATAGAGCATCTTTGGGATGTGGTGGAACGGGAGATTCGCATCATGGATGTACAGCCGACAAATCTGCGGCAACTGTGATGCCATCATGTCAATATGGACCAAAATCTTTGAGGAATGCTTCCAGCACCTTGTTGAATCTATGCCACGAAGAATTGAGGCAGTTCTGAAGGCAAAAGGGGGTCCAACCCGTTACTAGCATGGTGTACCTAATAAAGTGGCCGGTGAGTGTATGTCTTCCTTTTAATAGTACGGCACATTTATTATTGCTGCCTACCACTTCTGTGTCACAAATAAGCACTCTGCAACTTTTTCAATACCACTTTTTATAATATTTGGCGTAATCGATGCCAGAAATTTCAGCGAGGGAACATGGCCTAGCGGAGGTTGCACCAGATTTATGAGGACACTACTGGACAAATCAGGCCTATCCTCTGCTAGTGTAAGAGAGATGAAGACAAATATGGAAAATTATGTTATCATAATGATCTCAATTTCTGATACAGAACTCCCAATATAGAGAATAGACAGCTAAATGACACAATTCTGCTTGGTTGCTCTGACCACAATGAGGAGCTTAGTACTGTGTACCATTATAAATGGGTGTATCCCGGGACAATACATGTTCCCAGGTGGCAGGGATAGTAATAACGTTAAAAAGTAGGCATACCTTTTGCCCATACCTTCTCCCTATTAGTAACAGCATGTAAGACGCTACCTAAGTTTACATTGCTTGTAATCTTGTTGCCGATGTTTTTAACCACATGTAATGGTTTGAACTTTATTTCATGCAATGTCTTGCTGTGTCAAGACAAAATTTCACTCCAAGTCTTCTGTGTCTTCAAGGACAATTCCCTGAACTTTGTTAAAAAAAAAAAAAAAAAACTGAAACCCATAATGAAAAAATGCTACAAAAAATGTGGGTATGCTCACTCCTCCTCATGTCTCAATAGCCAGCACTGCAGGATGACATCACCAACTGAGGCCTGCGATTGGCTGAAGCTGCACTCGGTGATGTCATCCTTTGGTGCTGGCAATATGGCTCTATCACTCTGTAGCGGAGGAGGGTTTAGCATAGCCTTTTTTCATGTTCTCACTGTTCCTGCCACCAGTGAGCTTTTCATCTCCACTGACTACCCCTAAACCCCTGTAGGTGGAGCTCTATATCAGAAAAATACACTTCTGGCCACTATGATGATATGTTTAGAATCTGATCAGTACAGACATTTAACGTTACATAGGTAATATAGGTAAAGATGGACATTCACTGTATTTCATTGTTTATCCATTATTATTAAAATGAATAAAAATAGTAAAACAAAAAAAAAAACAACTGTAAAAAAGATGTACGCTGACAGTAAAGTTTTTCTGACATTAATACATAAACAAAGTCCCTAAAAACTTTGTCTTAATACATTCTGTTTTTCTCTCTTCATTTTCTTCCAGTTTTTTGACGTAATTTCAACCAGTGAGAAACCTTTGTCAGAACAAGACTGGTACCATGGTGCCATACCAAGAGTCGAAGCACAAGAGCTGTTAAAGCAGCAAGGAGACTTCTTGGTGCGAGAGAGCCATGGGAAACCTGGTGAATATGTCCTTTCTGTGTTTTCAGATACACAGCGGAGGCATTTTATCATTCAGTTTGCTGATGTACGTCTGTGAGAAACTTTATTATTATTTATGAATGTTTGCTATTCTGCTTTATATATACTTGTGTGTGGAGTTCAGTCCAGGGATTCCAGGGGAAATAGCAATTTAAATGCTGCAAGAATCCCTGAGTCCCCCCGCTTCCTCTGCCCACACAGGATGGGAGAGAAAGCAGTTCTCTCAGTATGCAAAATCTGAGGGAAAGGTGCTGTGTGAACAGATAACCGACGTGTTCTGTGTCCTGATTTTTATGTCAAAATGCTGAACCATATTATCAAACACTGTATTTGCAAAGCCCAGCATCAATTTCTCTACTTCCTCATGATAGCGTCAGAGACTTGACAGATCTGCTTTACCAGGGTTATCAAGACTGGGATAGTACCACTTGGCCAATACACATTCACTTAAAAGAGAACTGAGGATGCTTACCCCAGCACAGCCATTACACAGTGTGTAATTTGCTTCTGTCCCAATACTGTGCAAATCACAGCAGCTGATGGGTGAAAGCGCCGTTCATTATCATCACAATGAACGGTAGCATTATAATATTATGTCTGTTATTTCCTATGATCCATGTGGCTGCTGTAAGGCATATCTGTAAATGTTATTAACAGCAGCTTAGGCAGAATGACCACTCCATAATCATATACACAATTCTGACAATCAGAAAATAAAAACAGATTAGAAAAAAAGTGTTCTTCACTATCTATTTTATGCAGTCAATGATATAGGTGATACATAGCGTGCCCTATTAACCATTGACCGCAAATGCAAAAAACACAAAGCACCTGATCTCCCCCTCCCCCCACTGCCACTGTTGCAGTGTGCAGGTGCAGTGTAATACCAGTGCTGTATTTAGTATAAGGCACCCTCAGGCCCTGCACTAAGTGTTTGAGGTGTTTTTATGCGTAAGTTATTGTCTTTTCAGAAATCAATGACTTGCGTGCATAGATCTTATGACCAGAAGCATTGTTACATTAGTGTCTGTAGAAAGAGCTGATGCCTGCAAAGTAGTAATAAAAAAACAAATTGATGCCGCAAGTAATAAAAGTCACTTTAAATTAAAATTCAATTTAAAAAAAATCCTTGAGAAATCTCTAGCACTTTGTTTTCATGAATGAGAAGACGTCTGCTACTGAATGTTAATGGCGATGGCGACCATGAGTGTATGTAATTCCTACAACTTTGTTGTTATAGGGTTATAGGTTGGACTTGATGGACTAATGTCTTTATCCAACCTCATCTACTATGTAACTATGTATCAGTACAGATGTTAACTTGTTGCAGGTTTATGGATTTGTGCACTGTTTATATGGAATGATAGACTGTAGGAATAGTGCCGTGCAGGGATGTACTCTCCGTGTATTCTAATGAGCGATGTCTCACTATGGCTTACGCATGAACTGGTGACATTACTGCACAAGCCTGTTAATCTTTTTAGTAGCAGGTACAAGTAGGACATGGCAAACTCTGAGTAGCACCCAAGACAAGTGTATTCATGTCTTTTTAATAAACTATGTTCCATTATTCTGAAATAAAATTTATATCAGGCTAGCAGGCATCTGTGTACAGCATTTCTGCATAGCCAGCATTGTGTACCTGACAGCTAGTCAGAGTTTCACCTACTCTCCTGTCTCCTCTCCACTTTCTGGTTTCAGTGGCAAGTTAGGGGATAGCTTGGCCTGTGTCATGTACAGGTCAGGCCAGCAGTAAAAATACTATGCTTGTCCTAAACTATACACTGTTATCACTGGATTTACGTATAGAGAAAACAGAGGCACTGATCAGTCAATGTTCTAGCCCTTGTCACTTTGCAGAGCTGACAGACTGCTCCAATTAGCCAACCAATCATAATGAATAGAATAGAACAGTGACTGATGTCACCAGTCTTGCCACTATTTGGGGTCCTCCAGTGTATGTGTGTAACCACTGTTTCAGCAGTCAGGCTCTCCATCTTTCAGGTCCCCCAGCAGGCCTGGGTGAGGGAGACCACAGTGCTAGTGTGAACCTAGCGGGAGATCTAGTCATATCAGTAGCTGCCAATACACAACTCTGACTCACACTGCCTGTATATAGTATTTGTTTATGTTGTGTGCGGAATATCTCGTGTGTTTCTAAGAGATGCAGATATATTCTACTTTGCATTGCCTCCTGCTTTTAAAGATGGAGGCAGTGAAGACAGGCTAAATCATATAAGAATACATGGAGACTGCTTGTAAGTCCTGACCACAATGGAAAGACTTTCGGACACAGACGAGTCATGTGGCTTTATACTGTTCTATATCTCCCATAGATATGATTGGGAGCTATGGAAACTACATAGCTCAGCTGTGTTGTGCTGCTTCCATAGCTCGCAATTTACATACCTAGGAATTATGGAATCAGTGTAGATCAACATAGCGCAACTGTTTCTGTGAGACCATCACTACTGGTCGGGACTTACCGGCAGTTATTCCCTTCTCTTAAAGAACTTGCGGAAACTGGGACAACCCTTTAAATCTTTAAACATACCACTGACAAAACTGTGTAACATTCATTCAGTTACATCTATCTGCATATTGGATTCTAACAAAATTGACTTAAATTAAATAATGTACTCTGGTATCATGAGCGCAAATATATTTTCTTAAAAGGGATTCTATCATTAGAATCCCGTTTTAAGCTAAACCCACGATGGAATAGCCTTAAAGAGGGCCTTTCACCTACTGGAGCATATGCAGTTTAATACACCGCTAGAAAGCGTTCTGTGCCCCCCCCAGTGAAGAGCTATCTGTGCCGGTACTGTAGCTCCTCACTGTCAGAAGGGCGTTTATGACAGTCAGTCAGGAACGCCCTTCCTAACAGCAACGTCTCTAGCGCTGTACTGTGAGCGATGAGGAATGCCTCCTACCCTCCTGATAATACTCGTACATACACGAGTACTGGGGGTGGGGTGGCGTTCCTCACCGCTCTGCGTCATTGCTGGCCGGTAAGGAACGCCCCCTCTCACAGTACAGCATTATAGACGCTGCTGTGAGGAAGGGCATTCCTGACTGACTGTCAGAAACGCCCTTCTGACAGTGAAGAGCTACGGTACCGACACTGATAGCTCTTCACCGGGGGCACAGAACGGGAAAGCCCATAGTGCGCTGAATTCAGCGCACTGTTGGCTTTCTAGCGGTGTATTACACAGCATTTGCCCCAGGAGGTGAAAGGTCCTCTTTAAGAGAGGCTATTTTTCCCCTACCTTTTGATGTCTTCTCCACACTGCCATTCCTTAGGTATCCCGATTTTCGTCCATATGCTAATTAGTTTTCTTGCAGAACTGGGGTGTTCCCTGTGCTGTGAAAAAATTATCCAGCACTGCCTTCTTCTTGTTTGCCACCTCCGCCTCTCCCATTCGGCCACAAGAAAATGGTGACGGACATGCGCAGTTGGCGCTTTTTGAGGAAGATGTGACTGGACAAGGAAGAAGAGGTGGAGAAGGGGAAGAAGAAGGCGGCGGCGCTGGATAGTTTTTTTGCAGAACAGGCTATGCCCCCAACGCTGTTTGAGCGCTGGGGACCGCCCGTTGTGCTGCAAGAAAACCAATTAGCATATGGACGAAAATTGGGATATCTAAGGAACGGCAGCGCGGAGAAGACATCTAAAGGTAGGCAAGGCTAAATGTGGGTTTAGTTTAAAACGGGATTCTAATGCTAGAATCCCTTTAAGGCATTATATATGATTCTTATCCTTGGTACATCTGAAGTGACCTTATCCTACAGTACAGGACACTGATCTAAAAATATTATACAATCATTGTTAGATAACAGTTAAAGGTGTTTGTGAAATTAAATGTGTTTTTTGTTCTCCTCTTTTCAGTTTGTAATTGGGATTTTTTTTCCCCCCCATTAAACAGAATTTATATAGGTTTGAAGGAACTGGTTTTCCAACAATCCCGCAACTTATAGAACATCATTATACTACAAAACAAGTTATAACTAAGAAATCTGGAGTGGTTCTATTAAATCCAGTTGTTAAGGTATGTATACATTTTCTCATGTAATGACATATACTGTACATTGAATTTCCTAGCCCGTTTGGTTTAGTAAGGAAGGGGGATAAACAGACAGCTTTTTGGCAACAAAATCTACAGAATCCTACAAACCCAAACACATTTTAAAGAGATTTAGGCTTTCTTCATGCTCATTTTTGTAGCAGTTTATACAGATTTTTGAGTTCTGTAGAGAATCCTATGAGCGATTAAATTAATAATAATTCCGCTAATTTCCATCTAAACACAATTAAATTTAAAAAAAAAAAAAAAAAGAACAACAAAACTCACAGGCAGGGATAGGTTTACTAATGTCTATTTATTAGCTGTAAACTTAGGCTAAGGCTCCACAGGCCGTATCCGCAGCACTAAAGCGCTTTCAACAGAAAGTTCGCACAGTTTTCCTCCGCAGACTTTCTATTACAATTGAATCTATGGGGAAGCCGCCAGTGTTTCCGTAGATATAATTGACATGCTGCGATTTGCAAAACCGCAACGGTTTTGAAAATCGCAGCGTGTCCACTCTGCGTTTTTTTTAATGCAAAGTGGGCATGGGATTCGCATGAATCCCATCCTCTTTGCTTGCACTGTAATACGCCACGATTTTTCAAGCAGCGTTTCCGCCGCGGGCAAATTGTGCCGTTTACGTCCCGTGGGGCCCTGGCCTTAGATAGTCTTAAAACATGCCAAATCGATTATTGATAATGTATCACAAAAATTTTCACAGAATGTGGCACATTATAAATCTCATCTGCTTTATCCTCAGTGTCGAGGATGTGAAAAACATTTGTGATTTTAGCTACGGTAATAAATATGTCTAATAAAAAATGCTGATTTTTTTTCCCAAAGATGCACCAGGTTTTATTTTTATTTAGTCTCATTCCTACATTGTGGGGGAAAAAAAACAATGCAGAAAGTGCAATATTTTCAAAAACTGGACTGTGTTTAAAAAAAAACATGACATGTCCATTTTACCTGCCAAAATGCCTATTTTTTTCTCCATAGATTTATTTGGGAGAGGCAAAAATTCACAGAACCGTGTAGAAGGCAAGATTTTTTTTAATTGCATTTTCTGCTGCTTTTTCTGCAGCACTTTTAGCTGCAGTTCGCTAAGTTTTTCCTTTGCCTAAGGCTGGAACTTTGATTTATAGCATCTCCCTTAGAAATAAAAGAAATAATCTAGTTACTTTGGGCAGCTTCTCTTTTCCTGTGCACCGGTTTTGATAAATCTTGCCCTTTTAATGCTGACAGATTGACAGTGGGATGCATCAAATGCACCAGAATAGAGGCTTAAATGTGAATTAAAGAAAGGTCAGCGGTGACATATTTATGAAATTTATGCTCTGCTTTTAATCTTTATTTTTCTAATTGCACTTTTTTTTTGTTGTAAGTTTAAATACTTTTAATCTGTGTTAGTGTCACTTCATTGTATCTGGCCACCTCTACATTGAAGTCAATGCTGTGAAAGTCCACTTTGCATGAGCATATAGAGACCAGCGTAGCTCCATTCTTCCCGTATGTGGACATGCCATAAATACTTCAGCTTGGAAGATGCATTAAAAGGGTTTATCCAGCCCCTATCCCAGGAATAGGTCATCTGTATGTGATCTGTGGGGGAATGACACCCGGACCCTGCAAAAATCATCTGCTTCAGCCTGTGTGTTGGAAGCTATAGCAGTGGACAGGGAGAGTACACAGATTCTCCTATTCAGGTAATAGGTGCAGAACTGCACTTCCTTGGAATGCCATTGACAGGGCTGCAGCTCTGCTCCTATAATAGGAGAGACTGTGCATGCTCCTCAGCCGCTGCTATATCTTATGGAACCCAGATGCTGCAGTAACAGTGGATCTGTGCAGAGTCCGGGTGTTGGAACCCCTCACGTCACATTTTAATGACCTATCCTGGTCATCAGTATGAAAACTCGATTTGGGGCCAGACAACGCCTTTTTAATCACTTTTTGTACAGTGTTTATTATTCTCCATGTTTCTTAGTCATTAAGGTCACGGTCATGACACTTTTTTTTTTTTTTTTTTTTTTAAATCTTCTTTAACATTAAAGGTGTTGTCCAGTTTCAGGAAATAAATGTTATTGTTTGTATAATGAAAACTTCTACAATTTTCCAATATACTTTTTGTATCAATTCCTCTGAATTCTAGATTTCTTCTTGCTGTCATTCATTCTGCTTACTACCAGTGGGAAAAAAATCAGCCCCTGGTCATGTGATTGATACACAGGTGCACGGCTTGTTACAGTCACAGCACAGTAATCAGACATCTACCTGTATGTACATCACCTGACCGTGGACTGTACATCACATGACCATGGACTGTACATCACATGACCATGGACTGTACATCACATGACCATGGACTGTACATCACATGACCATGGACTGTACATCACATGACCATGGACTGTACATCACCTGACCATGGGCTGTACATCACATGATAGTGGACTGTACATCACATGACCATGGACTGTTCATAATATGATAGTGGACTGATTTTTATCATAGTGAGCAGAGATCTAGAAAACTATGATGAATTGATATAAAAATACAATTACAATTTTTTTATTATATAAATCTTTTTTTTCCCTTGAAACTGGACCACTCCTTTAAGTGTTAAGTTGACAGAATAAGTCTAATAGAGAGAACTCGAGCTTTGTAATTAATGTGCTTAACAGGTAAACTAAAGATATCTGTATTAGACTTGTCTGAATTTGACTAACCGGCACAAGAGATTTTTTTTTTACCCTTTACAACCATTGCTAATTCCACAATTTGTAGCTTTCACATTGCCGTGACATTTATTTTTAATAGCAGTTGCAGGAGATCAGAGTATGTGAAGAATCCCATAAAGGACAGGTAGAAAGTAATTGCACGCCTGCACATGGAGCCGAAGTGAATTAAGGAGCCCTGCTGATGTTCTTTAAAAATCTGCTCTTTGATCACCAGTAGATATAGAATAAAGAATATTCTATATATCAGATGGAACTTTAAGTTGTTAATATAGTGAGCACTGCAGCAGATCTTACTTTTATTAACAATAAAAAAAATCTCTATACTGTATTCCAATGTACATTCAGTTTTTGGATCTTCATATAAATTGTGCATTGCAAAATTCTTCTTTCTGGAAGGGAATATAGCACAGGCAGAATGTGGGCGACAGTCCACATGGGCACTGCAAGCAGGACTTTTCTCTCTACCGATTTTAGTATAAAGTTGGTGGAAACCAGCCGGGCTCCATTATAGTCTATTGGGTCTGTGGGCTTCTGCAGGTAATAATACATTTTATTTATATAGCGACAACATATTCCGCAGCGCTGTACAATTTGTAGGGTTCAAATACAGACAGAAAGATACATTACAAAGAAAGTCGTTTCACACAATGGAACTGAGGGCCCTGCTCGCAAGAGCTTACAATCTATGAGGTAGAGGGGGTGACACAAGCGGAAGCAGGGGCAGCATTGCTCATACAATGGTCAGACAATTTTGTGATAGAGGTCACTGTCATTACACAAACATAACACTATGATCTGTCACCAGTCAGTGTCTTTTTACTGCTTTTTAACCGGATAGGGTTTCCGTTTTTCGGGTACTCAAGTGGACCAGAAAGAGAGAAACCTGAATGCCAGTGTGAACCTAGTGTAAGAGTGAGCCCACAGGTTGTGGAAATTCTGAATGTAGATCTTGCTTTGGGTTTGAGGCAAATTGAACCCAATCTATTGCAAAGAGCGACACCTGCAATGAAAATCCACAAAAATAATTGACTTGGTCTGGATTTAAAAATGTTCACATGTCATTGTAATGTAGTTGTGTTAAGTTCGTGAGATTTATTAAAATCTTATTTATTTTGCTGCTACTTTTATGTGCTATTTTTTTTTTCTTCTTGCAAAAAGATAACCCTCATAGTATCTATAATAATAATGTGTGAACATACTATAATTGTGGCTTAATAGTTGGGCATAGCAGGCAAGAGAATTAGAGTGGAAAAAGTTTCTTTGGAAATAATAAGAGGGACTTCTATTTCCCACTATTATATTACTTCATGGGAATCATCTGTTTAGATTTTTGATACCCCCTTTCAGATTAGCCAACTGTCATTGCTGGGGAAAGTGAACAACAAATTTTTGCTGGGAACTATTACATGTTCCTACCCCTTAACTTGGCTGCTATTTGGTTAAGGTCTCCAATTAGCAGTATAGCAGTAATCTAGCAAAACCTTTGACAGCCTGCAACTTGCAGAACAACTGCTGGGTGGCCACACACAGGCACAAATAAAATGGGCATCTCATGGCACAATATTGCATCATATCAAATCATATTGTTTTGAAAAGCTGGCTATCTCATGACACACATATCTGGATATGTCCAACCAAAAGGAAAGGTAAGGAAGGACACATCTGTAAAAGTGAGCAAAATGCCCCTTTAACTATATAATAGTCATAAGTCAAAAAACTTAAGTGCTCGTTCACACAACAGGACTCCACAACCATGTGCTAGCACATGCTCCCATAGGCTTTAATAGATCTATTCACACAATTTGAGAACAAGCTGTTTCTGGGGGTTATTTCATAGATCCCTCAATAGAATAAAATTAAATTAAATAAAAAAAAATAAAAAAAAATAGATTTTGTGTTTCAGACAAGGGTAAAAAAAAAGTATCTTTAGCCATTTCCTGTACCTGGTGACGACTATGAGAGGTTTATGCAAAAAAAATGTGTTTGTGATTAATAAAGACAACCCACCCCTGAGGTTTTCGTATTCAGGCTGGCTTTTTCATCAAAATTGATAATATCTTCTTTATTTTGTTGACGTGTGGGTCATGCATTGTTCGCCACTTTTCTGTTATCTCGAAATCTAGATGTCTTTCTATATTTATTGTTTCTGAGACAGAATATGATTTGGCTATGTTTTTGTTTATTTGTCTTGGCAATATACACGTTGTATAAATATCGAGTGCGGCGGTTATTTGCTGAGAGAAACTTTGTCACCAGCTCATTTGTCATTTCCTTGATAGAACTGCTTCAGTAGTTATGTGCCTCTTGTTCTCCATCACTGCTATCAGTAGATCAGCATGTTATGACAAATGATGCCTGAAAGTCTAGTTTTTATGACAGATGGCGTGCATTGATGATTTGATAACTATAAAGCATTTAGATGCACTAGCAACTGGCTTGTGTTGAGGACTCGAGGTTGTATTATACATCTTTTTTTTTATAAAGCTTGATGTCCTCTATCTTAAAGTACCAGTAAACCTAAGCTTCAGGCTGTTCATGGTGAGAACTGACAAAACCGTCCTCATCACCCGATAATATGTTAGGCTTTGTGCATGGACTGAGGGTCTTCCGATGCTCCATTCCATTCTAATATTTAATAGGACCTGGAACTTCGGAATATTTCATCGGAATGCCGACAAGCCAACTTTCTTTTTAATGGGTTTGTCCAAAAAGTTTTTTGATGCATGAAACATTTCCAAAAATAGAAGTGTTAATAGTTTTTTTTGTTAATTAACAAAATGAAGTACCGGTAAATGAACAATCAAATCAATATTTGGAATGGCCACCTATTAGAATAGGAGTCCTGGAAGAGATGATTTGACTCCCACCAAACCCTGGTGTCAATATCTTCAAGTCTGTTTAGGATTACAAGAAAAGACAGAAGGATTTGAGCAAGCCTACATCCACAAAAGATCTGTCTGTGGTTAGTTCTCCAAGATGTTTCGTGTAGGTGTGTGGAGTCTTATTAAGCCATAGACACTCCACTGTGTGGTATCATGGGAAGAATATGCAAATCTGTCTTCCATGATGTAAATAGGAAGACAGTGCCTCAGTCATGCAGCCCACTAGGGGGCGCTCCCTTTCACATCATGCCTGACCTTCCCAGAGGCTTTTGCTGCAATGATGTGGGATTTTACCAAGTACAGTGTCTCAGCTGAGGACAGCTGTTTTAATCTATTTGGATCTCTTCAGCCCAGCGTAGAGAAGACTGACTTGGCAGAGGTTAGAGGCTTCTAGACAGGGTTAAGGGGATATCGTCACTCCTTAGGGAGAGACCACCATGTAGTTGTGTGGAGTCTTATTAAGCCATAGACTCTCCACTGTGAGGGATCATGGGAAGAATATGAAAATCTGTCTTCCATGATGTAAATAGAAAGACAGTGCCGCAGTCAGGACATCTTTGGTTTCAGAGCAAATACAAATGGCGTCAACCAAATTAAATCATGTTATTGTTATACAGGTTTTCCGGGGCTTGCTTAATTAATTAATTATTTTTAGGTTTGGTTGTCAATTAAAGGTCCCCAGGTGATCAGTTGTTTGAAGAGGCTGTAGCGTTTGTGTGACCGATGCAGCCTGTTCATATTAAGTTCAGTGGCTTAGAGCTTGGTATCGCAGTTCAGCCCATTCATTTGAATAGAACTGAGCTGCGTTCAAAACATATGACTGATGAACATGACAACACATGGCCTGATCCATAGGGGTTCTGAGGATAGATCAGTAATTTTAACCTCCCGAAAAACCCCTTTAACAGAATAATATCTATCTATGAGTTATGCAGAGGTTCACACATACTAGTTACCATTTTTGACTTCTACTTGAACCAGACATAGACTCATACACGTGGATTGTACACGGTGCCATTGTCTGAATTTTTATCTTGTTTTTAATACAGCTGAAATGTTCCTTTCCTTTGGCACGCTGTGAACCTATTACTATCAAAATGAAAATCCCTTTTAAACATTATATACTTCCAGAACTTTTTTGATTATATGACATTCATTTGCATTTTTCCCTCAAACATGAGTTCAATTACGGAGAACTTGTGAAGCTGCTTCTAATAAGATAGACTAATTTGCATGCGCTTGTCAATAAGGCTTTAAGATTGAAAGCGCTTTGACAAAGTTGATCACATGGCGAATAATCCCGTGCTCCCGCTAAATATATGCAGAGTGAGTTGGGGAAATGTGTGCAATTAAGTAATCTCTCGGCAAACCTCTGCATGATAGAAAATAACAGTTATCAGCAATAAAATTCTTGCGCTGACTACATCTACAGTAATTTGATTTGTGTTTAATTATATGAAAGGAAATTGCCATGCTGTCCGTTTCTGAAGGCTGCCAAAATGCTAAATGCTTAATTAGAAAAAAATGTTTACATCTGATTGATCTCTGGTAATTTCCTCTCTAAATATGCAGATTCCTAAGTAAGTCCATAGCATAAATACCCTTCATGGTAAAACTTACTTTTTAGAATTAAAGGGAACTCAGCGATTGAAGAAATTTGCCCGTTTAATCTACACTATGTTATAGCGGAAGAGGAGCTGAGCAGATTGATATATTGGTTTGTGGGTAACAGTGCAGTACAACTTGTAAAGTTCATTTTAGTTCCTGCTCATTCTGAGTTTAAGAATCCAGTGGGCGGTCCTAAGGAGTGATAGACAGGATATAATATTTTATTGACACCATCAGAAAATTGGTTATTTAAGGCTCTGTGTAGAATACATTAGTTATAAACAATGGAACAGAGGGGCAATACAAACTCATAACACCATATAGTCTAATGAATTTGGTGCACTGTCCCCTTTGCCTGTATGTGACCTGGTGCCAGAGCTATCATTGTCGTTAACTGTCGCACCGATATTCCTCCACTGTCAGAAGGCCTGGCCTCATTGCTGGGCTATGAGGAACAACCCCCCCGCGCACCTCTAGGTGGTAGACAAATGTTCCTCAATGCCCAGAAGTGACTCTGCTCTATAATGCCCATCCTTCCAGCAGTGGAGGGATATCGTTGCCGCTATCCCACCACTGTCAGAAGGGGCGAACCTTACAGCGCAGTGTTAAGAGGGCACGTACCAGCCAAGCTGACAGAGCACTGAATATTGCACACGGTCAACTTTGGTATAAAATAGCGTCAATGTCATAGGACATTAAAGGGATTATGTAGGGCTACATTTTTTGTGCACTGCTATATATATATATATATATATATATATATATATATATATATATATATATTTATTTTTAAGACGTACACCATACAGATACAATAATGTTATTTATAGAATATTGTAGACTTCTATGTACACAGGGATACCTAATATGTTTTCAGTTCATGATACATAGACTCCTTATGTATAAATCATGCTCACAGCATCTGACTCCTGCAGCTATTGCCATGTCACAACAAAACAGGGGCAACACAGTGGCTTAGTGGTGAGCACTGCAGCCTTGCAACGCTTGAGTCTTGGGTTCGAATCCCGCCAGGAACAACATCTGCAAGGAGTTTGTATGTTCTACCCTTGTTTGCTTGGATTTCCTCCAACTCTACAAAGACATACTTAAATGAAAAAAAAGTACACTGTGATCCCTATATGGGGCTCACAATTTACATTAAAAAAAACAAAACAAAATACAACAGAACAACCCCGCACTGTTACGTGCTGTGTGTCAATAAAGTGACAAAAACGTTCTGCACTCAGCAAGAATGCGTTAAAAATATATATATATGAAGAGCTCAACGGAAAAATGGCCTAAGTCCAAAAATCAATATTGTGAGAAAAACGAAGTTTAAAGTTTTAGCCTAAAGCAAACGGGCATTATTGTGGAATATATCTATCCAGTGTAATCAGCTAATGAACACCATTAATCCTAATCATAAATTGTATTATTTATTAAAAAAATTGCAGCTTCATGTATAAATATTATTTATTTAATATTATTTCATTAATTACTACTATTATTAAACGATGAAGAATAATAATTACCTGCCTCCCTTTTCGGCGCTAAATATGTGCAAAAGTCGATTTAGAGCCTTTTAAACAATAAGACAAAGTTTTTACACTAATATAAACAACAGACCGGAAGTCACGATTTCAATGAAAAAATGACCAACGAGAGTGAAGTAAGTAAGTATTGGACTTAGGCCATTATTCCATTGAATGTAAATTCTTCTGCATTGAAATATATGGACTTAGGTCATTAATCCTAGGTACCTTGTAAACCCAATGCATAGAACGAGGTACAAAGAAGCTTTCTAGGTAATAATTTGAAATATGACAAAATGTGGACTTAGGCCATTTTTCCGTTGAGCTCTTCATATATATATATATATATATATATATATATATATATATATATAGTAACAGTCTACTTATTTTTTTATGTTAAATTTTTTTTCAAAATCTTTGATTTTTGTTAGTATTGTTTTTATTTAAAATAAGTTCTAGTTCATCCTTGCCATTAAACCTAACAATAGACTAACAATTGTCAATTCTACAGGGATTTTCTTTGTTGCAGTATCATAACATACCTCATAAACATCATTTCAATAGAAGATGACTCCTCTATAGATAAAATCACTGACCCATCACTGCATCCACTACAGATAAAAGATGAAGCTATAGTTTATTTACTCCCCCTTCCTGCCCCGATCATGTCTGGAAAAGTCTCCCACAGCCCTTAATGATTTGGCTCCTGTCCGTTGCTGCCTATGGTCATGAGTGTTATCAACCGCATCACAAAATGCTGTTAACAGAGCAAAGGAGAAGCTCAGGCAAGATGGCAGCCCCCATAATCATGCGTACAATATAGAATAAAACCAGATTAGAAAAAACTGATACATTTCTATATCTGGTTTTAATAAATATAAAAACTAGCATAACTTTCCCTGTAAGTTGTGAGCTAATGGCTGTTATACGTTCAGATTTGACTTAGGCACACTTCACTCAACTAAATGAATTTCCAGTATAAAATGTAAATTTTATACCAATAACTTGTTTTAGTATAAAATATTTATGAAAGGTGTCTTTTTTTTTTTTTTTCCTACTTTTCTTGCCTGGATCTGATCTTCTTTTTGACATACACTACACAGCCTCACTGAAATAGTCTCTTCATATAAACTAGTGATTGTTCGTGGATATCATACCTAATGACCAAGGGTTAAAGGTAACCAAACCAATAAAGTTCAGCAGTGTTGTCGTTATTCCTACAGTCGAGCTGGGAGTATATAGGAGTATATTTGTTAGCAGATTTACTAGTTGGAATTTGACCTGCCCAGTTTTTATTCCTGGGAGATGAGTTGTACCAGAGGTGTAGGACCGTCACTTGGTACAGATGTACCAAATTGCAAAGCGGTAGCTTATTTTTTAATCTGGACTACTTGCAGAATTGCTTCATTTTCAGTATAGGTACAGTAAAGTGTGCGTACAGTAACGTTTCGCAAAAGCACATTTTTAGAAAAATTTAGAAACGGATCTAATGTTTTAACCAAACCCGAAGAAGCTCTTTCCATTTCCACATCACCATTTTCCCAATTTTAGAAATAACCTTTTTATGGCATTTTTTTAAATCTTGTTTTGGCTTTACATTTAGACCCTTCTAAACTGGTAGCTCAATGTTCCTTGGTTTGATCCTTGGAGACATGTTCCTTGTTATGTATCTCTGGAGTATTGTCTGGACTGAGGTATAAATAGTTTGTGCAGTGTTTTAACATTTCAGTAGGACTTTCATACAGCCTTTGTAGAAAAGCTCTTGATCTTTATAAGTCTTTTTTTTCTTACGCTGTGCTTGAAATGCTTAAGTGTTTGGACATAAGCAATGTGTATTGCATCTTATTGGGAAGGAAGTGTGATCAGATGTGTACGTTTTTTTTCTGTGCATTGATTGTAAAATAATGAGAATTGATAGATGGGAGTCATTTGACAGGTTTAATGAAATTAGGTTAATTGCCTCTTCTAGTAGGGTGCCCGATAAGTTTTACTTAAGTAGACGTGTTCTATATATGTATATTTCCTTGGAGGTGCCTGGCAATTGTGAACCAAGAATATAAAGTCTTTTGGCCATGTTCATCCATACTTTTAGTGTTTATATGCCTGATAGAGCACAAGAAAATGAATATCTAATAGTATGGTTTGATGGTGCACAGAGAACCCTCGATGATACCTGTCTAGAGATGAGCGAACACTGTTTGGATCAGCCGTTCCGAACAGCACGCTCCCATAGAAATGAATGGAAGCACCTGGCACGTACACTTAGCCGGTGGCCGGTCGCCGTGCCAGGTGCTTCCATTCATTTCTATGGGAGCGTGCTGTTCGGAACGGCTGATCCGAACAGTGTTCGCTCATCTCTATACCTGTCGTTTCCTCCCCTGCTTAAATAGTTACATTTTCATATAACTGTTTTTCATGTCACACATAGAAAAGGAAGATGGCACCAGCGTGAGCTTTGCCCCTTCTTGTGCGCCCTTTAAACAGTGAGCTGGCTATACACTTTACAATTTCATTGGTTGAAATGGATGATTTTGTCTGACAGTAAACCATGAGAATAAGATTTGTCTTCAATGGTCAACTATAGTCTACTAAAAAAAAATTCAGCTGATGGATTGGAATGGTTGGCTACTGTTGGCACACTTTTGTATAGTCAAAAACTAAAATTCCCTCCAGTGTAGTTGTTGATGGTGGGATTGTCTATACTCTTAGTGGATGTCCAAAGTGTGTGTGTGTAGCCAGGCAACTTTCAAACCTGTCATAGTGTGGTTTCACCACCTAAAAGATGGTGACACAAGATTAAAAATATTTTTCATACAGATACGTAACAGATATTACGTAATCAACCAGTCATGTCACTTATATTAGTCAAACCCCAGCCACACTGCCCAATGTCCACAGTCTTTCATTACATCTTGCTTGTATCCTCCTCATTTTGTTATTGTCTCACTGCCATCGCCAGACAAAAAAGGTGACCTTGCAGGACTTTTTTGTCCATGATTTGAGATGGACTCTACTCTGTTTGGGTGCCGATGTAGTTGTAAACATAGCCTTAGAAAGTTACACACTGTTAATTGTAGTGAATGTAATCTTCTGATCAGTGGCAGGATTTGTGCTTTGGTCCTCAGCTAAACTATGTGACAGCATTAGACTATCCCTCTACTGAGCTGATTACCTGGAGGCGCTGCACAGAAACGGCCAAAGTAGACTCTATCTACTCAGGAGGCTGAGGGCCTTCAGAGTCCAGAGGCCACTTCTTAGGGCCTTTTTCAACTCTGTGGTTGCTTAAGCCATCTTTTTCGGTGTGGCCTGCTGGGGGAGCAGTATATCAACCAGGGACAGAAATACTGGGACTGGACCCAGTACAGGTGGTGGGTGACAGAAGGATACTGTCCGTGGTGACCTCCATGCGGGAGAACAAATCCCACCCCATGTATGAGACCTTGATGGCACTTGGCAGCACTGTAAGTGACCGACTGCTTCACCCCAAGTGTGAGAAGGAACAATATCGCAAGTCCTTCCTTCCAACCGTGACCAGGCTGTATAATCTACATCAGACCAAGCGAAGATCACTCCACACAGAAAACTAATGATTATGACGTCTTCCTTCTTTCTTCTTCTGTTCCTTAGCTGCTATGGACTCCTAGTATATCTTCTCTTCTCAGCTTATTTGTGTCTACTTCTGTATTATATTACTGTGTATTATCCTGTACCCGTATTACTATGCTGCTGTAACACGCTGAAATTTCCCCACTGTGGGACTATTAAAGGATTATCTTATCTTAACTTTACTACGGTTATCGCGCTCTAGTGTTTATTATGCTGCTCCCTTTGTATGCTTGTACAACTTGTGTCTGAGTAAGGACTGCGGTGAGACCAAAATGTTACTCTACTTTGTTTTTTTTTTAAAGAGGACCTTTCACCATATCTGGGCACAGGCAGTGTTATATACTGCCAGAAAGCTGACAGTGCGCTGAATTCAGCGCACTGTCGGCTTTCCCGATCCGTGCCCGGTGTAAAGCGCTATCGGTCCCGGTACCGTAGCGCTTTACAGTCAGAAGGGCGTTTCTGACCATTAGCCAGAGACGTCCTTCTGCCTCGCGGCGCCAATCGCGCTGTGCTGTGGAGCGGGGAGGAACTCCCCCTCCCGCTCCTGATAATGCTAGTCTACGGACAAGCTGTGTGAGCAGAGGGAGGGGGCGTTCCTCCCCGCTCCACAGCACAGCGCGATTGGCGCCGCGAGGCAGAAGGACGTTCCTGGCTAACAGTCAGAAACGCCCTTCTGACCATAGAAGAGCTACGGTACCAGGCCGTAAGCTCTTCACACCGGGCACAGATCGGGAAAGCCGACAGTGCGCTGAATTCAGCGCACTGTCAGCTTTCTGGCAGTATATAACACTGCATGTGCCCAGATATGGTGAAAGGTCCTCTTTAATACAATAAAATACTGTACAGCGTCTATCCTTGAGAGTACCAAGTGTATGTTTTGTTTTTTTTAAAAATTGAAGACCAAGTCGTACCATACTTGAGTATTACTGGAGTATCATACATCTCTATTGAACTATGTGTAATAAAATAACTACATGTGGTACCCTACTTGAGCATAACTGGAGTGTCATATATCTTTAGAGAAATGTATGTGTGTGTAATAAAACAACTACATGTAAAAATGAATTCTTTTATTCAATTCTTTGTACTAAATCCAATACAGAGGCGATAACCAAGCTTCAAGCAGATTAGACAGGATTCATAAATGGAGTTTGATTATTGACCCTTTGAGCTTCCAGAATTTGCAGCAACTTTGCATTCACGTGGCTGTAATTTATTTTTGTGTTTATGTATATAGATATTACACTATATGTAAGTTTATTCTACTTATTGACAAACCATTTGGTTTTGCTTTCATCTTTGCGCTTCTTAGACACACTATCTAATTTGATATATTTCTAGTGCATTTGAAAAAAACCCACATTTTTATTTAGATCATGTTCTTAACTATGGCAGAAATGAATGTTTATCATATTATTGGACAACAATTGAGTTATTCCAAGCATAAAATATTAGACTGATAAGAACTCGCTAAGTATTATAAAAGCTGCCGCCTTATCTGCTACCATGTAAGTAATTTTAGTATTCAAAAGCAGACGGCACCGTATCCGGATCATTGTGAAATGGTACATGCTGTGCAATGCTTATAAATACGCCATCATGCTGTAGGCTTTACTCTGTAAAATGAAATTACAGCAATGTAGCTTTTAATATCCTGTTGTGCCAGAGTATTTTACGAGCTTTTAAGATGGCTTCAGCAATGTGGTAACAATTGTAATATTCTCTACAGTTTTCCCCATCTGCTTAAGAGATCTTTTATCAAGAGTAGGATGATATGATTTTTTTCTCTGTTTCTGCAGGATAAAAAATGGATTCTCAATCATGAAGATGTGACCCTTGGAGAATTACTGGGCAAAGTAAGTAAATGGCAATAGAAAACAAATATTTTATCTTAGCTTTTATGTTTCTAACGTAAATCTGTGTTTAATTTTGTTTTACCTGAGTTACAAATGGTCTTATTACAATGAAAATCACTTCTGAGCCACTTATCTGCCGTTGTAGGGGCCATTAGTGGCATAGTAAACAAAGTTTTGTTCCACAGTACAATTTTGCTGAGAAAATCAACTATTTTCTGTGTGCAAATGAGTTGTTCGGTGTGCATGCGGGGCATGGCCATATTTGCTGGTGCGTTGGTATATTGCCATTGGTCACTGGCTTGGTCAACTCTGTAATATTAAAGGGTTGGAAACTTTACAGATCAATATTGAGAGACCAATGTTATGGTTTGTATAGTAAAAAGTTCAGTTATCTAATATACTTTTTCCATGAAATCCTCACGGCTTTCTAGATCTCTGCTTGCTGTCATTCATTCTACTTACTTGGATGAAAGTCACTCCATGGTCATGTGATATACAGTCCATGGTCATGTGATCTACAGTCCATGGTCACAGCACTGTAATCACACATCTGTCTGGTAATGAGCTGTGCGCCTGTGTTCATCACATGACCATGGACTGTGTATCACATGACCGTGGACTGATTTTTATCTACTGGGGATAAGCAGAATGAATGAAAGTGAGTAAAGATCTAGAAAACTATGATGAATTTATACAGAAAGTATATTGGTAAATTGAACAACTTTGTATTATACAATTACATTGGTCTCTCAACATTGGTCTGAAATTGGCCAACCCCTTTAAGGTTGATGGATCCTGATGTGTAACATCCACAAGTGCAGATGGGCACTCCATCAGGTGTGGCCTTGACTAGAAAAGTATTTGCTTTACAGCACAATTGCACTTTGACACAAAATGAGGTTACACCTTGTTATATGAATTCTACATAAAATGATGTAGTGTCACAATTGTGTTCTATGTATTTATTTTGTTTTGTTTTGTGTGTGTGTTTTTTCCCTCTCTGGGTATGGAAAAACACTGATGGCCAGTATGGTTCTTAAACAGTCATACCCTGCGGGTGCATTTTTTGTTCACTGCACAACTGGGTATATAACATTGCAAGGGGAACAGATTTTTACGCATCACAAGCTGCTTTATTGTATTCACAATTCTCCAACTACCAGGAATTTAAATCTTGTATTAATTTAGAGACTTTTTATATAATCTACATATTTTAATACAAATAATGTATGAAAATGTTAAAACAGACATTAGCTCAGGGCACTGAGGGTCTGGAATGAAGAAACTTTATCATTTGTGGCTAAAGCCAATTTCCATCTATTCTGTGCTTCATAATTTAGTTCTTACTGTAAATTTGCTTAGAATTCCCATATTAGAAAAGGGCATGTTGAATATTTAACCACACACTTTGTCCTACAACTGATACAATGTACAATATAATTTTAGAATTACAATGTCGCATAAATGGTATAGGGGAAAAAAAAGGAAACCAAAATAGGTTTGTTGGGAGCAGGGATTCCATATAATTTTTATGTACGAGTAGTTAAATCTATATTACAGATATGATCAGTTCTGGACAGACAGCTTTCCTCTAAGGGGGTTCACACTACCGTCGGTGTTCGCCAGGTAGTGTCCGCTCCTAGTGTCCGCTCAAAATCTGTCACGGACATTAGGAGCGGACACTAGCTGTGTCCGTGACACCTGTCATTCATTTCAGTGGGCATCGGGTGCGTTCTTTTGCACTCCGTGCCCGTCTTTTCCTGTCCGCAAGTGAAGATGTCCGACTTCTCAAGCGGACAGAAAAACCCTGCATGCAGGGTTCTTCTGTCCGCTTGAGAAGTCGGACATCTTTACATGCGGACAGTGAAGGACAGGCACGGAGTGCAAAAGAACGCACCCGATGCCCATTGAAATGAATGACAGGTGTCACGGACACAGCTAGTGTCCGCTCCTAATGTCCGTGACAGATTTTGAGCGGACACTACCTGTCGGACACCGACGGTAGTGTGAACGCTCCCTAAGTCTATAAAATCTGGAAGCGAGTACTGTACTTAAAAGAAATGTCCATCTACTAGGTCGACAGGGCTCCCTATGCAAAAATTTATTTTATCTGCATACAGTGGGCTACATAGAAAGCAAAATAACATGCAATAAATGGCAGCAGGTAGGACCGCAGTATTAAAGTATCTCTCTGGTTCTCAATTAAAATGTAGCAATGCATGCAAACATCATAATAAAATACCCAGCGCCCTTGTCAATCTCTGTTGTGCTGTCTGTGTCCCCCCCCCCCCCCATTTTCCAGCTCTACATTTCTGTAAATTGGCTACCAGATTCTCAGACTCCTCTTTGCTCATTGTGCTTTGGTAGTTTAAGGCACTCTTCCCTCACCGCCCCTTGTTATATGAGCCAGCTGAGAGCAGGGGGGAGCGTTTTATGCCTTCAAAACACAATGGGAAGAATCTATCAAGATTGGCTATTCATATTTCATCCTTGATTCCCTAAATGCGTAAATAAAACACGCTTATTACACATATTAGGCAAATTTTTGTCTCTCTATGTGCCAGAAAGTCAGATATACACTGACTAGAACTATAATTTACAACAGTTTCTGGCATAAATCTGTCAGTCTATAGAAGAATATGCAAATCTGTCTTCCATGATGTAAATAGGAAGACAGTGCTTCAGTCATGCAGCCCACTAGGGGGCGCTCCCTTTAACATCATGCCTGACCTTCCCAGAGGCCTTTGCTGTAATGATGTGGGATTTTACCAAGTACAGTCTCTCAGCCAAGGACAGCTGTTTCGATCTATTTGGATCTCTTTTACCCGGCGTAGAGAAGACTGACGTGGCAGAGGTGAGAAGCTTCTAGACAGGGTTAAGGGGAGAGACCACCATGTAGGTGTGTAGAGTCTTATTAAGCCATAGACGCTCTACTGTGAGGGATCATGGGAAGAATATGCAAATCTGTCTTCCATGATGTAAATAGGAAGACAGTGCCTCAGTCATGCAGCCCACTAGGGGGCGCTCCCATTAACATCACCCCCTAGTGGGCTGCATGACTGAGGTTGAAAGATTTGCATATTCTTCCCATGATCCTTCACAGTGGAGTGTCTATGGCTTAATAAAACTCCACACACCTACATGGTGGTCTCTCCCTCAGGCTATAGAAGGCAATGTTGCCATATTCCCTCCTCTAAGCCCTGCCTACACCCAAGTGACAAATAAATCTACGGTATTTTTTTTTTTTTCTTTTTAAAAAACACCAGAAATCTGTGTAGTCTGTTTAATAAATTCCCTCTGTGTTTGAGACAACCGCTCAGACTGCTAAAGCAAGGTGTGACTTGAGCCTTCTCAGGAGATGCCTACTATTTACCAGAAATAAAGATTGGATTGGTAATCTGAGAAACCACACCAAAAGGATTAAAAATGAGGGCTCCAGAGTTTGTGACTATGTATTATGCACTTATTGTGAAATTTGTATTGTGAATCACAGTATTATGTTAGGATTCATAAGTGCAGAAAGAGCAAAGCATTCCAAATAGCCATGTTCAATTTCCGAGGGGCTGTCTCTGTTACTAGTAAATTAGGCTGTACAGTTCCTACGCTGCACAATTCTTGACTGAAGCAGTTCACCGCAACTTCAGTGTGCATGTGCTATACCTTGGGTGAATGCGCAGTGAAGCTGTGGGGTACTTCCCCACTATCACTGAAGAGCTGCACAAGCGCCAGGAGTACCAGAGAGGAGTCCAGTTAGACTCACAGGACTCGCCTCTAGGTAGGAGTATAGGTTTCTTTTTGTTGTTGTAACCATGAACAGAGTTAGAATAGGGCTATTTGGGACCATAACCCACCAGTTCAAAAGGACCTTTGGATGGTTCAGTATCCCAAAAAGACTTCACAGGTTCCCTTTAGGCCGTGACCCCATGGGGTGTAAACGCTGCGGGAAAAATTGTGGTGTTTTGCAGTCAGGGCAAAGTGGATGGGATTCTAGCAAATCCCATGCCCACTTTGCAGTAAAAACCGCGGTACGGACACACCTTGATTTCCAAAAAAAAAAAAAAAAAAGGGTGTAGTTTTGGAAATTGTATTATGTCAATTACAGTATACCTACAGAAACGCCGGCGGTTTCCCCATAGGTATAATTGAAACAGTCCACAAAGCGAACCTCTGCAAACTTTTTGTCTAAAGTGCTGCGGGAAGAACTGTGATGCGTGGCCACCGCGGTTTTTCCTGCAGCACTTTTTTGCCAAAAGCACTTTTTTTTTTGACAATGAAGCTTTTTGAGGGGTTTTCTGGGATCACCATTCTTCACTGATTTACATTCTACTGTTTGGGGGGGGCGGGGGGGGGGGGGTTTGTAGACATTGTATCTATCTCTTATTGCTGTCGGGTCACTTCTACAATGTGTCCTCTGAAACTGGAGGTTCTCTTTAAGAGTTTTAATGATGATAAAGGTTTTTTTTTTTTTTATTGTACTTCTTTCATCTTCCAGTCTCCATGTATCTTGAAGCTATTTTTGGCCATAGTGGAACTTCTTACATGCAAACCTGTACTCATTATATTATGTATATCTTACATTTCTTTTTTAATCTTTCTTTGATATGCCTTGCTTTGGTATGACACCTTTTTGCAAGTGAAAATTGTATGGGTTATGGAAGGACACCGAATAGGCTTTCTTTTATGTCTGAGAGAGTGAATCGCCTAAATCTCTAGTCATTTTATAAATAATTCTTAATGCAGGCTCAGTAGAAACAGACCTGAAGAACCAAAAAATCTGTAATATATATATATATATATATATATATATATATATACACTCACCGGCCACTTTATTAGGTACACCATGCTAGTAACGGGTTGGATCCCCTTTTGCCTTCAGAACTGCCTCAATTCTTGGTGGCATAGATTCAACAAGGTGCTGGAAGCATTCCTCAGAGATTTTGGTCCATATTGACATGATGGCATCACACAGTTGCCGCAGATTTGTCGGCTGCACATCCATGATGCGAATCTCCCGTTCCACCACATCCCAAAGATGCTCTATTGGATTGAGATCTGGTGACTGTGGAGGCCATTGGAGTACAGTGAACTCATTGTCATGTTCAAGAAACCAGTCTGAGATGATTCCAGCTTTATGACATAGCGCATTATCCTGCTGAAAGTAGCCATCAGATGTTGGGTACATTGTGGTCATAAAGGGATGGACATGGTCAGCAACAATACTCAGGTAGGCTTTGGCGTTGCAACGATGCTCAATTGGTACCAAGGGGCCCAAAGAGTGCCAAGAAAATATTCCCCACACCATGACACCACCACCACCAGCCTGAACCGTTGATACAAGGCAGGATGGATCCATGCTTTCATGTTGTTGACGCCAAATTCTGACCCTACCATCCGAATGTCGCAGCAGAAATCGAGACTCATCAGACCAGGCAACATTTTTCCAATCTTCAGTTGTCCAATTTCGATGAGCTTGTGCAAATTGTAGCCTCAGTTTCCTGTTCTTAGCTGAAAGGAGTGGCACCCGGTGTGGTCTTCTGCTGCTGTAGCCCATCTGCCTCAAAGTTCGACGTACTGTGCGTTCAGAGATGCTCTTCTGGCTACCTTGGTTGTAACGGGTGGCTATTTGAGTCACTGTTGCCTTTCTATCAGCTCGAACCAGTCTGGCCATTCTCCTCTGACCTCTGGCATCAACAACGCATTTCCGCCCACAGAACTGCCGCTCACTGGATGTTTTTTCTTTTTCGGACCATTCTCTGTAAACCCTAGAGATGGTTGTGCGTGAAAATCCCAGTAGATCAGCAGTTTCTGAAATACTCAGACCAGCCCTTCTGGTACCAACAACCATGCCACGTTCAAAGGCACTCAAATCACCTTTCTTCCCCATACTGATGCTCGGTTCGAACTGCAGGAGATTGTCTTGACCATGTCTACATGCCTAAATGCACTGAGTTGCCGCCATGTGATTGGCTGATTAGAAATTAAGTGTTAACGAGCAGTTGGACAGGTGTACCTAATAAAGTGGCCGGTGAGTGTGTGTATATATATATATATATATATATATATATATATATATATATATATATACACACACACACACACACACACACACACACACACACACACACACACACACACACACACACACACACACACACACACACACACACACACCATTATTATTTTCCTGAATTGCTTTTTATACTTATTTCCTAGTTTTGTAGCTAACTTGACCATGATTTAATTTTCCTATTATAGGGCAATTTTGGTGAAGTTTACAAGGGAACATTAAAAGATAAAACGCCGGTTGCTGTGAAAACATGCAAAGAAGATCTTCCTCAGGAATTAAAAATAAAATTTTTATCTGAAGCCAGGTGGGTAAAGACGAGAACTGTAGTAGATGTTTGTTTGGGTACATTATAATGGTTATAAAGATCGCTGCTGGAAAATCTTTTATCACATGCTCTTATAATGTGCAAGTCAAATTAAAGAGCAGATTCACTCACAATTGCTGTTTAATGTTGTACCATCTGCACCCAAATTCAGGCCATGCAATACTACAGTAACTTTGATTGTAGTTGCTTTAAAGAGAACCTATCGGCTATATTTTGCCACTACAGCTATCACCAGTACCTTAGAGGGTATCTCTCCTCTTGTCCAGTGCTATTTTTTTGATGTCCAAGTACTGCTTCCATCCTTGATAAAGTCACTTTAAGGCTATGGCCCCACTTTGCGGAAATGCAGCTTTTTTTTGTTCCAGAATTTGCTGTTTTTTTGATCCAAAGCCAGGAGTGGATTGAGCAGAAGGGAGAAGTATGAGAGCTTCCTATATATTTCCCATTCCTTTCGTATCCATATACTTGGCTTTGGCTCAAAAAACCGCAACAAAATCTGCAACAAAAAAAGCTGCATTTCCGCAACTTGGGGCCTTAGCCTTAATAAGGGTTTTGACTGGGTGGAGAGCTAGCGAATAAATTAAAGCTTTCCAAACCCTATCTCCTCCTATCTGTTACGATGGGTCTCCCTGACCCCTGTGATATCACTGCTGCAGCCCAATGAAATTCCCTACCTGTTCCATGGCAGTGAAGCTGGGCCAGTGCAGTGAGCTAAAGCTTAGGAGTGCACACTCAACTTCAGTGCTTCGCTTCACTTCTGTGGAACAAGCAAGCCATTTTGGGCCGGAGCAGGTGAAATCACCGGGGTAGGGGAAGGTCCATCATAGAAGAGGGGAGGAGATGGAGTATGGACAGCTTGACTTTGTATGTCAGCTCTCCACCCCTTGACTTCACAACCCTAATTTTACATGTTAATTAAAAGTGGCTTTGCTATATATATATATATATATATATATATATATATATATATATATATATATATATCCATAAATACCAAGCAAAGTGCTACTCCCATCTTCAGCACCTACTGGTCCAGAGATCCCTACCATTACACAAGTAATGGGAGCTAATATTTGATGCGAGTAGTACAACACATCAGAGCTAAGGAAACTTAATGACTTCAGGGGTCACACACTTGAGATGAGGAGCACTGTTGTGTGTATTGATGGGAAATCGGGTGTTTTAATGGCACTATTTAGCAAAATGTAAAAAAAAAATGGTAAGCACAGCTTAAGATGTGCAGAACTTATGCTTGCCACTTATGTCTATGTCTGTGTGCGCTTATCTTTTTAAAATTATCAGAACTGAAGGGTTGACAGAATCCATGCCATACCACAAGCCATTTTTGATTACTATAAAGAGAAGAATATAGGGATTTATTTTTATCCTTACAAGCCACAGTTATGTAAGATATATGTAAGCAAGCTGTCCCTCTCCTTAGCCATGTTCCTCAAATAATCTACAATATAAGGAACCTAAGATATTATTATGTGCTGAAAAGTAGTGTTTTTTCTTCTTAAAGTTCGTGTGTAGTGAATTACTACTAATGGTTTTGTTTTGTCTTGTTTGCACAGAATATTGAAACAGTATGACCATGTCAATATTGTGAAGCTTATTGGAGTCTGCACACAAAGACAGCCCATATACATTGTCATGGAGCTTGTACCGGGTAAGCTCATTTATATGTCATTGACTTTGGTGATTCAGTTTTATTGCACGTAACATGTTCACTAGATAGAAATGTAAAAAGCATATAATGTAAAAAAATATATATATATTCACCAAAATCTGTGTTTAAAAAAAACCAAAAAAAAAACCTTTGTTTTCAAATAAATCTATGCCAAAGAAATAAAAACCGTTCAAAGGTCAATTTTTGATGCGGTTATATGGCTATGGAATGAGCGTGAAGAGGCGCTGAAGTGTAAACTGTGTAACTCGGGCTGAAGTAGGAGGAGTGTACTGAAAATAAACATCAGGTTTTTCTGTAGAAGTTAAAATTGTGTGAACATGCCCTTGTAGCTAGACAGTAAAACTTCCTTAGACATAAATAGAAAGAAAGGCAAGACGTTGAATTTGTTGGCTATATGCCTCTTGGGATTTGTCCAGCACTACTCAGTGTCAAACCTATATCTTATTCTTCTAATGTCATCCCATTGACCTCAGCTCTGGGGCAGTTGATGGCATTGATCACGTATTACTTTCTCTCGCCAAGCTGATAATATTTTCTGCGGAAGAGAGACTTAGTGCGGAAACATCTGAAATATCTTATGGTCTTTAAATATTTACATATAGCCTTCAGTTATAAAACAACTTGATGCATAGTGCACATTTTACTAAAGAAATCAGTTTCCTTCTTTACCTATTAGGCTCTCTCAGTTTTCACCTCACACACAGAACTTTATGGAGAGGGGAATGGGGAGGAGGGGGATTTCTGCGCAGGATAGTTTTATCATTCTATAGAGTGACCATGTCTTATCTTCAAAATTCCACATAGTCAGAAAAGCTCAGAGAATAGCAGAATTCAGAATTTATATTTATTTTCAAACAGCCTTCTCCTCCTCACTCCCCTCTCCGAAGACGAACATGTAAAAAGTAACAAGTTCTGATAGGAAGAAAAAGAACTGAATTTTTCTTTAATAAGATATATATTTTATTCACTATTTATTTATGAAGTGGTGTTTCATGTCGTCACCTGAAATCAGGGACGGAGGCATATTCTTGGTCTGTAGTCTTTTATTGTTGCAGTGCAGCTTGCGGCCTCTGCAGTTTTTATAGTAAAGGGAAATGACAGTATTAATTGAAAAGTGTAGAACTTTTTCTTCCATTACAAAAACAAAGTCTCTGTCGTGTTTCTTATATTATAGTCAGTGGGAACAGAGGCAGACAGAGGGCGATTCATCTGTGTCCTTTACTTTACTGCTGTTAATGTCTATTGTGCTCATCGTATGATGTGTCACTTCAGCAGAATGTAATAACAATAGTGTGAACATAGCCTTAGTTGATTTTAACAATAGTTTATTTTCTGACTATACGTTGCATTTGAAAATCAATACTAAACATACTGATTGATATATGTATGTGTCTATACACACACATATCATATATATATATACATATATTTACATATACATATATATATATATATATATATATATATATATATATATTTACATATATATATAATTTGACTTTATTTTTTTGAAAAAACTGCATGCATATCCTGAGGTTGGAAATTTGGAATCGAACTATGTGAAATGTGCCATATGAAGCATTATTTTGGAGGCTTTTTTTTTAAGCATTATCATATCTTGTGTGTACATGTATTAGTTTGTTGATGGTCATGTTTTGCATCTTCCTCGCTCAGCAGAGCACTTTCATCATGTAGAATACATGAGCACATTTTCAAGCTGTAGTTATAATGCATCAGTCCAGTGTGGTTTGGTTCTAATGTTTCATTTAGTGCCTAATATCCCACAACAAATGAGGATGGAATAGTTTGAGCTGCCCACTTATCCAGGCGCGGAACACACATTAATCCTGCAAAACTAGACTTATTTCCCTTAATTTGTCTCTTACTGGGGTTTAGAACCTGCTGGCAGATTACACAGCTGTAATAATAGTACACTGCACATTGCCCCTGAGATGATACGCTACATTTCAGTAATGTCATTATACCTCTTTAGAGTTTGGCCTCAGAATGTTATTTACGAAATAGTTTTTGCAGGAGCCATAAACTAACTTATTGAAAAATGGAAGTGCCAGGTCTCTTACTTTTCTTGCTGTACTTAATGTGTATTCAAAGTCAGACAGAAAGTGAACATATATATATCAAATAAATGAAACTAGTTAATTGTATAGTGGTATATGGTCACAATTTCAACTATTACATCAACCTTGTATTCATAAAATCTTAAAATTTATTGACACTGAAATTATTTTATGTAGCACATTGTGCAATAAAATTGTAAATCTGCTCTAGGCTGCTGGGGAAGGACAAGTCCTGGGAATTCTGTTCTTCAGCATTCAGGTGTTTGGACAAAATCTAAGTGAACTGTTTTTCTCAGATTAGATATCTACAAAAAGTCCATACGGATTTCTTTCCATCCATCATTGCTCTCCTTTATTTGAAATCCTCCACATGTTTGTTCCTTCTGCTAATTCTCTTTTGAGAGCTCAAATCTACACAGTCAAGTAATGGATGGGCAAGCTGTTGTGTAATGCAAGCTGAGGTAGGGGGGGGAGCGCCCTTTTAAATGGTTATAGCTTAGGCACTATAAGATGTAAAATATATTAGTTCAATAGAGAATTAGAAACAGCAACAGTTTGCCCATCCAGACTGTGTTTTTTTCAACTGAGATTATCTGATGATAATACATGGAGGCATGTCATATAAAAGATTAGAATCTCTTCTTATATTACACTATTGTGTTTAATAATACCTGAGATATAACTGTTTGAAATGACCCTCCCTAGCCTCCGCTTCCCTGCATTATGCAAGAGCCTGTACACCTGTATTCCAATGAGAAGCACTAAGAGAAACTTGGGAAATGGGACGGGAATGTGGATTTGATCACAGGATTGAACAGAAGGAAGACCAAATCTGTTAAATGGTCATTAACTTTTCAGACGGCTTAGGGCTAGTTCACACAGGGTTCCGCGTGAACAAATTCAGTTGCGGTTTTCCTCTCCGGATTAGGCCCAAATGAATGGGCCTAGTCCGGAGGGTGCTTTCATGACGCCGTGGCTGAATGAGCCGCAGAATCCGCCTGAAGAAAGGGCAGCTCGCTTTTTTTCCCCGCTAGCGGAGAAAAGAACGCTAGCAGTCTACATAAACCTCTATCGTCAGGGGGCGGACTTTGAGGCGGATTCCACGTCAATATCCTCCCCCTCTTGCCCCGTGTGAACTAGCCCTTAGTCTTCATTTAATAGGACATATGATTCCAGACCAAATGTTATACAATTCTTTTAAAAATGTTTGTTTCCTGCCTCAAAAAAAGTATGTTATTACTAATGGGATGTTAGTCATAGCAAGCAGCTTTCCTTATTTTGTTTAGATTTCTTTTTTCTGTTTTGTTGCAGTATGACCTAGATTTAAAGATCAGTATTCTTATATATCCCATATTATGGTCACTTGAGCTTTTGTCAAATATTTGTTTCCTATTTTACAGTTACTCCTGGCAGAATTAAATGTAAAGAAACCACTAGTAGTAGCAGTAATGGATAGAAAAGCAGGCAGACTGCTCCTTATGGTACATAGAGACAACCTCAGGGAGAAAAGTAAAATGTACTGCAGCCATGATGAGGCTATTAGCAGAAAAAAATCATGGGGCACCATGT
This sequence comes from Leptodactylus fuscus, assembly GCF_031893055.1. Classification (NCBI taxonomy): domain Eukaryota; kingdom Metazoa; phylum Chordata; class Amphibia; order Anura; family Leptodactylidae; genus Leptodactylus; species Leptodactylus fuscus. The sequence continues at coordinate 71,896,285 of NC_134265.1, forward strand.
AAAGAGCCATAGACAACAGACTGCCCAGATTTTAGTCAACCCCCACTGATGTAATATTGATAACCTATCCTAAGATTTAATTTTTTTTACAGTTTTTTTTTTCTTTTTTTGGTCTTCATTGGTGAAATTTAAGAAAAAAGTCCCTTTTAAAAATGTATTTTTATTATACTTTCAGTGTGCTTCTTTTTTGCTCTTTGTTAGTTTTCTCCTTGTCCTCCAAAACTTGGAATTTAATCACACATAAACTATGTGACTTCTTTTCTTATGCTTGTATGATCAGTATTTTTATGAAGACAAAATCTTGCTCGGTGCCATATACTATTTCAGCCAACTATAAAGCTAAAAACCCAATAAATCAATACTAAAAAGATGAGAACATTCTGTTGTAAAAGTCATTTGTGGGAAATTGAGTCTGTAAGACGTTTTCTTGCTTCTTATGACTTTCATCTAACAGTACATGAAAACACAGAGTAACTAAATACTATATAATTGGAAACTGTGGAGCTGAAAAAAGATTTTATAATACGGTGCGGTATGGATTTTGATGACTGCTTTTTCCCCCTGCAAATTAATTAAAACTTTGAGTTCTATTATGAATAGTTTGCTCTTAGTGAAAAACAAAATTTAATGCCCCCAAACTATGTACTTTAAAATGTGCTGTTTGTTGAGGCAGAACATCATTGTATAAATTCAAGTGTGCTTATTTTAGAATATTCTAGAAAATGTTTTTTGGTAGTAAAATTAATGTGACCCACACAGGCCGACTTTATATACATGAAGTCATTTCGCAACAGCTACGACTGAGAAGAGATTGCTTGGGCGAGCAATACCTTCTCACCACTCACCAGCGGTTACCGAACTCTGATTTTTTGAGTTGTAATACCGCTACCCATCACCTTCAAGTCCTAAGCCTACGCCTGATGAGGGGACTCGTTCCCGAAACATTGCAGCAATGATGGATAACTGAATTGTTCATTGTCTCCTTTGATGTGACTACTTTGAGTAAATCATCTGCAGATAATATTCCGGAGTGCAGTCGAATACCTTTCCTGTTACATGTTTTTGGGAGTTTGGTCAGTTCCCACTGTGAATGTGTACCCAACAGAGTTGTGCTAGTCAGGTACTGCCCTGTATTCTTCTTTACTGTTTAGGACCTATTCATTTGGGATATCGGTGTGAAATACATTACTCAAGGCACCACCAATGTTACACTAGGTTCACACTAGCGTCCGGCTTTTCATTCTTTGGGTCTGGAAATGGAAAGCTAACTGCCTAAAAAAATATACTATAATGGGGTCTGCTGGGTTTCTGCCCTGGTTTTCTCCCGAAAAATGCGGAGAGAAAAGTCCTGTTTGCAGGAGTTTTCTCTTTGCATTTTTCAAGCAGATTCGAGGACGGAAACCCTGAACGTAGTTCAAACGCTGATGTGAACCCAGCCAAGCATCTCTTACTAGCATAATGAAAATTGCTATAACATGTGAATTATCAAACAAAATCCTAATACATACTGAATAAGTAGAGTAAAGCTATACATAATATGTGACTACCTATAATCTCGCTATAAACCTCTGCAATTTTTTTCTTTTTATTCATTGTAAACTTGTAATTCACATATATGTTATATACATATATATTTGATACATACTTACAAAACATTTCATTCCTAGCATTGCAATGTGATACCAATAAGACTCCAAACTATTACCTTGTCAGAGATAGAGGTTCTATTTCTCTTGGATATTAGATTTCATAGACCTACTTACAGTTTAATGTTTATTCAAAATTGGAATATTTCATAGAGAATGAATACAATTCCTGATATATCCTACCAGTTCACCTGGAATAGCAGTCAAGGGGATACAAAACTAAATGTTGAGCAAGCCCACTAGAGTTGTTTGTACTTACAATTTTTGCTCTTCCAGAAGTTAGATTCTTTTCCCTTTTCTAAGTGAATAGCTCCCATACAAATAGCTGATGTTGCTGTAGAAAGGCAACCAGTTTTAAAGGAACACTAAACATAAAAATGTGCAAAAAAGCCCAAATATTTCAGCACTACATACATTCATCTTTTACTGTCCTTTGGTCCTATTTTATCACATATTTAAGTGAGGAATGTATCAAAACATCTCCTCTGTGTGTCTAAGGAGTTGTAGCCATACCTCCTCAGTATTGTATGGCTGTCTGTAAGACTCTCCCCTGCCATGGTCTGTTTACAGTTGGATAGAAAGATTAGACCTTCAGGTGATTTCACAAAGCATGCCCCAAGCTGCTTTACATTTATAATGTGCTGTCCATGGTTGATTTGGTTTTTTCACACTAGCATTCATGGGACTCTGTCCCCTATTCTGCTTGAAATAGGCGGAGAGAAAAGTCCTGCAAGCAGGACACTTCTCTCTGCCAATTTCAGTATTAGGGCTAGTTCACACAGGGGGCGTATTGGCGGTTTTTGGTCCTGATTGTGACGCAGGAAGCCACGTCACAATAGGGCCAAGTTGTGCGTACCACGACGGCAGATTATGATGTGGATTCAGCGCCAAAACCCCCTCTTGCCCCGTGTAAATGAGCCCTGGAGGACCCCATTATAATCTATGGGCCCGCAGGTAACCGCTTTTTAAGAAGATAGGGTTTCTGTTTTTGGGGTCCTAAGTGAACCCGAGGAATGGAAACCCTAACACTAGTGTCAACCTAGCATCAGTTATCAGTTTTGTTTTTTCATGGATCCATAGACTTTCATTGGTGTGAAAAAAAAACTGTCATCTGAATAATTCTATTGAAATTAATGGGTACATACGGCATCCACAAAAAATGCAGAGCTATGAAACAGACCTTAGTCCGTCTCCAGTAGATGGAGCAGATTCGTTGGAGTTTAACCTATTTCTTCCTTGCAGGATTTCTACAGTCTGCAGTCTGACAAGCAGTGAAGGCAAGGTCATCTGAGTACATTTACTGTTCATTTTTATGTTTTACGTTCCTTTAAAGTGTTTCTTGTTTTTCCTTCTTGTTTTCTTTAACTATGAAAAGTACTGTAGTAAAAAAGAAAAAAAAAAAACACAAAAAACTAATTTTAACTTTCTTTCTTCCCTTATGAGAAACGTATTATAGCTAAACTGCATTAAACCCACAAACATAAACAGCTGAGGAGTAGCTTGAGGATAAGCAGGTGTAACATACCAGGAGTTGTCATTAAGAAAAAAAACCCATTAAGGTCATCACCTGAGGAGAGCCTGTTTCTTAAGATGCCTGAAATCTAGTACTTGCACAATGGAAGAAACGTAAGGATGATGGCAATTAAAATGCAAATCCTTCACACAAACACTTCAGCTTAATATGCCAGAGCCTTGGAGACTCAGTCAGTCTTCTCTTAAATCTGTTTAATAACCCTGCATTATCCTGTTTATTGTGAAGCATAAGTAGCTATACCTTGCTAAGAAAATTCTAATGTATATTTCTATTATAGAAGCCTTTCAAACCCTCACTTAGCACAGTGGGTTACTAAGTATGTCTAATCTTCCTCCAAACATAACTATGTAGGTTCAGGCATTTCTCAAGATATTGTCAGCTATAAATATGCTTTAACTTGATATTGAATTTACATTACATTTTCCTCCGCTGTAAATGTTTTCACATTTTGTCAAATTATGTTTTGGTTCATTGTTAATTTATTAGCGATACAATTGGCGCTAAGGGGTTGAATAAAGAAAACAGAATTTCGCCTACACTTCTTACAAGCAGCCGATGTCAATTTACTACTAGCCTTAAAGGGCTTTTCCCGGAGTTACATATTTAATAACCCAATGCTTGACATAGGTCATTAGAATTGGATCAGTGAGTATCTGACACCATTAAAGATCTGCCGTGTTCTTCACTCAATGCTTAGCACAACACAATTCCTGCATGTCCGACTTTGTGTCCATGCAAAAAAAAAAAAAAAGTGGAGAGGCTGCATATGGACATCGATGGTTTGCTTTAAAAACCCATTAAAATGAATGGGTTTTTAAACTGACCGCCGTTAAGCCGTCCCAAAGCTGTTTTTCCTGCAGTTTCGGCGACGCAAGTGTGAATGCCCCTTAAAGAGGACCTTTCATGGTACGAGGCACAGGCAGTTCTGTATACTGTATACACAAAAATTTAGCAACATTTTGTATTTTTAAACCACCGAATCCATTTTTGAAAATTTGGTTGGGTTAAACTGTCCAGCAGTCGGCAAACAACATTTATTAAATATGACATCGTAAAAAGGTGAACAAAATGGTTATAATCTCACTCTTGTATGGGGTGGCATATAAAGTAACATCTTAAAGAGGACCTTTCATGGTTCGAGGCACTGGCAGTTCTGTATACTGCTGGAAAGCCAACAGTGCGCTGAATTCAGTGCACTGTCGGCTTTCCCGATCTGTGCCCCGGGTAAAAAGCTATTGGTCCCGGTACTGTAGCTCTTTACAGTCAGAAGGGCGTTCCTGACAGTCAGGTACGTCCTTCTGTACAAGCAGCGCCAATAGCGCTGTACAGTGTGAGCGGGGAAAACGCCCCCTCCCCTCCTGGTAATACTCGTCTATGGACGAGCAGAGGGAGGGGGCGTTCCTCCCCGCTCACACTCTACAGCGTGATAGGCACTGCTGAGAAGGAGGACATACCTGCCAGACTGTCAGGAATGCCCTTCTGACCATAGAGCACTACGGTACCGGGACCGATAGCTCTTTACCCGGGGCACAGATCGGAAAAGCCGACAGTGCGCTGAATTCAGCGCTCTGTTGGCTTTCCAGCAGTATACAGAACTGCCAGTGCCTCGAACCATGAAAGGTCCTCTTTAAGATGTTACTTTATATGCCACCCCATACAGGAGTGAGATTATAACCATTTTGTTCACCTTTTTACGATGTCATATTTAATAAATGTTGTTTGTCGACTGCTGGACAGTTTAACCCAACCAAATTTTCAAAAGTGGATTGAGTGGTTTAAAAATACAAAATGTTGCTAAATTTTTGTGCAACACTGTGGGGTTAGCAATGTGGAAATGGTGCAGTTAGGAGAAGGCCGGAGATGTTGGCTACACTGTTCACAGTGACTACTGACACCAAACACTCTTGAAGGCCCTAAGGCAGTGCAGTGATAAGGAGGTCCTAACAAGGTGAGGGTTCCCCTGGGACACTTCTGTGTGTTTCAGGGAATCCTTGGTGTTAGGTAAGAATGAAAGTACAGGAGACAGTTTGGCCGTTGAAACAGGCATTGCTTGTGGATCCTTTTACTTGGCAGAGTTTCATCCAGTTTCAAAGCAACATGGAGACACATTCACTCATAGCAGCTGAATTCACATGGATGTCACTTATCACCCCCTCCTCAATCATCTGACCTTTTCTACCATGACAATCTCTGGTGACGCCTAGGACTTTGTCCCCTTTTCCAACCATGATTGGAGAAATGCAGGGCACACCTATGTTCCCTAAATAGTTCAGCATATATTAGATTCAAGAAGTCTTTGTTCGGTGGGCATGGGGGTCTGATGAGATGGGGCTGCTTTGAGAACCCAGTCTGTCACTAGATAAGGTAGCTTCTCCAAGAATAAATGTCCAGACAATGAATAAAGAATGATATCTTAACATCCTTCAAGATCAACTTCTCCAAACAATCCAGGAGCAAGTTGGTGATGACAATGCTTCTTGTAGCTTGATGGAGCACCTACTTAACCAAAACATTAAATTTTGGATCCATGGCACAGGCATTCCTCAGATCTCAATCCCAATGAGAACCTGTGACCAATCCTCAAAAATAGTGCTAAACCGCAAGCAATGGTTAGGTTAGTATGGGTTGTTATTAGGTTTTGGCCTAGAAGCTACTATCCAGCATACCATGATGAACTGCTGAAGATTTGATAACACCAATAACATTGAGCCTTTGCATAAATTTGTTATATTTTTCAATAAAATTGTAAAAACTTATGAAATGCTTTTGATTATACTTCAGTAACCATATAAAGATATGACTAACAGCACTGAAGAACCAAACTTTGTGAAAACCAAAAGGATTGGCCATGACTGTACAACAAACAGAATCCAGACCCATACACATGTATTGTATAACATGCAGCAACGTGTCCTTTAGTCCATGAGAAACTATTGGAGACAGTTACCTTCAACCACCACCTGGCCCATCTTATTCATGATCATAAGAACTGGACACATGCATGAAGAAAATCATCCATTTATTGCCGACAATTTTTTCTCTACTACTGTCTAAATATGGCCTTATGGGGGAACTGGGGAAAACAGCTTTTGGCCCATTGAGTGTTCTTTAAAAGGGACTCTGTCATCAGAACCCGACAACTAAAGTGTTGCTGATCATCTCTTTGGAGAACCATAAACACCCTCATTGCTCCAAAGAGCTTATTTGTATATTCACATAGACGGCGATCTATGAGGCTGAATTCACACTTGTGCTGTGTGACCACTCAAGGATTCTGCCCCCATTCTGCTTGGAAAATCTTGGCATTTTTGGGGGAAGAAACCTGACAGACGCCATTATATTCTACGGGGTCCACAAGTAACCGCTTTTTAAGCAGATTGGGTCTCCGTTTTTTGAGTCCCCTAGTGGAGATGTGAACTTTAGCATCAGCAATAGAGGCTCTGATTCACAATGGGAATTATAGGTTAGGGTCTCCTGAATCAAACAATATGTATCTGCACGGCTGGGCTGATGTGCTGGCTTCTGGTGACAGACTCCCTTTTCATAAGTGATGTTTGTTTATGACATTTTTGTCTGTTTTTACATTATCTGCTTACAAATGTTTTTTATTAAGTACAATTCCAGTTTCTCTTAGGCCTCACTGTCCTTTTGTCTGTTTTCTCAGGTGGTGATTTCTTGACCTTTTTAAGAAAGAGGAAAGATGAGATGAAAACTAAACAGCTTGTGAAGTTTTCTTTGGATGCTGCTTCTGGCATGGCCTATCTGGAGTCAAAAAACTGTATACACAGGTATTCACCTTCTAAACCAGTATGATGAAAATTCTTTTGTGCTGATTCAGTTTTTTTTTCCCCCGATTACTTTGCTTTTTTTTTTTTTTTTTAAAGCATGATTGAAATATGTATTCCTCCATGTATCAAATATCTCATGAAAATTCACAAAAGTGGTTTTCCTTGAAATTAAAAGGGTTATCAGAATATTTAATCTTCTATGCTTTCTTTTTTATGTTTTTCATCATGTTCTGAGTTCATTTCAATCTTATGCAGGAAATCACAAATGTTTGTTATACTGTATCCAAAGGGGTTACTTGAGCATAGGCTTAGGGAGCGTTCACACTACCGTCGGAGTCCGACAGGTAGTGTCCGCTCCTAGTGTCCGCTCAAAATCTGGCACGGACATTAGGAGCAGACACTAGCTGTGTCCGTGACACTTGTCATTCATTTCAATGGACATCGGTTGCGTTCTTTTGCACTCCGTGCCCTTCCTTCCCTGTCCGCAAGTGAAGATGTCCGACTTCTCAAGCGGACAGAAAAACCCGACATGCAGGGTTCTTCTGTCCGCTTGAGAAGTCGGACATCTTCACTTGCGGACAGGGAAGGAAGGGCACGGAGTGCAAAAGAACGCACCCGATGCCCATTTAAATAAATGACAAGTGTCACGGACACAGCTAGTGTCCGCTCCTAATGTCTGTGCCAGATTTTGAGTGGACACTAGGAGCGGACACTACCTGTCGGACACCGACGGTAGTGTGAACGCCCCCTTAGTTAAAATTGGAAAATCACAATGATAGAATCCCTTTAAATGTGATATATCTATTTTGATGATTTTTGGTCTTATTATTATGCTGTTAGATATTGGTCCCATAATAGAGAGGTCTGTTTCAACCCCTTTTTCTCCTGGAAATGTTTTTGGAGGGTGTTGGCTGAAAACTTTTTGATGGATGTGTTACGTCACATAGGCACGGTTATAGTTTCTTTATAGTTTTGCTTCTTCTTTTGTTTATTTTTATTATCAAATCCATCTTTAAGAGTTATGATTTCTGCTGTACAGTAATGTTTTGTTAGAACAGAAGCGGCAGACAGGCCTGACAGTTGATGAAGTAATTTTATCGAGAAATGCCTGCTGAAAATACACTGTGCCCAATTCATTTAACACTCGATCTCTCGAGTCCACTACTTAATTGGACCTCTTAACATTTATAGCACACTAGGGGACCTCTTGGTTTCTTGTCTGTAAAGGAAACTCTTTAACTTTTATTACAGCAGCTATAAAAAGCACGGTACAGATTCTATAATTTGTTTTTTGTTTTTTAGAGGGTTTTTTTTTCTAATCTCAACTCCCCTCAAATCATCTTTCTGCTGTCTTTTCCGTAGAATTTGTTATGCGACATTTTATAACAAATTTACCAAATCAGACAGATTAATAATTCTTGGTTGCAACGCGAGACTACGCTGTAGAAAGTTTAATCAGTTGAATGCCACTGGCATTTCTACTGATGATGAACTACCATTCTAGCTATGTTCATGTATTCTAAAGACTCCTCTAGAGTATGTTGCTGAGCTGAGTCTCGTTCTACAAATACATTTATAAAGTTAGCAGCTTGGCTATCAGGAAGCCCCTGGGTAATGTAATGTAGCAGCATGAGTGATATTACTGTAGCTACTGTAAATGAAGTTAAAATATTGTAAAACTTCATATGTGGCAGGTTTTACCAATGTATTGTTAATGCTAAATGTTACTTGTATCAAACGGTCACACTCTGCTTTATTGCATGGGAGGAGGGAAGCAAATCCTTGTATATCCACACTGGTTTGATTTGTTGTGGATTTTCCAGCCAGATTTTGAAGGTTGGAAAATCCTCAGCATTTTACAGTATCACCAAACTAGGTGAGATTTAAAGTAGTAGTCCTTTTTTTAAAAAAAATTTACTCCCCCCCCCCCTTTATTCTACGCAGCCTTTGCGCACCTATTTTCTTCCCACTGGAAACGTAGAATAGGTGACAGTGTAGTGCTGTAAGGTTTAGGTAAGTCACATGGAGTTTTTTTTTGTAGGTGGCTATTTGGGAGGGAATCAGCCTTTTTTAAAAAACAAAACAAAACAAAACACCTCTCAAATCTCCAATTCATTTCAATGGGAGTCAGGAGCAGATTTTTTTTTTTTTACCCTTTAGCTGATTTTGTTTTCAGCTAGAGGAAAACAGAAATGGTCATGACCTGCCAGAATTCAGTCTTACAAATCCCAGAATGAATGAAAGGCAGAAAAAAGGGCTAGAGGTTTTTCTAAGGGCTTTTACAATAGCTTCTGCAAAAAAAAAAAAAAAAAAAAAAAGCTGTTTTTTGGAGGGGGGTTATTTTACCTCCCATTCATTTCAATGTTGTTTGCAAGTTGAAATCCTCAATAAAAAAGTGATCAAAAAGTAATTCATAACAAAAATTGCCCCATAAATAAAGAGGAAAGAAGAAAACGAACCACATGATAAATGTACAAAAATATCAATTTTATTAAAGGACACACATAGATAGTTAAAAGGTGACTAATATCACAAAACCATCAGATGACAGTGGGCACAAGGTACCTATATGGGTCAGGCCACTGAAATAAATATCACAAGGTTTAAAATCCACACCAAAGTATAACAAATGTATATAACAACCATATAATCAATAAACTAAACTAAAGGTAAGACAATATGTGGATAATAATATAACCAAGTGGAATGTATGTCAGTAGTACAAGGCGTATACTACAAATCAGCCACCAACTAAAGTTAGAACAAGCTGAAACGTTTAATGTCCTACAAAAAGGTTGAACATAAGAACAGAGGTGCGGTTGCATAAATATCATATATAACACTGTGCGAGAAACGTCAAGATATCAATAGATAATTACTAGAGATGAGCGAACACCAAAATGTTCGAAGTTCGAAATCCGATTCGAACAGTCGCTCACTGTTCGACTGTTCGAACGGGTTTCGAACCCCATTATAGTCTATGGGGAACATATACTCGTTAAGGGGGAAACCCAAATCCGTCTCTGGAGGGTCACCAAGTCCACTATGACACCCCAGGAAATGATACCAACACCCTGGAATGACACTGGGACAGCAGGGGAAGCATGTCTGGGGGCATAAAAGTCACTTTATTACATGGAAATCCCTGTCAGCTTGCGATTTTCACAAGCTAACTTTTTCCAATAGGAATGCATTGGCCAGCGCTGATTGGCCAGTTTATAGAATTCGGCCAATCAGCGCTGGCTCTGCCGGAGGAGGCGGAGTCTAAGATCGCTCCACACCAGTCTCCATTCAGGTCCGACCTTAGACTCCGCCTCCTCCGACAGAGCCAGCGTTGATTGGCTGAATTCTGTAAACTGGCCAATCAGCGCTGGCCAATGCATTCTATTGGGGTGATGAAGCAGAGCTGAATGTGTGTGCTGAGCTCAACTACGCCGGTGGTGTAGCCGGGAGTTCAGTGCACGGCCAGCTCTGCTATGTCGGAGATTGAACTCTCAACTACACCGGTGGTGTAGCCAAGAGTTCAGTGCACGGCCAGCTCTGCTATGCCGGAGATTGAGCAGAGTTGGCCGTGCGCTCCGGTGATGTAGCAGAGCTGAGGGTGCAGAAGGGTTCAAGTGCACCCTCGGCTCTGATGTAGCAGAGCTGTGTGTGCACAAGGGTTAGAGCGCACACTCCGTCCGGAGATGTAGCCGTGCTGATGCTGTCAACACTGCTACATCTGATATCGGAACACAATGGAGACTGCTGTGGAGTCCACAGCAGTCTCCATTGTGTTCCGATATCAGATGTAGCAGTGTTGACAGCATCATCACGGCTACATCTCTGAGGCTGCACTGGAATCCTTCTGCACCCTCGGCTCTGCTACACCACCGGAGCGCACGGCCAACTCTGCTCAATCTCTGGCATAGCAGAGCTGGCCGTGCACTGAACTCTCGGCTACGCCGCCGGCGTAGTTGAGAGTTCAATCTCCGGCATAGCAGAGCTGGCTGTGCACTGAACTCTCGGCTACGCCACTGTCGTAGTTGAGCTCAGCACACACATTCAGCACTGCTTCATCACCCCAATAGAATGCATTGGCCAGCGCTGATTGGCCAGAGTACATAATTCGGCCAATCAGCGCTGGCTCTGCTGGAGGAGGCGAAGTCTAAGGTCGGACCAGAATGGAGACTGGTGTGGAGCGATCTTAGACTCCGCCTCCTCCAGCAGAGCCAGCGCTGATTGGCCGAATTATGAACTCTGACCAATCAGCGCTGGCCAATGCATTCCTATGGGAAAAAGTTTATCTCACAAAAAACACAATTACACACCCGATAGAGCCCCAAAAAGTTATTTTTAATAACATTCCCCCCTAAATAAAGGTTATCCCTAGCTATCCCTGTCTCATAGTCACAAAGTTCACATTCTCATATGACCCGGATCTGAAATCCACTATTCGTCTAAAATGGGGGTCACCTGATTTAGGCAGCCAATGACTTTTTTCCGATTTTTTTCAATGCCTCCGGTGTCGTTGTTCCTGTCCCACCTCCCCTGCGCTGTTATTGGTGCAAAAAAAGCGCCAGGGAAGGTGGGAGGGGAATCAAATTTTTTTGGAGTTTGCCACGTGATGTTCGATTCGAATCGAACACATCGAACAGCCTGATATCCGATCGAACATGTGTTCGATAGAACACTGTTCGCTCATCTCTAATAATTACCAGTAAGAAAACTCCCTCTAGTGGAGTTTCAAGAACAGTGACACACAAGCCTCCTACAACAACGTAAATGATTTATACCAACATGGATAACCGTAAAGGGAGGCAGGAGGTATATGAAAGTTTAGACCAAGGGATACATAACAACTACAGTCTCAATAATCATGTATGGAATAATGCCTAGCAGTCTTACCCATAGTATTACAGCGTAAGGGTACCATCACAAGAATGTGCCCACATGTCCCCGACACGCGTTTCGGCGCACACTGCCTTCTAAATAAAGAGTCCTGACATAACTCCATCAACAAAACAGTAAAAAAATTAAAGTTTTTGAAAAATGAATTTTTTATTTAGTAAAAGCTGTAAAACCTAATAAAATCATTTAAATAAACCAAAGTTAACCTGTTAATCTTAATGCAAAGTGAACTCTGTAAAAAAAAAACAAAAAACATTAATATATAAAAGCTAAAACATTATATGAACCCCCAAATCCTACCTGTAAGATTTAGTTGTCCACCTGAAAATTCGAACATCTTTGTAAACGGACACTTAAGGACACCCACGGACAGTAAAGGACACTACATGATGTCCCATTTAAAATAATGCAAAATGTAACGGACACAGCTAGTGTCCAATGCTAAAATCTTGCGCGGACATTAGCATCAGACACTTGCTGTCGGACACAGAAGCTAGTGTGAACCCAGCTTTAGATAGTATTAGTTTATCTTCCCTACAGTGTCTTTATTTCTATACTCACTTTGTGCATTTCATCTATTTTCATTTCATATAAATACTCCTTTAGTTAATACTAGGTTAGTCTGGGAAAACCATGAAAGGATTGAAAAAAGAAAAAATCTGCCATTCATAATCATCAGACAAGGTCATGCAAGCAGAAGGTGACCTCACAATCAAATAACGTGTTCCTTTAAGTCACAAGTCTGCAAAACTGTCAATTAATAGCAGGTCACCTAAATGTAGAAGTAGAAAGCAGTGACGGCGATTCCTGTGGGTAAAAAAAAACGTATCAAAGAAAAAGGCAACTGAGTACAGAAGGCCTTTTTGTTCAGCCACAGATTGTTAACCCCTTCCCGACCCATGTGGTACTATTACCACATGGATGTCTAGTGCTTCACGACCGATGTGGTAATAGTACCACATGGATGTAAACAATCCCCGCAGCGCAGTGCGGGCGTTCTAGGAGCGGGTGTTAGTTGTATCTGACACCTAACACCCTGCTCCATCACCCTCCATCGGACATGAGTGCCGATTTTGGGTTTTAACCCGTTGATTGCCGTGATCAAACATGATCACGGCAAACAACGGGTTGCCCGATCGTGTAGGGATCCCCAGCACCCCCCGCTGCGAGATCGGGGGGTGCTGGTATCCCTACTAAGTGGCCAGGGGTCTGTTTAGTGACCCCAGCCAGCCCTGAGTCCCACTCACCTTTGTATCCTGGCCGGCGTCTTCTGGAAGTGAGTCTGTGCCGTCCGTACGACTCACTTCCTGTTTCTAGAGTGACACGTGCAGGCTGTTACTGCAGCCTGTGTCTCACTCTATGATAGTGGATGAGTGATGCAATCATCACTCCTCCAAGTGTCCTAAAGGGATACATGAAAAAGTTAAAAAAAAAAAAGTGGAAAAAATAAATAAAAGTGTTTTGAAACAATTAATAAAGTTATAACGCCCAAAAACCCTTTTTCTCTATAGAAAATGAATTATATAGAAAAAAACCCTAAAAATTAATAAAAACAATACATATTTGGTATCACCGCGTCCGTAACAATCTGTACAATAAAACTGAAACAATATTTAATGTACACGGTGAACCACAGGAAAAAAAACCCAGAAAAAAACCCGCCGGAAGTAGTGATTTTTCGCCATCTCACCTTACAGAATGTGCTATAAAAAGTGATCAAAAAGTCAAATGCACCTCACAACAGTGCCAATAAAAAGCACACATTGTCCCGCAAAAAATAAGCCCTCAACCAACACTGTCAAAGAAAAAATAAAAATGTTACGCCTCTCAAAATATGGCGATGCAAAAAACATTGATTTATGTCTCCAAATGTGTTTTTATTCTGCAGAATTAGTATTGCATAAAAAAATAATATAAATGAGGTATCGCCGTAACCGTACCGACCCGCAGAATAAAGATAATATGTTAGTTATACTGTACGCTGCATGGCGAAAAATTTAAAAGGTAAAACGCAATACCGGAATTGATTTTTATTTTTTTAATCCAGCAAAAAAAGAGTTAATAAAATGTATTCGGTAAGTTGTAGGCACTCAAAAATGGTGTCATTACAAAATGCATCGCATCCCGCAAACAACAAGCCCTTATATGGCCACGTCACCAGAAAAATAAAGAAAATATAGCATCTAGTAATGCAAGAACAAAAGCCCGCAAAAACCGCCAAATTATTAGAACACGACTGGCTGCATCAGGTAGAGAATATATAAGCTGTGCGAGCGTATATCAGGGGACACCCCAGATTTACAGCTTATGAACGAAAAGACACCAGAAGTGACCCCAAAGTGACCCCCCAGAGTGACTCCCCCAATCATAGGAGCTACTGGGACATAGTAGGCAATTTGGTGTTCCCAATGTACTTCGCACGGCTTATATATTCCCTCTTCGCCATCCGCTGTGCAGTCACGTCCGGGATACTAATACTCACTACACCCCCTGATAAATTCTTTGAGGGGTGCAGTTTTCAAACTGGGGTCACTCCTTTGTGGAATCCACTTTTCTGGTACCTTACAGACTCTACAAACATGACATTGCGTCCAGATACCAAACATCTGAATCTGCGCTCCAAAAGCCACACAGCGCTCCTTCCCTTCTGCGCCCTGCTGTGTGCCCAAACTGCAGTTTATGACACATGTATGACACTGGTGTACCCAGGATAATGCACGTAATGTCATATGTGGGAATAAACTGATATTAGGGCACAGCCAGACACAGAAGGGAAGAAGGGTTATTTGGTTTTTGTAGCACAGATTTAGACGGTTTGGGGTTTTTTTTTGGATGCCATGACACTTTTGCAGAGACCCTAAAATTGCCCTTACAAAATGGGGTCACTTCTTGGGGAATTCCAGTTCATTGGCATCTCCAGGGCTCTACAAAAACAACATGGCACCCAGAAAGTCCCTCTAAATCTGTACCCCAAAAGCTAAAAAGCGCAGTGCTCCTTCCCTTCTGAGCCCTGCTGTGTGCCCAAGCAGCAGTTTACACCCACATATATAATTTTTTGCCCCTCAGGATGGCCCACTTAATAGTTTTAGGAGTGCAGGTCTCTGACAATACAAAGTGGGTGCAACGTATTGGGCACCGAAATGACATATTTCTTTAAAAATTAACATTTTCATTTTGTACATTAATTTTTGGGAAGCATTTTTTAGGCTCAAAATGATAATACCCCTTGATTCATTCCTTGACGGGTGTAGTTTCTAAAATGGGGTCACTTTTGAGGGGTTTCCATTGTATTGGTACTTTAGGGGCTCAGCAAATGCGACATGGCACCTGAAAACTGCCCTCAAAAGCCAAATAGCCATCTTTCCATTCTGAGCCCCACCATTTACCCATACAGCAGATTATGGCCACATATGGGGTATTGCCGTGTTCAGGAGACATTGTGTGACAAACTGGGGGGCTTTTAATTCTCTAACTACTTGCAAAAATTAAAAATATGGCGCTAAATGGACGATTTATTGGAAAAAAAGTAATTTTTCATTTTCACATCTCAATGGTAAAAAAAATCTGTGAAACACCTGTAGGGTCCAAGTGCTCACTAAACCCCTTTATAAATTCCTTGAGGGGTCTAGTTTTCAAAATGGGGTCATTTTGGGGGGGTTTCCACTGTTCTAGCACTTCAGGGGCTCTCCAAATGCAACATGGTGCCTGAAACAGATTTCAGCTAAATTTGCCCTCCAAAATCCCAATAGAGATCCTTCAGCTCTGGACCCTACAGTGTGCCCATACATCACTTTACATCCACATATGAGGCATTTCTGTAGTTGGGAGAAAATGCTTGACAATTTTTGGGGTGCATTTTCTCTTTTAACCCCTTGTGGAAATGCAAAATTTGAGGTTAAAGCAACATTTTATAGCAAAAAATGTCACTTTTCCTTTTGTTGGGCCAATTCTGTTACACTCCTGTAGGGTCCAAGTGCTCACTATACCCCTTGGTAAATTCCTTGAGGGGTCTAGTTTCCAAAATGGGGTGACATTTTGGGGGTTTCCACTGTTTTGGCACCTTGGGGGCTCTGCAAACAGGACATGGTGCCTGAAAAGTATTGTAGCAACATCTGGCCTACAAAATCCAATTAGCGCTCCATCCGCTCTGAGAGCGACCGTGTGCCCGTACATTAGGGTAACAGAACATATGTGGTATTGTCGTGTTCGGGAGAAACTGTGTAACAAAATTTGGGGAGCAATTTTTCCTTTAACCCCTTGTGAAGATGAAAAATTTGGGGCTACAGTGACATTTTATTATAAAAAGAGTAATTTTTCATTTTCACATCTCAACGGTAAAAAAATCTGTGAAACACCTGTAGGGTCAAAGGGCTCACTATACCCCTTGATAAATTCCTTAAGGGGTCTAGTTTCCAAAATGGGGTGACATTTTGGGGGTTTCCACTGTTTTGGCACCTTGGGGGCTCTGCAAACGGGACATGGCGCCTAAAAAGTATTCTAGCAAAATCTGGCCTACAAAATCCAATTAGCGCTCCATCCGCTCTGAGAGAGACCGTGTGCCCGTACATTAGGGTACCAGCACATATCGGGTATTATCATGTTCGGGAGAAATTGTGTAACAAAATGTGGGGTGCAGTTTCTCCTTTAACCCTTAGTAAATGTGTAAATTCTAGGGCTAAATGAATATATTAGTGACAGAAATTGAAAAATGTAAATTTGACCTCCATTTTGTTTTAATTGCTGTGAAATGCTGAAAGGGTTAAGAAACTTTCTAACTGCTGTTTTGTATTCTTTCAGGAGTGTAGCTTTTAGAATGGGGTGACTTTCGGGGGTTTTATTAGAGAGGCCTTTCAAGTTCCCTACAGAACTGAACTGGTCCCTTGAAAAATGTGTGTTGGAAATTTTCTTGAAAATTTGGAAAATTACTGTTTGACTTGTAAGCCTTATAATATCTGAAAAAAATGAAAGGGTGATTAAAATTTGATTACTACATAAATCAAAGACATGGTTAATTATATTTAGGAAAAAATTTGGGTAGTATGGATTTCTATTTGAAAGGCTTGCAATTTCAAAGTTTGAAAACTGCATTTTCTTAAAAATTTTCACCAAATTTCCTATTTTTTCATAATTAAAGACAAAACATATCGACTAAAATTTACTACTGACATGAAGTACAATGTGTTACGAAAAAACAGTCTCAGAATCACTTGTGTAAGTTAAAGCGTCTCAAAGTTATTGCCATTTAAAGTGACACATGTCAGTTTTGAAAAAAGAGGCCTGGTCCTCAAGTCACTTTTGAGCTGTGTCTCTATAGGGTTAAATACAAATAGATTTTCACATGTGCGTTCCCATTATCACTCACAGAGGACCTGTTCATAGTGCATTTCCTAAAAGTGTTTCTCCAAAATTAGGATTTTGGTTCCTGTTCCTAAAGCATAGAATTGCTGTATGTGCATGTTTAATGTTTCTGTATGTAACATGTACAAATGTATGGAAAATATAACAAAAACTAACATTAAACTCAAATCTGATAGTTGACAGTAAATTACTGTGAACCCTTAGCAGCAGCCAAGGACATTAGTAATGTAATACGGTATGAAGTGCTTTTAAGACGCAAGTTTAAATAGTTTTTAAAAAGTACATAAAATATCAAGAAAAGCTTCGCAGCAACCAGTATACTTCGATCCCAAGGGAAATATAACTTTGATTTTTATACTGACTGCCAGATTGGAATTGGGAAGGAATTTTTTGCCTCCCTCTGGATCAACACTGTAGGGATTGTAGGGTTATAGGTTGGACTTAATGGACTGATGTCTCCATCCAACCTCATCTACTATGTAACTATGTCCTTTAGTAAATTCCCCTTATAGTTTTTATACTTAATTTAAAAAAAATGAAATAACCATCAACTGTAATTTTCCTCTGACATGGGGAAATTGGAATAAGCCTCAAGGGGTTTTTTTTTGCCTTCCTCTGGATCAACACTGTAGTGTCATAGGTTGGGCTTGATGGAACTGTTTCAAAAAATATAAGGAAAGATTGTAGCTCACCGCTTCTGTTGGTTTATAAGTATAGTCCACTGGGTGCACGGCCAAATGGCTCCGGACTCCTGGAGCACAGTAAGTCCAATCACATGTAAAAAGATTAGATCCGCACTCCTGTATTCCTTAAAATTTAATCTTTATTCCATTCTTTTAAAAATACATCTTCTTACAAAAATAAAGTGTGCAAAAACTCCCCAAAGTGACTTAAAAAATCATCACTAGCTCTGGCTGACACGTTTCTGGGCGTACTCGCCCCTTAGTCGTAGCCCTGCGACTAAGGGGCGAGTACGCCCAGAAACGCGTCAGCCAGAGCTAGTGATGATTTTTTAAGTCACTTTGGGGAGTTTTTGCACACTTTATTTTTTGTAAGAAGATGTACTTTTAAAAGAATGGAATAAAGATGAAATTTTGATGGAACTGTGTCTTCACCCCACCTCATCTACTATGTAAGCAGCTTGAGTTGGGGGTAGGAATAGTATATGGATATTTTCCTAAAGAAAACTGGGAAAAGAAGTATTTTCACTACTATGCATTTGCCGACTTTATAGCCAATGGTAATCAAGTGGGGATTATTTTTTTTTATTATTATAATTTTAAAAAAGACTTAAAAGTAATGGGTGAATTGGGATTTCTTTTCTGTGACTGTCTCATGTATTATTATTAACATGACCGACTTCCATTGGGATTAAAACCTGGAAAGCTTTTAAGTCAGTACTTCATTGAAATGTAAGAAGTGGCTTTTTTTTGTCCCAGGATAAAAATCCCATTGGCACCTTCCTTTTGTAAGGAAAAAAAAAAGTGACATTTATGCATTTGATGCATTAGCTTTTAGATGTAAAAATGTATTTTCAGATTTTTATTTCAGGTGTTAATAAAATATTGAATAGTGTTCTCCAGAGGTGAGAATAAGTTCACCCTAAGCAGAGGAGCGCGGCTATCATTAGGCAATCTGCCGTTGTGTGGCCATTTATAGTGTGTGGCTATAGAACAGTTAAATGTTTCTATGATTTAGCTAGTTTATTTCTCTTGTCCACAGAGTGCTTTCACATACAATCTCTTACAAGCTCTACACAACCTACCAGAGGCACTATTGCCTCCCAGCAGACTAGATTTTCATGAAGACAAAATATTGGTTTGTACAGCTAGAGAACTGAAGCTGCTTGAGTGATGAATCACTGTATCGGATTTGTTTTTAAGTTTAATTTTATCTTGTGATCCCTTTTTCAGAAATGCTGCAGAATATCCATAATGTAAATTATGTAAAGGAATATCAAAAAATGCATGACTTAAAAATGACTCTAAAGCGTATGAACTGTAAAGCATTCCTTCTTATGAATTCATAGTATATCTGTAATTGGTATCCAGATTGACATGCCTGCTATAGTGCAGCATTGTTTGTTTTGCACAGATTTTCTGTAGCATTTTATATTATGTGCTTTAATTTAAAAAAAAATATTTATTGATAGGAGGGTAGACTTATATTAATATTTATAGAGGAAAGGAAACCTTTGTGACCGATCTGAGTTCAGTTTTCAGTTGGGATTACAAGTATCTAATGTAAAAATTAGGCCTGAAAATACCTGCACGGAGCAGCTGAAACATTGCAGTCCTTGGACTTGGTAAAATATGCGATTGAGTGAAAAATGCTAAACGTAAAATAAGTTGAATAAAATATTTTTCAAAATATTTTAAAGTTAAAAAAAAATCACAATGTTTAAATAGTCTGTATGGTTTATCCCCACCTATAAAAAAATAAAAATAAAAAAAAATACGGTAATAATAAGGAAGTTGTATGTACTCTAGCTAACCTCTCTGCTCCTCTCTTCTTTCCTCTTGAGTTTGGGCCAGCTACCGGATATAGCCAGTAAACGTGCTGGGAAGATATAGGGAAGCAAGGCCACTGTAAAAATACACATAGAATAGTGTAGGGTAGGCATAGATTATCAGTTTTTATGTAGACAGTGAGGTTGGGGGTTAGGAGAGACAGGTCGTCTACCTCCTGTATGCACTATTCACATTCATTTTAATATGGATATTTTTGGCAAAGCTCAGTAGTGAATTATTTGGGAAGCCACTTCAGAGGCATATTTTTCTAATAAAACTATCACTAATTCCCTAGTAAATGTTTTCTAAAAATTGTTTGTCACAACCTGCCCAGATCAACCATAACATTAAAACCATATTTTGTTGGTCCCCTTACTAATCCTAACTCGTAAAGGCCTGAATTCTACAAGACTTTTTGAAGGTCTAGTAGTGTCCAGTAGTAGATGTTTTAGTCCAAGTCTGGGAGAAGATCCCTCAGGAGACCATCCGCAACCTCATAATGAGCATGCCTAGGCGTTGTAGGTAGGTCATACAGGCACGTGAAGGCCACACACACTACTGAGCCTCATTATGACATGTTTTAAGGGCATTACATCAAAGTTGGATCAGCCTGTAGTGAGTCTCTCCACTTTAATTTCGGGAGTGACTCCAAATCCAGGCCTCCATTGGTTAATACATTTGATTTCCATTGGTGATTTTTGTGTGATTTTGTTGTCATCACATTCAAATTTGTACAGAACAAAGAATTCATTGAGAATATTTCATTCTTTCAGATCTAGGATGTGTTATTTGAGTGTTCCCTTTATTTTGGGGGACAGTGTATATTTCCCCCATGCAGGTGCCATTCTTACAAGATAACCAATATTATTTACTCCACAGGTTTACATGGTGTGGTTGTTTGGTGTACCGTATATCCTGCCATAAACCTTCACTGTGTCCACTGTTAGAAACTGACCTGAAAAAAACCATGGTATAATAGTTGATATGCAAAGCCATTACATAGATATTGCTGTGTCAGGTAATGCATAACATACTTGTTAAATTTGGCCTGGGCATTGGGGTATCAATGACCCTTGGTCCTGAAAGACTTAGGGCTAGTTCACATGGGACAAGGCAGTGGATTTTGACATGGAATCCGCCTCAAAATCCGCTGCTCCCATTGACTTCATTGGGAGCTGCTCGCTTCTTTTTTCCGCTAGCTGGTAGCGGGAAAAAGAAGCGAGCAGCCCTATCTTGCCACAGATTCAGCGGCTGAATCAGCCGCGGTGCGAGGCTCCAGCCCACTCATTTCGACCTAATCCATCGCGGAATGCCGTGACGGGATGCTAATGCACTGCATCGGCATCCCATCGCAGCAGCCGCGACAGAATGTGTACACTCGGAACCCCTTGTGAACTAGCCCTTAAAGAGGTTTTTTAAACTTTACAATGGATAACCTATCCTTACAATAGGTCACCAATTAAACATTGGCAGAGGTACAACACTTGGGCCCTAAGTGATTGCAGCATTTGGGTGAGTGCTGCAACATCTTCAGTACTTACCATGCATAGGTATTGGTATCACAGCTCAGCCCATTCGCTTAAATGGGACTAAGCTGCAATCAAGTCATGTGACCAATGAGGGTGACGTGACATGGCCTGCGAAGCAGAGCTCAGGTACAGCTGCTGCTGCTGCGAACACCTGATACAGATGTCTGACCCCAAGGATCTTCAATTGACCACCTACCCCTTAACCTTTAATAAGTAAGTCATACTGCAGATAAAACATGTTGAGAGAAAAATTTAGTCTGGGTTCAAACTTATTCAGGTATCCATGTGACATCTATCCATCTAAAATCTCTGAACAATAAAGTCCTGCAAGTAATTGTAGTTAAAAAGAAGGCACACCTGATGGACCCATATACAGTCTATGGGGTGCTTTGGGCTCCATTGATGTCCGCTATTTTAGCAGTCTGTCTGTTTATTCTTCTCGTCCTCCGATGGATTTGAAGAATGGACAGCAGGCGCTAATGTGAACATAAATACATTGAGACATGTGTACTAATGTGTTCTGAATATGTTTATACAAATAAAGTATAGATAAGGTGTATTAAGTAGCTTTCTTCCTACATTGTCACATACTCGGTGGCTGAATAAAATAACATGAACAGTCAAACAAAAAGGTTTAATCGTGTTATGAAAAATACAATAACTAATAGCCTGCATGGAAAATTGTAATTCTTCACACCACGCTGCATAATTAGAATGTGGGAGTTGTTAGCAGTTACTCAGAAAAATAAAGCATTTCTTTTATGATCGCCGCTCACCCGATCCGCACACAGTCTCCATTGTTTTTTCAATTATTTCATTTTTCTTTTTTGTGATTATCAGTAGAGATGCTAATGTATTTTTTCAGTATTGTGCACCTATGGCTTTTGATTGCAGGTTGCTGCCATATGTCAAAATAATTTAACTAATCCACTCTGCTTGCTTTCACATAGCCTAGGAATGTAGAGAGAATTGCCTTTGGGGATACATTTTCTGTGAATAATGACAGGCACACTGTTTTGTTGCAGAGAAATGGCACATATAACCTAATGTTCTTTTCCTATCTCTGTCTCTAGCATGAAAGGTATCCATTAAAGTTAAAATAAATAATGAGATTCATGTCCATCAGCTAACCGAGAACTGGGGATGGGAAGAAGTTACAGTAGAAGATTGATACTGTCATTGTAGTGAAACATGCTAATTTTAGGACATCTGACTGTAAACTAGCCATAGAAGGCTATGACCAACGTACAAGTAAAATTAAGAAAACATTAATGTTTGTTGTTATATAGATACTAGCAGTACCTGCTACTTCGTCCGCGGCAGCGTTCCCGCTTAGCGTGACCCACCTGCAGCGCAGGCTCGGGGCCCCCCCACTGCGTCCCTTTTCCAACCCCCGGGCCCCCTTTCCACCACCCCTCCTCCACGACCTCGGCCCTCCTTCCTCCCCTGCGACTCTGGCCCCCTTTCCCCCCCACCCCACCTGCGACCCTCGCCCCCTTTGCACCCCCTGCATAACCTGGCCCCCCGCGACCCTGGTCCCCTCTCCACCCCTCCATACCACATCCCACTTTAGAGGAACCCTTCCCCCACCCCCACGATCCCAGCCCCCTTAGAACCCCCCCTACCGCGACCTCCTTTACAGTAAACCCGCCACCCCCCCGTGACCACAGACCCCTCCCCACCTCCAAGCCTCGGCCTCCACCCTCCGTGCACCTAGTGTGCTGGTGTGCATAGGGTCTGCAGGCCATGCATGCCGTGCTAGGGGAAGACGGCGGTTTGGGGAAGTGTGTCCCAGTCACTCCTTCAGTTTCCCACCCCCAGGGCCCCGGTGGACTCCACCAATGGCTGCCTGCTCTGTCCTCCGCATACGTGACGCCATCTTCTTCTTGTCGCTCGGCGGCCGGCTTGTGCGTCTATAACTCCGCCCCCTCTGTAGCGCATAGTGTCCATCAGCCCGCCCAGCACGTGACGCGAACCTATCTGAGGCCACCTGAAAGAACCGGGCTGACATCATCTGAGGTTCCGCAGCCAGTTCGCCAGTAACGTTTGGGATTTCGGGCGCTGTAGCGGTATACCAAGTAGCCTATCAATCCTTCCCAGTGGCCATCTAGGTATGTGTAAAATTTCACACCATTCCGTTCAGCAGTTTAGGCGTGATTGAGGAACAAACCTCCAAACACACAAACCCACAAACATCCAAACACACGTACTTTCACATTTATAATACTAGTAGGATTCTTTGCGGCTCAACACTTGCTAAATTGTTACTGAGTTTTTTTGTTTGTGTCATGATAATTATAGCCAATTGTGTGATCTTACTTTCTGTATGAAGTCCTAAAACTTATTACATCCGTATGGGGACCCCCCCCCCCTCCCCAAACAGACTACCGAATGTATTTGCAAGCGCTGCGCAGTGAAAGCACACGGACCCCATAGACTATAATTGGGTCTGTGTGCTTGCCGCACGCCTGCACGAATCATGCGGACACAAATGTAGATTGTGAAGTACTTTCCTGTCCACATGCTCTGTGCGGAGATCTGGCAGCAAGCACACAGACCCCATTATAGTCTATGGGGATCCATGTGCTTTCACTGCACAGCGCTTGCAAATGCGTCCGGTAGTCCGTTCGGGAGGGGTCCAAATGCGGACTCCCCCAAATGGATTACTGATACAGATGTGAACGAGGCCTTAGAGTAGGTCAATAATAGCAGTTTAGGTAAATTCTAGCACCCAGTGGAAACTAGGCACTGCTCAATACACAGTATACTAGTAGGAAGCACAGTGCTGTACACTCTATAGTGACTGTACCTGATTATGACCCCTAAATCTCAAGTCAGTTTATGGTAAGAAAAATTATTGGGCCTGGCTTTTATGAGCCACTCTCTCAATATTTGACCTTAACTCCCCCCTTTAAAAGACCTTATTCAAAAGAGAATACTGTAGGGACAATTTTTTTTCGTAGCTTTCATACACCGATCAGTCCAGGAACCCTAAACTGCAAATATAGGGCAGGTACCCACTCCACTGTAGCATCTACCATGCAGGCATGACGCAGGAAACGTACAATCTGTGAGCTCCGTCAAGAAAACTACTTGCTATCTTTGAATAATATCCCATCTGTTATCAATCAAGCAGCCAGAAGTAGATACAAGCACATAAAATACTTTTTTGCTTACATTGTAAGTACATTACATTGTAAGTACATTGTGCAGAATCCTCAGTCCTTTTCACAGAGCAACAGTTTGGATACATGTGTGAGGCTGTTAAGAAAATCAGCCCCTTCCTTCTGCATTCACTGTGTGAAGAAACCAGCCCCTTCCCTTTCATCTGTGATCAGTCTTGCAATTATTGAGACAAAACTAATTTAGCAACAGGGAGTAAACATTAAATTAACTAGAAGGGAGACACCTAGTGGCAGGAACTTTAGAGAGGTTTTTCAGGGGCAGAAAGCTCAACATTATATCTATCAATATATAGGTCTTCTCTTCAATTGTTATAATGTCTTTAATGTACCATAAATGAGATGTCTGCTGCAAAGAAAACCCCTTCAGAATTGGCAAGTGTCAATCTATTATTAGGCTTAGTAGGCAGAGTGAAAAATTACATCATCTGGAAAATGTTTTAAAAAATATAATTATACATCTTTAAAAATATGTTGAAAATAAAAACATGTTTAAACAGGTTATTTTCTGTTGACACATTCTCTTTCACTCACAGGGGATGTGTTATGATATCTCATTCCAGAGCATAGTAGATGCACCAGACAAAGCTTTGTGAACACAGATGAGAAGAGAGACATGTACTGGTGAATTTTTTCCCACTTGTATTAATTCTATGTTGATTCAGGGCTCAAAACAGAGTTGCTTATTTTTTCTGTACTCCGTTGTAGATGTTCTTCTCAGAGCCAACAAATTTCCCCCAGTAGTGAAATTGTAGAATTCTTATATGTTTACATGACACGTCCTCCTCATTTCCATTTCTCAGTAAGGTTTTCACTGGATTTGAGAAGCGTAATCCAATGACAGATTTTTTTTATTTTCTGAACGTAAGAGATGTTTTGCATGCTCATTTTTCACTTAAGCAATTTAGTAAGCTGTGCACGGATCGGGCTCCATAAAATAATGTTGCTCATGTCATAATTCCTTTCCAGATTTGCTCAAAGCTGTACACTGTATAAAGAAAAATCATCCCATTAGCTTGTCTCACTGTTAAGTCACATTAGCAGAATCCTTACTTGCAAAGTGAGCTTAAGGATGAGATGAACTTATCCTCGGTGTTTTTAGCCAAGAATTTGTTTTGTTGTATGATTAAAATTGCTTTATATTGTTAAGAGAAAATGTAGTCTCAAGACTGCTTTTTGTTATAAGGAGACAAGAGCAGTAGAAATGTTTTGTGATAAAGTAATTACCACTATATAGTGAATAAGGATGTTTAGACTTGGAGACGGTCTTGGTGACAGATTCCTGTAGATGAGGGCAGCTTTTGTTCTAAGAAAGCTACTCTAATGGTCGGTAAAGGCAGCCATAGACATTAGATAAAGTTAGACTGGTTGTTGAACAAGCCTCTAATAAATGATGGCTTTGCATGCTCAGCCATACAAAATCTCAGCGCCTCTTGGCCAATATGCTCATTTTAGTAAAACATACATATTTAATACACAATCTTTCCAAAACATTTCTCTTGATTTCTAGGACTTTTCAGTTGATGACTTATCCTTACGAAAAGTCATCAGTTGAAGATACGGAACACTCAGATACCCCACAGATCTTCAGTTGATGATCTTTTGTAAGGAATGGATTGGTGCCCCCCAAGCAAGTGAATAGGCCGAGCTGAGATACCAAGCACAGCCGCCGTACAAATAGTTGGCGCCTCCTCTATACACAGCTGATCATCTGGATGTCTGACCTCTGAAGATCTTTAGTTGATAACCTATCTGAGTTATAACATCACTATACAACTTGATACAATATTGGCCATTCAGCACATGATTGCTATACGAAGGAGCATAATTGTACAAAAAACTTAGAAGATTGACAGTAGAAAAAAAACCACATGGTCCATCCAGACTGCCTTTATACTGTTTCCTCTTTATCTTTGAATAGACATTGCCTTGTCTAATCCATGTGGTTATTTGTTGGACTTTGGAGGTCTTTATTAGTACTTTATACTGAATATTACCTTATTGCCTTTATTGTTTGCTATAGGAGTTTGTTGTTTTAGTTTTTGGGTTTTTTTTGCTTTTGAGGCTAAGGCTAGTCAAGTGTAAGGCCACAATATGAAATGGGCACTTATCCGTGGAACTTTTCACCATTAATCATCTTCATTGCGTGACACTCTAATAATTCTGCAATAAATCATCTCATGTCACTGGGAGTGGCACTGTTTCCTTTCCCTCACAACTGCATTAATGAAATGGTGCCTGGGAAATTAAGTCAAATAAATGTTTTTTAACCTTGTCTCGAAGTTATAAGAAATATGTCAAGTGGGTTTCCGTATAGTTTTGACTTGTTTTCCCAGTCATACAAAGAATAGCTTCTCATATGTTTCTAGTGTACTAACCACTTGTTTATTTCTACTGCTTATATAGGACCAACATATTTCATAGCAGTTTACACACATTGCATCTGCAAGTGTCTCCACTCTGTTAAAAAATAAATAAATAAATATATTCTATCCGACTAATATTACCAGTTCACATTTGCCACCCCAGTGACAATGTCCCACTCCTCTTCCCATTCGAAAAGTTGGGAAGAGAAAATGTTATTAGATGATTTATTGACCATTTTAGTGAAATTATATGCTTCTCTCTGGAGCACTGACATCCTTTCTGGTCATGTGATGCAAACACTGTTTCCAGTATCAACACAAGCAGAATTGCAATGCAAATCTATTAGAGCCTGCATCTCACTTCCCAGCAAAGGAGCAGAGGGGAGACCAGTGCTCGAGAGGGGAGCACATAACTTCACAATAAAGCTGTCAATAAGTTATTCAGTAACACTATTCTACACACAGGTTAATTTAAATAATGTGGGTTATAGATAATCAGAAAAACATTGATGTTTTCTTCCAAAATATCTCCTAATCAGCCAAGTAATTTCTGATGTTTTACTTCACACTTTATTGAAATAAATGGGGATAAGTTGCAATATTACACATAACCTGTAGAATCGTTATGTAATGCTGTTTGACGAAGAAAGTAGTATTTTTTTTTTTTTTTTTTTTTACAAATTTGCTATGAATTTCATTTTACAAGGTTAACATATAATTACAATATACATTTCTACAAAACTGCAACTGATATGCTGGGCCCATACATGAGTCTGTGTACGCTAGATATAATAATAAAAAAAAACCTTGTGCATTCAGGTTGCTTATTTTGGGTTCTCTAGTAAATTCGTATTAGGGATACCAGAGCCTCAGAAATATGTTGGTTCAATCCTGTTCCTTCTCCAGAAACTCCTCCATCCCCATGATGCTAAGCTGTTCCTTTAGCCGTTTAAACAAGGGTGAGCAAGTAGTTGTGGCCCAGTAGCAGGGAATGACCAGTCTAGTGGCACTGAGATAATGCCAGAGCAGACTTTTCGTAACTGTAGATTGAGAGCCTGGCATCAGGGAAAAGAGTGTGATTTGTGTATTAGGAAGCCACTTTCCTGAATAGACATGCAGAACATGCATCCAGAAAGCTTTCATTGTGGGGCTACTTTAAAGTTTATAACCTAGTACTTTTCTCCACACCTCCAGTAATTGTTAAGACGCCCTGGGGTACATGTGCTTCACGTTGACCAGGCTGTAGTACCACCTGGACGAGTGGTCATGTTGTTTTACTCCTAGACAACTTCTTTTACATTGATTGTTTGGACAACAATGTTCATTAGCAGGAAGCTATCAGATATCTAGCTCATAAACTTCCTGGACGACTAATGTAATCTGGTATTTATACTTATGACCAGTGATTACATCTGTAGCTACTGAGGTTTAATACATACTTATGTCCATCATGATACACTTGTAGGCGAGGGAATATGGACAAGGATGGGGTAAATCTTTAGACCTTCTCCATATTGATCCAGAGAGAGGCATGAAAACCCTCCATATCTTCAAAGGGGAAAAAAAAATAAAAAAAATCCATGACCACGTGACAGTCAGACTGACACAACATTAAGACAAGGATATTAGATATTTATGTAAGAATTGCCTGCTTGTCAATCATGTTTGAAGTCTCTCACAAGGAGAATAAGCAAACTTTAAGAACAAAATGTAGAAAGAAAGACAGTGTGTTTAAGCACTTTATGTGGGATCTGTACTTGCAAAGTGGGCTCAGAGGTGAGAGAACATTATATTCAGTGTATCCAGCTTAGAATTTGTTTTTTTGTTTTTTTTTAAGTCTTTGAAACCTGATAGCCCTTGAAGAGCCGGGAGCTATGTCTTAACGAAAACCCTCGCTGGTGCCTAACCCACTAGAATCAATTCTATACATTTGAACAATCTTGAAGTATTGCAATTCTCAAATGCATTTTTATAAATTGAAGCCCTTCTGCTAATCCTCAACTTACTGACAGGTCTTCCTGTATTCTCGCTGAAGTTCTTTGTCTAAGATTTGTAGTCAGTGCTGCTGTTTGTTAGAGTAATATCCATAGACTTAGTGTTATACAGACTGTTGGAAAAGGTATTGCGTAAGATGTAACAAGCCTTGCATTCTAGAATTGTGGCATCAGATAAGTTGCAGAATACGGTTTAGTGACTTTTTAGGGCTTATTTTCATAAAGAGTTTGCAATGTTTTACATTTTTAAGATCTCTCCACTCTAGAAAATGGTAAAACAAGTGTAGTTAACCTATTCAACACAGTCCGGTCCTGCTGCTCCGATGCTTTCTTCCGTCTGAAGTCCCCATTGCACCTCCCATGTCCCTGGTCTAAGGAAAGGGACATGGCACATCACAGTGTGGTGCTGACTCTCAAAACAAGGCAGTGGAGCAGCAGGACTGGAACACGTTGGTGGACACCAGAACACTTAGGACAGGCAAATCTGGTTCTTTAGGGTCCATTCACACAGAGGAAAATGGTGAGGAATTTGGTGTGGAATTCCAGCACTAAAAATAAGCCTCACATTGACGTGGTTGGGAGTCTTT
Source organism: Leptodactylus fuscus (assembly GCF_031893055.1). Classification (NCBI taxonomy): domain Eukaryota; kingdom Metazoa; phylum Chordata; class Amphibia; order Anura; family Leptodactylidae; genus Leptodactylus; species Leptodactylus fuscus. Next base: position 71,925,669 of record NC_134265.1, read on the forward strand.
TTTTTTTTTTTTTTTTTCAGTGCTGAAATTCCACACCAAATTCCTCACCATTTTCCTCCGTGTGAATGGACCCTAAGTTTGTTTTCACCTTCCACAGCCTCAAGATGTGCCAATTTTATCAAGCACAGTTCATGAATTTGGTAAAGATTATGGCAACTCAGACTCCAGCAAAACGATCTTTAAAAATTCCCTTCATGATAAATTTGTCTCATTGTGTGTCATCCATATAATAACTGTGGCTAACTTACAGACACCATCTGGCTTCATTTACCAGCGCCAAGTGCTCGAGCTCTCCTGCGGAATCACTACCCAACGCCACCACTTAGCTATGAATGACCGTTTCAGTGCCTGCCTGCCTGCCTCATGGCTGTCTGTGGGCAAATTAACAAATAAGGCCCGCCCCCAGGGTACTTTCAGGCTTATTTGCATATTTATAAAAAACATGATTATTTCTGCTTTGCCTATCAGTTTGTGGCCACTATGTTTCTGTCCCAGCACAGCGCCATTATTGATTTAGGAGGCACTTGGGACCTGACAGACTCCCTTTAAACATTTTAATTCAATTTCTAATTTTTCCCAAAATTACTGATAAGTCTAAACATGTTGTCCTACAGTTCCAGCATTTTATTATGATAACTTTTTTTGGTTAGTAGTTCATGAGCCTTATGTGTATTATAAATTCAGTGAAGAAACATATTTTTATATCTATGGCGGCGTTCATTAGTATTCTGCTCTGGTCTGTCTCGTCTCCTGGTGTTTTCTTATAGCACATTTTCTGAACACAATAATGGGAAAGTCATAAATGTGTAATATTCATCTTATATTATTTGTATTTGATAGCGACTGTCATTACATAATCTTCTATGTCTGCTGTCAGCAGTTATAAATTATTATTTAATGAGAATACTAAAGTAGTGCTGGAAACCCCAGTACGAATAAACAAAACACTTAAAGATGGAGTCTGGCCAAGCCATGCTAGTTATTTGCAGAGCTGAAGAACCCGTGTTGTTACTGTGTGCTTTTTATTTATGTGATCACACAATGGATTAGAATTCAGTACCACATTTTGATTACATTTGGTTAAAGGGGTTGTCTGTTCACTAGAAGGAATCATGAATGTTCCTTTTGGATATAAGTTTATTACCCATAGGAGACTACATTTAACTTTTGAGGATAAGTTTGTATGTGTTTTTAACTGAGGAGTATATCTATATCTGGCTATTGTATGACTTATATTTAGCAGTTTTCCCTTTTCACGTTCTGTGTCTAAATTTCTGTCTGAACTGCTGGATGGAGACTAGATGCCATATACTGCACTCAGCACGCAGAGGTAAATATGTTCTGTTACTGTCTCTCACCCTTGGGAAGATCCAGAACATATATAGACCTGTATGTAAAGAGCTTTGGTTGTGAGATAAAGACTTCTGTTCAGCTCCAGTATCTGACTAAGCTTGGGTTTCTGCTCTTATCTCCTGCATTTTTCTGCACACCACTCAACCTCCCATCTAAGCTGTCTTCTATCAACAAGTCATGTGACCAGCTATTCGTCTCAAGATAATAAGCAATTATTTTGGAAAAGTTTGTTTTGATCAGAGGAAGGGGAAGTAGAAAAACCACCTGATTAAGATATATTACAAAGATTCTTATCTTTGCCTCTACTAATTCATTTATGTATAGATTGTTGAAACTACAGTGTCTGTTCTATGTACCATGCGATACAGAACTCGGTTTGACTATTGCAGTGGTTTTTCAGAGATTTGTTGTGTTCTGTGGTAGAATATTTGCATTGAATCAAGTTATTAGTCTCAAGTTAGACATTGCTACACATTTGTATGTTATATTTTGGCCGTGAGTTCTGCTTAGTCTTCGGAACAAGGCAGCGTTTCCTACAATTGCATTATATCCCACCCGCTGATCACATAGCTTACTTTCTTGCAATCACTACTGCCCATATAAAGGGACAGAGATTATTTTCCAATAGTTAAAGGGTTTTCTGACTTTTTTTTTATTACTGTATTTACAAGTGCTGCCAAAGGGATCATAACTAGAGATGAGCGAACAGTGTTCTATCGAACACATGTTCGATCGGATATCAGGGTGTTCGCCATGTTCGAATCGAATCGAACACCACGTGGTAAAGTGCGCCAAAATTCGATTCCCCTCCCACCTTCCCTGGCGCCTTTTTTGCACCAATAACAGCGCAGGGGAGGTGGGACAGGAACTACGACACTGGGGGCATTGAAAAAAATTGGAAAAAGTCATTGGCTGCCGAAATCAGGTGACCTCCATTTTAGACGAATAGTGGATTTCAAATCCGGGTCATATGAGAATGTGAACTTTGTGACTATGAGACAGGGATAGCTGTACAGGCAGGGATAGCTAGGGATAACCTTTATTTAGGGGGGAATGTTATTAAAAATAACTTTTTGGGGCTCTATCGGGTGTGTAATTGTGATTTTTGTGAGATAAACTTTTTCCCATAGGGATGCATTGGCCAGCGCTGATTGGCCGAATTCCGTACTCTGGCCAATCAGTGCTGGCCAATGCATTCTATTAGCTTGATGAAGCAGAGTGTGCACAAGGGTTCAAGCGCACCCTCGGCTCTGATGTAGCAGAGCCGAGGCTGCACAAGGGTTCAAGCGCACCCTCGGCTCTGATGTAGGAGAGCCGAGGGTGCACTTGAACCCTTGTGCACCCTCAGCTCTGCTACATCAGAGCCGAGGATGCGCTTGAACCCTTGTGCACACTCTGCTTCATCAAGCTAATAGAATGCATTGGCCAGCGCTGATTGGCCAATGTATTCTATTAGCCTGATGAAGTAGAGCTGAATGTGTGTGCTAAGCACACACATTCAGCTCTACTTCATCGGGCTAATAGAATGCATTGGCCAGCGCTGATTGGCCAGAGTACGGAACTCGACCAATCAGCGCTGGCTCTGCTGGAGGAGGCGGAGTCTAAGATCGCTCCACACCAGTCTCCATTCAGGTCCGACCTTAGACTCCGCCTCCTCCGGCAGAGCCAGCGCTGATTGGCCGAAGGCTGGCCAATGCATTCCTATGCGAATGCAGAGACTTAGCAGTGCTGAGTCAGTTTTGCTCAACTACACATCTGATGCACACTCGGCACTGCTACATCAGATGTAGCAATCTGATGTAGCAGAGCCGAGGGTGCACTAGAACCCCTGTGCAAACTCAGTTCACGCTAATAGAATGCATTGGCCAGCGCTGATTGGCCAATGCATTCTATTAGCCCGATGAAGTAGAGCTGAATGTGTGTGCTAAGCACACACATTCAGCACTGCTTCATCACGCCAATACAATGCATTAGCCAGTGCTGATTGGCCAGAGTACGGAATTCGGCCAATCAGCGCTGGCTCTGCTGGAGGAGGCGGAGTCTAAGGTCAGACCTGAATGGAGACTGGTGTGGAGCGATCTTAGACTCCGCCTCCTCCAGCAGAGCCAGCGCTGATTGGTCGAGTTCCGTACTCTGGCCAATCAGCGCTGGCAAATGCATTCTATTAGCCCGATGAAGTAGAGCTGAATGTGTGTGCTTAGCACACACATTCAGCTCTACTTCATCAGGCTAATAGAATACATTGGCCAATCAGCGCTGGCCAATGCATTCTATTAGCTTGATGAAGCAGAGTGTGCACAAGGGTTCAAGCGCACCCTCGGCTCTGATGTAGCAGAGCCGAGGCTGCACAAGGGTTCAAGTGCACCCTCGGCTCTCCTACATCAGAGCCGAGGGTGCGCTTGAACCCTTGTGCAGCCTCGGCTCTGCTACATCAGAGCCGAGGGTGCGCTTGAACCCTTGTGCACACTCTGCTTCATCAAGCTAATAGAATGCATTGGCCAGCACTGATTGGCCAGAGTACGGAATTCGGCCAATCAGCGCTGGCCAATGCATTCTATTAGCCCGATGAAGTAGAGCTGAATGTGTGTGCTAAGCACACACATTCAGCACTGCTTCATCAAGCCAATACAATGCATTAGCCAGTGCTGATTGGCCAGAGTACGGAATTCGGCCAATCAGCGCTGGCTCTGCTGGAGGAGGCGGAGTCTAAGATCGCTCCACACCAGTCTCCATTCAGGTCCGACCTTAGACTCCGCCTCCTCCAGCAGAGCCAGCGCTGATTGGCCGAATTCCGTACTCTGGCCAATCAGCACTGGCTAATGCATTGTATTGGCTTGATGAAGCAGTGCTGAATGTGTGTGCTTAGCACACACATTCAGCTCTACTTCATCGGGCTAATAGAATGCATTGGCCAGCGCTGATTGGCCGAATTCCGTACTCTGGCCAATCAGCACTGGCTAATGCATTGTATTGGCTTGATGAAGCAGTGCTGAATGTGTGTGCTTAGCACACACATTCAGCTCTACTTCATCGGGCTAATAGAATGCATTGGCCAATCAGCGCTGGCCAATGCATTCTATTAGCGTGAACTGAGTTTGCACAGGGGTTCTAGTGCACCCTCGGCTCTGCTACATCAGATTGCTACATCTGATGTAGCAGTGCCGAGTGTGCATCAGATGTGTAGTTGAGCAAAACTGACTCAGCACTGCTAAGTCTGCATTCGCATAGGAATGCATTGGCCAGCCTTCGGCCAATCAGCGCTGGCTCTGCCGGAGGAGGCGGAGTCTAAGGTCGGACCTGAATGGAGACTGGTGTGGAGCGATCTTAGACTCCGCCTCCTCCAGCAGAGCCAGCGCTGATTGGCCGAATTCCGTACTCTGGCCAATCAGCACTGGCTAATGCATTGTATTGGCTTGATGAAGCAGTGCTGAATGTGTGTGCTTAGCACACACATTCAGCTCTACTTCATCGGGCTAATAGAATGCATTGGCCAGCGCTGATTGGCCGAATTCCGTACTCTGGCCAATCAGCACTGGCTAATGCATTGTATTGGCTTGATGAAGCAGTGCTGAATGTGTGTGCTTAGCACACACATTCAGCTCTACTTCATCGGGCTAATAGAATGCATTGGCCAATCAGCGCTGGCCAATGCATTCTATTAGCGTGAACTGAGTTTGCACAGGGGTTCTAGTGCACCCTCGGCTCTGCTACATCAGATTGCTACATCTGATGTAGCAGTGCCGAGTGTGCATCAGATGTGTAGTTGAGCAAAACTGACTCAGCACTGCTAAGTCTGCATTCGCATAGGAATGCATTGGCCAGCCTTCGGCCAATCAGCGCTGGCTCTGCGGGAGGAGGCGGAGTCTAAGGTCGGACCTGAATGGAGACTGGTGTGGAGCTATCTTAGACTCCGCCTCCTCCAGCAGAGCCAGCGCTGATTGGTCGAGTTCCGTACTCTGGCCAATCAGCACTGGCCAATGCATTTCTATGGGGAAAAGTTAGCTTGCGAAAATCGCAAACTGACAGGGATTTCCATGAAATAAAGTGACTTTTATGCCCCCAGACATGCTTCCCCTGCTGTCCCAGTGTCATTCCAGGGTGTTGGTATCATTTCCTGGGGTGTCATAGTGGACTTGGTGACCCTCCAGACACGAATTTGGGTTTCCCCCTTAACGAGTTTATGTTCCCCATAGACTATAATGGGGTTCGAAACCCATTCGAACACTCGAACAGTGAGCGGCTGTTCGAATCGAATTTCGAACCTCGAACATTTTAGTGTTCGCTCATCTCTAATCATAACCTTTGGAAAAAAAACATTACTTTTCTCTCTCCAGCCTTGGTTTCCAGCAGTAGCAGGTCTGGTCTTTGGTCTGCAGGTTCACAGTCAGATCATCCTAGGAGACCACTGCAGCCAATCACTGTCTACAGTCACAAACTAGACATCACAGCAGTCAGGTGCAGTTTGTGAAGGGGTCACTGCTGAGACCTTTGATTGGCTGCAGCGATCATCCAGCATAAATAGGATATCAGTGTTGACCAAGGGAGCCAATGACCTGTATACAGAAGAGCAAAGCTTCCGTCACTAGAAATGGAGGCCTGGGGGTAGTTTTTTTTTCTGTATGTTGATGATCCCTTCTGCAGCCCTGTTAAATAAAAAAAAATTAATCTGACAACCCTTTTTAGTCCTAAACTTGGCTGGTACAACACCTCTTTTATGAAAAGCCTTTATTACATTTATCTTTAGCTGTAATAAAAAAGAAAAGTACCCAGCGCCTCAGTGTCTTAAATTGGAAAAAGATTGAATGCAGTGTCAGCTCCTACCTGGACAACCACCCATGGGTGGTGAGGATAAATGTGAAAAAAAGAAAAAATCCCAGGATGTGTAGAGAGCGACACTGAACTAAGTCCAAGGAGGCAGGAATGGCATCTTCTTCAGGAACGGGGACTTGACACGTCTTCTTCTGGGGGCTGGCTTCAAACTTCTAGGCCTAGGGAGAAGCCGACTGCACATGCCCGCCTGCCACAAGAAAACGGCCGCTTACAATACTGTGTAAGCAGCCATTTTCTTGTGGCCGTTGGGCATGCGCAGTTGGCTTTGCCTGAGGCCTAGAAGTTTGAAGCCAACCCCCAGAAGGAGACGGCGCTGGAGAGTTCTCTTACAGCATTGGGGGCGCCCCCAGTGCTTTTTGAGTGCTAGGGAATGCCCCCAGTGCTGCGAGAGAACTCATTTGCATACCAGCGAAAAACGGTATTTTAACCGAATGGCGTCCCAGAGAAGACATCTAAAGTTAGGAGAAGAATAACCTTTCTTCAAGCTATTCCTATGTGATAGGCAGAAAAAAATGAGTTTAAATGATAGGATCCCTTTAAGCTGCTTTGGATGTATTTGCAGTTAATTTTTGGATAACCCCTTTAAGACCTTGCTCAAGTGCATAACTTTCTGCATAGAGCCAGAACGATTGGCTTTGCTGTAGACGCCTGGTTGACCAATGTCTCTGTATATGATACAATTTTCATATATATATGCCATCAGAATTCTAGTCCTTATCTAACCCAGCAGCAAGAAGTAACAAGTAGGTTTGAGACATTATTAGAGCTGAAGGAATAGACATGGATTTCTGAGAGGCACTAAAAATAGTTTTTATGGTAGTCATAATGAGTGATTTATTGGTCAGAGGACGGTCTCTACCTTGAAGAATACACCGCGTTCCCTATTTATTACACTTTCTTCTCAAATGATGCAAATGTATGCACCCACCCTGCCGTGATATTTAAATGTATTGCCTCTTATATGTTTATATATAAAACCAGAATGTGCCGAGGCAGTTCATAAAACAAGCCCGGCATTCATGAGGAATCTCATCCAATTTTTTTTATTCTAGAAAGAAAAGTATATAATTACATTTGGTTTTGTAGTTCTGTCTATTGTCAATTTAAAGAATTGTGCCTCTGATCTTTATAATGATCTGTAGTATGGAAACATTTCTATATACTGGAGCGTTATTTCAGAGTCACTGAGCCTCTACAAGATCATATTAAACCGTAAAGATTAAAGCCTTCCTCCCACTAAGAATTGTTCATAGATGAAATGGATTTGCAGTGATAAATTGTGAGAGAGGAGAAGCAGATCACCTTTATAATCTCATAGATCATAAATAACACATGGAAACAAATGCGTCTTCACTCGGCATATACACAGCACATGCAGCTTCTCATTCCGACACCTTACAAGAGCAAATGACAATTTCGGTTTCTGGAAGGAAATGTCAAATAAAAATTCAGAACTTTGGCTTAATCTTTCACGCTACTTATTGCTGATGACTTTTTGTGTCATACTTAATATTACTTCAGTACCATACTTGAAGAAAATTCCATTAATGTGCGGCTAATCAATATTCATTTCTCCGTCTTTGGTCTGTTTATGCATACTTCAAAGTGTTCGGCTTCTGGAATAATCGTTAATATGTTAGACATGTGTGAATGATCACCACAAGTTTTAATTCTCTTGATGACTTCTGATTCTCCAGGTTTTTTTTTTTCAGTATCTGCAATCCACAAAGCTGGAGTTGGGTACAAATATTTTTTTGCATGGGTTTCTGGCAGTGCAACTCTACATGCAAAAATGAGTACCTGCTTTCACAATTCAGTAGCATCTTTACCCCCATGCAGGTTATCCTGGAAAGTCACCTAAAATGAGAGGTACAGATAAAGCCACATTCAACTTGAATATGATAACTCATTGCATGGTTATAAATCACAGCAATGCCATTGAAAACAATGGAAAAAAGTTGACTTAATGTTTACTTTATGTATTAAGTCTTGTTAAACTTGGCTACATTTGTACACTTTAAAGGCTTAGGCCTGGTTCAAGTCTACGTTCGGTATTCCGTTTAGAGTATCCACTTGGGAATCCCCTGAATAGAATACCGAACGCATTAAAGAAGCGGTGAGCAATGAAAGCACAAGGATCCCGTAGACTATAATGGGGTCTGTGTGTTTTCCGCGCGATGTCCACACGAATCATGTGAAGAGTAAAGTAGTTTTTGAAGTACATTTGTGTCCGCATGACTTGTGCAGACAGCACACGGAAAATACACAGACCCCCTAATAGTCTATGGGGTCCGCGTGCTTTTTTTTAATGCGTTCAGTATTCCATTCGGGGGGGAGGGGGGTCCCCAAGCGTAATCCCCAAACTGAATACCAAACACATGTGCACCAGGCCTTAGTTTACGTTCTTGTTTTATGTATATCCCCTTCCTGTTCAGCACTATTATGTCGCACTGAGCATATAGTTAATGTTCTGCGTTTTAATAGTACAACGCTATCAGGCCATGGAATATACTCAAACTTAAGTGGCTTAGTCCCTCAGATAATGTGATCTATAGTGAACACAGCATCTCTGGAGCCAGATTTCTGGGATCATTTCAGCCTCTTGGATCCCATTCAATGAGATTGCGTGGTCCAAGTGGTTGCCATGGCCCTATCCCTGGCCTTTGCATATACCGTAGCGATAATATGCAGAAGTATTGCAGTCTATTGCTCTGGAGATCAAGAGAAAATAAAAAAGTAAAGTATAAAAGTTTTGAAAAAAAAAGCTGTACGGCTCTTCAGGCATTTTGATATTTTGTTTTTTGCTATAGCAGTTACTATATGGGCTAATGTTTTAAAATATTTTTTGGCCCCTTCCCTAGGGGGTTTGATCAAGCAGACTGCAATACTACGGTATTTCAGTGTATGGGAAAATTGTTAGGTTTGTTTTAACGTCTGCCTGAGGCAGGGCTTACTATAAACCTAGTATTGACAGATCTGGGAGCCTTCAAAAGGCTTCTGGCTACCATAGTAACTTCATTGTATCTTGTCACTGTAGAACCATTAAGTTGTTTAAAGTAAAAGTAACAACAAAGAGGCATTGGAGGTGTTAATGGTCCGTGATTGGAGTGTAATTGTGTAAAATAGCAGATTGTAAGTCAGCAGAGACCTGCCAGCTAAAGACCCAACATCTGCCGCAAGTGTATAGCAGATGTTGGGAAGGGGTTAAAGAAAACACACAACCTATAAATAATTGCTTAGGCTGGGTTCACACTACCACCGCTGTCCACCCCAGGGTTTTCATCGTAAACCCCGGGGAAACTGGACAGGGAACGGCTTGGCGGTGGTTAGCTTTAAAACCCATTCATTTCTGGTGATTGCCGGTGTACGTATGCGGACTCTCTGCCTTGAAACCGTTTTTTTGTGCACAGACACAAAGTCCTACATGACTGAGAGAGTGCCTGGCACCGTGGACAGTATGGTGAGCAGTGGATAACACTGCTGCCTTGTCCTGGTTTCAAATCCAACCAAGGAATTTCTGTTCTTCCGGTGTGTGATTGGTTTCCCTGGGTACTCTGGTTTGCTTCCACTCTCAAAAATCATACTGATACGGAATTTAGATTGTGAGCCATACGTGGGTCAGTGGGTAATGACAACGCCTGTAAAGTACTGTGGAATATGTTGGCACTATTTAAGCAATGGAAATATATATTTGTTTTCTTTTTCCTATTTTTTATGTTGTTTTTAAGGTCTTTGTTTCTAAGTGTTCTAGTGCTGCAACTCCGTTTTGTGCCAGTGTGAACTGGATTTATCAGCAATGTATGAATCTTGTATGACTGTGGGTAATTGAGTATTACAATGACAGATCATACAGTATAAACTGGAATTGCTATACAGAAAAATAAACCTACAGTACAAGGACCAGTTACTGATATTTTACCAGCTGCTTCACATTTTCTTTTTGGCCACGCTGAAAGAAAAAAAAAAAAAAATCACAAGTTGTAGAGTTATTCATGTGCTGCTGTTAATCTAAGGGTAAATTCAATTCCTTTCCAACACATTTTTGTTTCCTAGGGACCTGGCAGCACGAAACTGTCTTGTAGGTGAAAATAATGTATTGAAAATCAGTGACTTTGGCATGTCTCGTCAGGAGGATGATGGAATATATTCATCATCTGGTTTGAAACAGATTCCTATCAAATGGACAGCCCCAGAAGCCCTCAATTATGGTAAGACTTATTATTGTTTATTTTTTAAAAAAAATTGTAAAATTTGTTAATGTCAATTAGTATATTTTTATTGCGTTTTGTCTATAATATGACTTATTCACTTCTCAAATGAGTTTTTACAAAAGTCAATAATGCATGTGTATCCCTGATATATTCACAGAAAGGAGATAGACCTATCCTCCCAGGAGTCTCCTTTCTGTGAATCTATTGACAATAGGAAATACCAATAGTGTGTGAGCAGTGAAATATGTATCCCTGATATAGCTTGTTGGCGTTCAAGAACAAGGTAGCCTAACACCCCTCTTGTTAATGGATGGCTATTCTCTATGCTCCTTTGGTTGCGAGGCAGATTTATTAATACTGTCTTAATCTTAAAATGGCTTACAACTAGGCTAAATACATGTATGACATTTATTACTGTATATTATGGATGATCAGATGACAGTGCCAAAACTGAACCTCACAGTGATCAGTTGATGTGGCTGCTGAAAGTAGTTCTGCTCCTATTTAAGTGAATGGGATCGGGGTTGCAACTCCAAGCACCTCCACTACAATGTATGGCGCGCCGCACACTAAAAATATTTGTGCGCTATAGTCGGTGACACCTTGTAGCTGCAGCCCCATTTCCATTCCCTTGACAAATAGGTAAGCATAAAACGTAATTTTCTATACAATTGAATTGTTGTACTTGTATTTTGCTTATTTTTGTTATATTCAGAAAATGATCTGATTTGATTTGATGATCAGAGGATGAGGATAGTATGTAACATGTCATTGTTTTAGGTTTTAAAGGGATTCTACCACTAAAACACATTTTTTTTTCTAGTTACCACGTCGGAATAGCCTTTAAAAAGGCTATTCGTCTCTTACCTGTGGAAGTGCTCTCCGCCGCGCCGTTCGTTCAAAATACCGGTTTGTACCGGTATGCTAATTAGTTCTCTCGCAGCGATGGGGGCGTCCCCATCGCAGGAGCAGCGATGGGGGCGTCCCCATTGCAGCTCGAAAACTGACCGCAGCGCCGCCTCTCTGGTCTTCGGTGTCCTCCCCTTGCTTCTTCAGCGTACTGTCAGACGCCTGCGCAGTACGCTCTGTTCGGCGAAGATTGCCGAACGTACTGCGCATGCGCGAAATTGCGGTCCCAGCCATAGTGCGGGCACCGCACTTTCGCGCATGCGCAGTACGTTCGGCAATCTTCGCCGAACAGAGAGCATACTGTGCAGGCGTCCGACAGACGCTGAAGAGGCAAGGGGAGGATACAGAAGACCAGAGAGGCGGCGCTGCGGTCGGTTTTCGAGCTGCAATGGGGACGCCCCCATCGCTGCGAGAGAACTAATTAGCATACCGTTACAAACCGGTATTGTGAACGAACAGCACGGCGGAGAGCACTTCCATAGGTAAGAGACAAATAGCCTTTTTAAAGGCTATTCCGACGTGGTGACTAGAAAAAAAAGTGTTTTAGTGGTAGAATCCCTTTAAAGGGATCCTAACTTTCAAACACTTTTTTCTGAGTAACACGTTGGAATAGTCTTGAGAGAGGCTATTTTTCTCCCACCTTTCCTTGTCTTCTCTGCACCGCCGTTCCGTAGAAATCCCGGTTTTTGTCGGTATGCAAATGAGTTCTATTGCAGCACTGGGGGTGGGCCCCAGCGCTCATACAGCACTGGGGACGTCCCCAATGCTGCGAGAGAACGCTCTCCAGCGCCACCTCCATCTTCTTCAGCACCATTGGGGACGCCCCCAGTGCTGTTTGAGCACTGGGGCCCTCCCCCTGTTCTGCAAGAAATCTCATTTGCATACCGACAAAATCCGGGATTTCAAGTGAACGGCAGCGCGGAGAAGACAACAAGGTAGGAGAAGAATAGCCTTTCTTAAGGCTATTCCGACATATTACTCAGAAAAAAAAGCGTTTGTATGATAGGATCCCTTTAACAATATGTTCTTCCTGGTTGCCCTCAAAGGGCTGATTATAACAGTAGTAATGTACAAATATAACTACTCCTGAGTCCTTAATAAATCACTTAACTGTTAAGGAGAAGTAACTTTTATACACGTCTAAAATCTTGGCCCTTCAAGGTACCCTGTGAGGCTGTAGTTGGCCCCAGTCAAAATAAGTTTGAAACCCCTGATTTAGAGCATTAGACGCTCCATTGTTGGCTTTACTTAGATTAGCCTTGCCTCATTGTCAAAGCAAGGCACAATGGCTGATGTGGACCTATTAATAATTTTGTTGCATCTCTGAAAGTCCAGGGGCCAGAATCTGAAATCAGAACAGTCAGTTGCATCCTATTATTTGCGTAGCTCATGGTTAATTTCTCAGTTCTGTCTCCTCCCTCCCACTAACAAGAGGGATGAGCACAGAGTATACAGCTAAAAAGTGACAAATTTATGCATGAAAATGTTCTGGCACAGAAATGTATCACTTTTCTATGCCAGAAAAGTAAAAGTAGAGACAACAATACATTTCCTTTAAAATTTCTGGAAACACTTCATAAATGTCGCACAAAAAAATTGCTGAGTGGTGGATTTGCTTAGCCAATGTGTTATATAATATAAGATATAATATAAGGGTATTTTCACACTGAGGAAAAGGTGGCGGAAACCTTTTCCGCCTCGTGAACATTCCGCATGACTAGCTGCGATGGGATGCCAATGCAAGATCGGCTTTCCGTAGTGGCATCCCACTCCTGATTAGACCCGAATGAATGGGTCTAAACAGGAGCATGTCTCAAGCCGCGGATGCTTCGGCTGAGTTAGCTGCAGAATCCGCAGCAAGATAGGGCATGTCGCTTCTTTTTTCTGCTACTAGCTAGCGGGGAAAAAACGGAATGGCTTTTTTTGAAGTCAGTGGGAGCCATTTTTGCAGGCGGTTCCGTGTTAAAAGCCACCTGCAAAAAAATCTGTGTGAACACAATGGGGATAAAAGTTTGGAGAGATGTCTTATATAAACCTTTAACAGACTACCTTAATTGATATGACTGAATTCTGCTTATTAGTGCTGTGAATGGAAAAAAATTCAGTGCATTATTTCCAGAAGCTGCGCCAATCCTACTACAGAAGTTGTCTGGTATTGACAGTAGTCTCAGTGGCTTGGTTTTGCTTAGTCCTTATTCTTTAACTTGTCCTCTCTGTAACTTAATGAAAACTTCCTGTCCACTGTGCTTGAATAATAGGCAAATCAAGAAATTTTCTGACTTCAAGGCTGAGGCCCCATGTTGTGTAAAAGCAGCTTTTTGTGTTGCTTATGTGTTTTTTGAGCCAAAGCCAAGAATGGCTACAAAAGGAATGGAAAATATCTAGGGAGTTCTTATATTTCTTCCCTTCTGCTCAATCCACTCCTTGCTTCGGCTCAAAAAACTGTAGCAAAATCTGCAACAACAAAAAAAAACTCCTGTTTCTGCAAAGTGGGGCTAAAGGAGCTTTAGTTTAACTTTAAAAAAAATCTCAGTGAGTCTTTGCAGATTGGCTGATCATTGGCCTAAAGCCGCAGGTCTTCTCAAACATTGATACTTTCGGTCAAGTAAATATACTTAACTCGCCAGGTCTTCTTTTAGCATACATAAGTTGGCCTTTGTGGATGGAACTATTTATTAAAGTAATTGCGTGCAAAAATCAATAATTTTTGCCAAAAAAAACCAAAAACTGTATATGGCCAGCTTTAAAGACTTCATATTGATGGCCTATCCAACACTCCCAATGATTAGTTGCTCTTGGCACAGAGTGCAGAGTTAGAAGTAGCTTGCTCCATACACCATGTAGTGGCTGTGCTGCGCTATTGCATCTCAGCTCAAATTCAGTTGAATTGATGCTGAGCTTCAACAGCTATTACAGTTTGACAGAGATCCACTGTCAATATAAGATTATTGGGGTTTCGGACTCCCAGCACCCCTACCAATTTTATATTAACAACATATTTCGAGGATAGAATATCAATATAAAATCTTGAACTTTTGAGTATATTTATGGGATTCTGTTTCCTCCACACATTATCACGCAGGAGTAAAGATATTATATTTGTATTCCGACAGTTTATGTAACCTTGTAAGAAAACCTTCACAGTACAAAATAATGAATTCAATGGAGAGAAAGTAATGTTGAGACCAACCTCATTTAGGTTCATTTGTCTTTGATGAATTTCTCTCTGTTTTTAAACTTCTGCTTAATCCACCTTATGTCTATACAATCAGCACAATCAGGCGAAGTAGCCGAAATGAGCCGCACCCATGTAAATCATGCCCGGGGCAATCATGGGCAGCACACTCCACAAACACTTGGAAGAGACTGTTAATTCTCTGCACTGCTCATTTTTGCAAATAATAAAAATCGCCAAATCTAATGACGATCACTTGACACCGCTCTTCTGTTTTCTGATTGTTAAACTAATCTGAAGAGCTCGAGCTATAAGTATTCCGCTCCAGCTCATTAGCGTATCCTCATGTTAAAACCAAGCCTGGCAACAAGGACGAGACATTCAGAAACCAGATTTTTCAGGGAACATCTTGCAGGATAAGGTGTTCTTTAGTTAAGCTATTCATTCATATAAAGTGTTTGATGCCACCGGCTCTAATGTATTTTCATAAGTAATAGTGCTTTCGCTCAGTTGCTCAGCAGATTTGTAAAATATGTTAGGAATATATCGTTGGTTAACAAGAAGGTGCCTGCTGTAACAATGATTATTTTATTTATTCCAAAAAAAGTGCCGCACTGTGGTTTGTCTGCAGATATTACTGTACGTACAAGTGTTTTTAGCTCAGCTTGTACTGTCTCGAGAAACCTAATTACATTTAACATATATACGAACGGAATGACTTTAGTGAAAAGTGTTAAATTACAACATGCCAAAGTTTGAAGTGAGTGGGTAAGCAGACAAGAAAACGAATGTTACCTCCAACCGCACAATGAATGGCCTTAATTATGGTCTATTAAACTCCTAAACGAATTTAGCGCAGCTGGAAAAGATAGTTAAGGTGCACATTGCGTCCGCTGACGTCAAGACTGTTAACATGCTGCTGCTACAACTTCAATAATCACAAAATGGGTTAAATGAAGTTTTCTGTAGTGCCACCCTACTATGGCTGTCCCATAATAAGATGGTTTTGAGTAGCCATGAAAATGGTGTTTTATGGCTGAATGGCTATAAAGCTTGGTTTATGTGCACCTTTGCCCAAAATGTACTTTAGATCGGGCAGACCACATACATTTAATCTGGAGTGGTCCTAAGCTACACAGTTACCGGTTCCAGATTGCACTGATTTTAGAGTCGTCAGCGTTGATGGATATCGGGGCCTGGTGCTGCTCAGGGGTTTTGTAGGTGGCGGGTGTAAGATGTAGGAATCAGAGAGACACATTATTGGTCGACTGCTTTCTTTTTGACAAGGTTTCAGATTCTTAAAAAATGGTTTGCTGCTTGCTAATGAACCTCCCTCAGATAAAGACCAGCATAGAACGGTGTTGAGAGTTTTATTATATGAAAGGTTGAATTTTGAGGTAAAGGGTTGACTTCAGGCTTTTCATGATAAATGGAGGTGCTTGTTTGAACAGCTGAACCCCGAGGATATGATGATAGTGTGAATAATCTTTTTTCTAATTCCCCCTCCTGTGCCACTGTGGAGTGAGTTGGACACTGGGGCTTCTTGTTATAGAGAATATTTAGTTTTAGATTTGTATTTTTATATAAAACAGTGCAAAAAACAAACCCCAAAGTGGTGCCCCCTCCCCTTTGTTTTGTTTTTTTCTCTCTGTCCCTTTTCCTATCCTATCTACCCTCACGCTTTCTTCCCTGCTTCTTGCTCCTGAGTCAGGAGTCCTGACCTCTTTCCCTCCCCCTTCCCTTGTGCTCCTTCTGGTGCAGGAGCACTGATGTGTACCCATCTTTTTGATAACTGAATGTACCAAATTGCTACTTTGCCATGTAGAAAAGCTCAGTCCCAATGTTCTTTATTTACAAGTGTATTGATATTTCATTCTGCCTATTGGTGCTAAGTGGCATCCTGTATTTATTTTTCTGTTTGAAGGTTTTCGTTTGGCTGTTTATTGAGAAATTTAAATAAAGAATTTATTTTAAAAAAGTTTAAAAAACAAACTTATCTTTAGACGTCGGTATGGCCTTTTGCCCACCTAGCTGCTGAAGCAAATTATAATATTCTGTCCCAGTAGACGTTTCACAGTTTACTTGCTTTAGCCCTTGCATTTTATTTCTATGGCATAACTAGCTATGGCATGGGAGACCCTGCAAAAATAATTCACAAAAATATCCTGAAATTGTAAGCCTGCTTTTGTATTCTGATTACAATATTTCATTATAGCTAAATATCTTTAATAATATTTATTGTTCTAATTATTATAATTATCATTATTATTTATTTACCTCACTGTGCCAGTCGGTCACTGTTAGTATTATATCTACCTGTATATTTTGTGTATTGTATGTAAACCCCCAAATGTAAAGCACCATGGAATTAATGGTGCTATATAAATAAACAATAATAATAATAATATTTACAACTTGCATTCATATAAATTATTTCATGTGCCCAGCCTGTTTCAATTCTTTATTGCTGCCCTGGAAGCTGGAAATTTCTTGGCCCTACTCAGACATGCGATCTAACAGCTTAGGCCTAATTCACATGTATATGGAAAACAACCATATGACGACCATTTTTTGTGTAAATTTGCAGTTTTCACAGATCCGTTTTTTAGACTCAAGTCTGCGATGGATCTGTGATTATGGGTGCTCCACAGGTAAAACTCACCTTGGAAAACTATTTCATCTGTTTTTGACAACCTTTTTTTATCACGTTTATGTGAACATAGCTGCAAAAGGTGAAAACGTGATATTCTTATGAATCACAACTCGATTTAGTTAAAAGGGTATTCCCATGTCAAGGATCCTATCTATACTGGCAGCTTATGTAAATTGAAGACTTGTCCTAAATACATTGTTTTCGAAATGCTGCTTTGTTTTCCTGCTATGTGAACTTATTTCTCCTATTGTTTACACAGCGTTACCCTAACCACGGATCTGTGAGATAGGACAAGTGACACCACTCACTGCTCTGCTGGCAGGACAATCCGTTCAGCTAATTGCAGTTTGCTGATAAAGCTGAGTCTGTTATCTGTCTGTGTAAACACACTGATAAAACTGAGTCCGTTCTCTACAAGAATGTGCATATTATCTGATCTGCATAAGTTATTGATACTTCATAGTTTCCTATTCAGCAAGCTGGGGAAGGGGGGGATACAGGAAGTGAGAAGAAGAGAAACAGGGAGATGGGAAAACCCCTTTATCCCCCTTCCCAACATCCGCCATACTATTACGGCGGATGGCGGGAGCTTGGAAGCTTAGACACCGGGTCTCTACTGTTTTATACAGTAGACATCCAGCGCTAATGCCCACGGTTGGTGCTCACACCATCGTATGCATTGACCCCTCCGGCGTCTCGGTCAAAGCTGACCGAGGTGCCATTTTCCTGGGTTCAGGATCCCATTGCCATGACAGCGGGGAGCCTTGTGAAGGATTCTCGGCCTGTCATTCACTGGATTCTATTGTAGGCTAATCTATGTAGCCTGCAATAGAATTCCCGGTATTTTGCAATGCATTAGCATTGTAATGCAGTGCATTAATAATCAGACCCCCTAGGGGTTCTAATAAATGCATAAACAAAAAAATTTTAAAAAGTAAAAAAAAATTAAAAATATGAAAAATAATAAAAATTCAAATCACCCCCCATTCCCTAGAACACTTATAAAAGTACTGAAATACTGTGAAACACATACATGTTAGGTATCCCTTTATCCGAAAACGCCCATTCTACAAATCTATAAAAAAAAAATATTCCGTATGGTAAACACCATAGCGGGAAAAATAGTCAAAAGTGCCAAACCGCAGAACACATTTTTATAGAGAAAAATGCTTGTAAAAAAATAAGATTGGCAGATTAAATATTACTGTGTGAGGAACAATTCCAGATATCATATTCTTTAATGGAAAGAGTCCTTTCCAACCTCTAATAGCTCATACTTGTTTCAGTGCTAGATCTATGATATGTCTTCAAGCGGTGCCTCACTTTACATCATGAATTAGATCCAGAGCCATCATTGACAAAAGGAAACTGAAAAATCTATGGAAAACATGTTATTTTGCTCTGAAGTTGCAATGAAATATACTACAATCCATGGTATTATACTAGATACCAGATGTATAAGAAAATGTTCCATTCAATTCAGGATTCCTGGGAGTTTTTATCAGCACTGGTGACAAGCGCTTATTTTCCTCTCTATACTGCACTACATTGATGTTGGCTAATAAAATACAGAACTAAAAAGAGGTGATAACAATAAGCACATAGCTGATTCATGGTTTGTTCCAGCCAAAACCGTACCGCTCGCCTTCTAACATCGCCTGGTCTCTCACTATCATCATCTTTCTGCTGCAGCAATGACATCCCAACACAGGGACCTGTGACTGGTGCATCAGGTTACAGACTGAGCAGTCTCTGCGTCAAGATGTCATCACTGCATCAGGAAATCTCTACTGGTGGTTTACACACACACACACACACACACACACACACACCTCATCACAAACTACTCCTGTAATCTGACAGCTGCTGTGGTTCCTTACTCATCCCTTAACTACTTTGATTTAGATGACTATGGATTTTTTTTTCTAATTTTATTATTATATTTCGTTATGGTTTTTTTTTTTTGTTTCTTTGTAAATTAACACTGCAAATTTAACCAGATCAGAATTCAGAATAAGGGGAAAAATGTAATTAGGCTTCTCCATTTAGAAAAGGCAGTAAATGGACTTGTGTGCAAATTGGTATGCAAAAGCTGCACAAAGGCATTCCTGCTGCACTCTGTCTTCACAGCGCTTCATGCAACTTTGCTATGATGATAATAAGTAGAGGCAGTAAAGTACTGTACCACCAAAGGAAATTAGCAGCACAGCAGGAGGCCGGGGATAATGTTCAGCACTCACAATGCTGGAAATCTGTAGAAAGTTTAATGCAAAAAAGTCTGTACAAGTCACAAAGGATGAAAACTTTCTGTGCAGTTTAAAGCCGGATTAGTAATCTAGCATTTTTATGTCTGCTGATTGTGCTACATTTTAGCTGTAATTTACATAATGACCTTGTATGCGGTTTTATATAAAAGGGGAAGCTGTAACTATGAATGGTATAAACTATGTATGTATGCACTTTTGAGAGAATTGCTAAAATTCATGTCTAATCTGAGGTCAGTTAGTACTATAAACTGCATGTATGTAAATCTCTCTCAAAAGTTGTTCTTTACTAATCTGGATACATTTTGTTAAACAGATAGATAGAGAGATAGATAGCTAGATAGATAGATAGATAGATAGATAGATAGATAGATAGATAGATAGATATGGTATATATTATTAAATATTATAAGATAGATATTAAATATTAAGATAAAAACAAACCAAGCACATAAGAGGGAAAAACTAAATATAGTTTTGAGACACATAGTATGTTCCCAAAGTAGGGTCCTACATCCAAAATCGTGCCTATACCACAAACTAATAGAGAAAAAACAAAGAAATAGGTATACAGATACTCAAAATAGTCAGGTCAAAAATAGACCAAAACTGGTAATAAGGAATATACAAACTTTAATAGTATCACATTAAAAAGTTATACGAAATATATGATGAGAGTAACACACAGATAAATGTACAAAAAAGAGCACAGCAAAGAGTCCAATACTGCCCAGGATAGTTATTAAATGTAATTAAACGTGAGTGGTAAACAGAATATATATATACCACATGGACCAGCAAGGTAAGCTAAAGCATAAGGCCAGATTATACAAATGCTACCAGAAGGAGCCAAATGTATCCTTTAGTATATATAGTGCAATAAGGCAAAAGCGCAATTAAGCTAAAAGTAAAATAATATAACAACATGTAAGCATTGAGTACTTTTAGACAAGAAAAAATGGCCACAAAGTAGATTGTAAGAGACTTAATCAGCGGCAGCAGAGGTTACACAGCAGGTCTGTCATATTAATAAATGGAAGTACAGCTTACCCATGATATAAACCACGTAAGCAGAAGTAGGGGGGCAATAAGAGGAACCGCCGGCTCGCAACTGACGCGCGCGTTTCGGCACGCCTGCCTTCGTCAGTTTGCGACCTGGTCCCAAACCTCAACTACATTCAGCCAGTGTGCCGTGATTGAGATGTAGCATCCCTGGCCGCATGTACTTGTCTACGCGTCGGTGGTCAAGGGGAACTTTGTGCAAAGCGCAGAACTTAGGGCCGACTGATGTTATGGGACACGTGCTGGTGCAAGGCTCAACTCACCCTAAGGGCCAAAAACACTGCTGGTGTATTTTGTTCTGTTCCAAAGGACTCTGTGTTTAGTTTTGGATCAGTTGCAGCTCCAGAACATGCCTTGGAAGGCAAGGTTTCCTTTAGTGGCTCCATCTCAGCAGGATGATGATGATGATGAAGCTTGGTTAAATCTGGTGTCGGATCTACATCTGAAGTACTGGAGCATGTTGTTTGGACTATTAACACCTGATTAGAACCCTGTAGGGGTAATATAGAGTCTGATATTAGAGGACCATTACCGGTAGTAGTGGTTGCAGCCAATTCTCCACCTTTGTGGTCCTCTAAATAAAAGTTGACTTGATGCCAAAATGTTATCAATTTCCCAATCAAGGTCAATGTCTGGGTCCTCAGTCCAATCCACTGCATCAATCCCACACAATGAGAGTGATGGTTCTGGAACCACCGTTATAGGGGCTAACAATTTTAAAGGGGCTAACACTCTGCAAGGCTCAACTCACCCAATGGGCAAAAAACTCTGCTGGTGCAAGGTTGAACTAAGTTAAAGGGCCTAAAACTCTGCTGATAGCTCAGCTAATGGTCCTCTAACTTAATTTGGAAGGGCTCACGTTAAGGGCCAGAAAAGTGAATTTTGGAAGGTCTTACCATATCACACACACACATCCACACACATCCACAATGACAGTTCAGGATGGCTACTGTTGGATTTCTCATTGCCTATTCCATCTGTGGTTGTCATGGGTAACGTGATTTAATGGGGTGCTTGTTAATGTTTCTTTAGCTTAAATTTGGGTTTCTGTCCATCCATTTGGGGAAGAAAGAAGGTTTCCAGGTATTTTCCCACTTTGATAGAGGTTTTTTTGAGTGTGGAAAGTGTGTAGTTGATAGGCTGTGATGGTGGGGTAAAACTGTGACTTGGGCTTGTTAGATGCCCCCAGGCATGCTTCCCCTGCTGTCCCAGTTGCATTCCAGAGGTGTTGTCATCATTTGATGGGGTGTCATAGTGGACTTGGTGACCCTCCTGAGTCGAATGATGGGTTCCCCTGAAACAAAGCATTTTTCCCCCTTAGACTATAATGGGTTTGATATTCATTGGAATAGTCGAATATTGAGCGGCTATTCGAAACGAATATCGAATATTTTACTGTTCGCTCATCTCTAATTATTATATATTATTAAATTAAATATTATATGATAGATAGATAAAGATAGATAGAGAGAGAGATATATTGATATCACTCCCATGGACTTCAGCGAGGGTTGTGTACATATAGTATATATGTATTGCACTCCATCATGTTATGAGTATTGGCAAGTTCACAATTTATTCCATTATGAAGTGGAGAGAAGCTCAGGATTGATAGCTCTGCTTTGTGAAAACCAGAGCGTCCTCCCCTGCATTTTATTTATTTTATTTATTTTTTAATTCTTTGTTTAAATGTTGCTTGTGAGCCCCTTAGAACCCAGAACTGCACCGCTGTAAGGCTACAGTGCTAACCGCTGAGCCGCCGTGTTGCCCCCTATTTTAATTTTTATTCTCTTGCTGTTATTTTCTATTACAGGACGATATAGTTCTGAAAGTGATGTGTGGAGCTTTGGTATTCTTCTGTGGGAAACGTTCAGTTTAGGAGTGTGTCCTTATCCAGGAATGACCAATCAGCAAGCTCGCGAGCAAGTAGAAAAAGGTAATATACTGTCAGTTTCACCCTGGCATGAAAAGAAGTGGACTGTTATCCATTGTGTGGTGCTGTATTAAATGAGAATAGCAGATGTGTTATGTAGTATGCTTTGGGTGTTTTTATTAACTGGTTGTTTAAAGCATTTTCCTGTATTTTACGTTGTTGACCTACTTTACAGAGGATCATACTTTTGGAGCCCCCACCATTCAGCAGAATGAAGGGATTTCAATAGCAACAGCGTCTGGTATTGCCATTCAGCCATATTCATTTAAATGGGCAGAGTAGAGTTCCAGACTCTGCTTCGATACTCGGGCCGGGTTCACATCTGCGCCCCGGCCTCCATTATGCTGGTTTCCGTTTCCTGCCCGAAACTGGGCAGGAGACGGAAACCTTCAGTCAGTTTTCAAACCCATTCATTTGAATGAGTTGGGAAACTGTCCGGCCGTGAGCTCCGGGGAGCGTTTTGTGCTCTCTACGGTGAAGCCGTTTTTTTTTTTAATTGGAGACAAAGCCGGAATACAGGACTTTGTGTCCGGTTAAAAAAAATACGGTTTCGCCGAGGAGAGCACAAAACGCTCCCTGGCGCTCACGGCCAGACACAGTCTGTCGGGTTTCCGTCTTCTGTCTGCAGAAAACGGAAACCCGACTGACTGAGATCGGGCACAGATGTGAACGAGCCCTCACATAAATTGTGCAGAGTCTAGTACAGTAAAGGTACTATAGTACTTATCCCTTTACTCTGCTGAATGGTGGTTGTCTAGGAGGTTGTATCTCTGCCAGTCTCACATTAATGTTGCATCTTTAGGTCAGGCTGTCAAAGCCTAGATTCTCTTTGATAAAGACTTGTAATAATATAATACAATAGATTTGACAAAGAAAATTTGGATGAAGCGACCAAATGAAAGATTAAAAACAATAGTGAACAGGATTTGCTGGAGAGACTCCCACTGTACCAGAATTGGCACTTCCTTAGCTCACGTAAATAACCAATAAAGAGTGTTTTTGCATTGTGCTGCCATGGTACAAGGTTCCTCTATAAGGCCATAGTAAAACACTGCAGCTAATCATAAATCTGTATATACATCTGCTGTTGATTTATTTAGTATTTACTGAATTCTAGAAAATTCATGTTTCTACAGCACTACATTTAGTTTGCATTATACTTTGTATTACCTTTTGTAACCCATTGATATTTTCTGTGTACAACAATGACATGTTCCCTTGTTTCCTTGTCATTCATTTCACTTGCAGGTTATCGAATGTCTGCTCCACAGAAGTGCCCGGAGGAAGTTTTTAAAATCATGCAGTGGTGTTGGGAATATAAGCCAGAAAATCGCCCGAAGTTTATTGAGATGCAGAAAGAGCTTTCTTCAATCAAGAAGAAAATGACATAGTACCAAACCCACTGATGGACACTTACCTTGTAGCATAGTAGTTCTGTTTGGTATATTTGTTAAACACACTGCCTTTACCAAATACTGCCGTCATCTTGTCTAGTGAATCTGCATGTGCCTTTTTACTGAACAGCATCATGGCTAACACATTGTTCCCTTTATGTATTAATGTCATGGTGTGCTGCACAGAATTTATACCTTAGGCTCTGAAACTTCTTGTATCTTTGGAGAATTGTTCCTAAATTCTCTATATATCATCCTCTTGACACCTTGTAAGAGATAATGGAGTTTTCACTGTAGACAATGGCACACAATCGGTTGAACACATCCATTATTGAACATTGTGAAACTTTTCTAGTTTTTTACATCGTACTTTTTTTGCGGAAATTTCACATCCTGTTATAGATACAGTATAGTTAGTACTTTTAGGCCAAACATAACCTTAAAAATCCTAATTATTTGTGCACTTTTTCTTTTAGAAGCAATATCTTTGGTTAATCCAAATCATTTGAGAAAACCTAAAATTAAAATATATGCAAGATTGAAAACAATTTCTATCTGCGATAAATCACACGTTTTCTACATATAATAGATAAGCTTTCTTCCCTCCGATTTCCAGACTGTTATTGGTTATAATTCTTTTTTCTATGTTTTCCAAAAGTGACAGCAAGAAGTACAGAGGTCGTCCTGTAAGAGTTGCCAATAGAGATGAGCGAATTTTTCCAAAATTAGATTCGGCTGAATTTGCTGAATTTTCAAATTCGATTCTATCTGAATTATTTTGCTTCAAATCACTTTAAAAAACTTTCATGTATAGTGGTATAAAACACTGTACCTTGCATGATTTTTAGTGATGTCCCACTAGGTGACCTGAACCAGCGATGCACTGATCGCTGCTGGTTCAGCACTATAGACTGCAATACACATGTATAGAGGAAGTCAGCCTATAAAGACACACAGGCTGACTTTGTCACTTTTGGGCAGGATCAACCAGGTACTGGGGGCTACTAGCAGCCTGGGGTCACTGGCCAGACCCCGGGCTGCAGATGATGCATATCAGCAGCACCTGATCTCGCCATGGGTGGGTGACAAGGGGGACATGTAGCATGGCGAACCCCTTGGATACTGCAGTCATGTTTGACTGCGGAATCCAAGAGGTTAAAAAAACCAATCGTTGTTGTGGTCCGACCGGGGGTTATATAACAGGGTGTTAGCTGTCAGTTACAAATAAACACCCATTCCCGATGCCGTGGGAGGTCATGAAGGGTAAAAGGGCTGTAACATCACAGGGTTGATTGACTGCACGCATATCATTGTGGGTGATCCTTCCTTCCCAGAGTTCCTGCCCCATGTCCTAGCATGTGCAGCAGCCATTTTAGAAAAAAATGCGATTAGTTACCATGAAGCGTGAGAAAATTCCAATTCAACGCGTATTGACTATTTACTGAAATTTGGATCGAATTCCATTTCGTCAGCTTCGATTCACTCATCTCTAGTTGCCAATTTTCTGACAAATCCTTCTATAGCAAGGTGACGCTGGGTTCACACTAGCGCCCGGAGTCCGTTCTGAGCTTTCCGTCTTCTGCATGCAGAAGACGGAAAGCTGTCAAGACCGGGTCTGGCCGTGTGTGCCGGTGAGCGTTTTATGCTCTCCGCCGCGAAACCGATTTTTTAAACCGGACACAGAGTACTGCATGTCCGACTCTGTGTCCGATTTAAAAATAACGGTTTCGCGGCGGAGAGAATAAAACGCTGACCGGCGCTCACGGCCGGACATCTTTCAAACTCATTCAAATGAATTGGGTATGAAAGAGTCCTGCAGGTTTCCGTCTCCTGCTCAGTTTTGTGTAGGAAACGAAAACCTGCAGAACGGAGACCGGGCGCAGATGTGAACGAGCCCTTAGAGGGGCTTACAAAATAAGGACAATAAAAAGTTTAAGGGCTTGTGTATATACACTGATTATATTTTTCATTCAGGATACATTAAATGGGTTGTACCACAAACACATCCACAAGATAAGGAATAACTGGTTTATCAGCTGTCTTCTGACCACAAATCTCCAAATCCTTCTATTTGAATGGAGCGCCGTTCACACGTGTCCCATTGCCTTTCCATTCAGCTCTATGGACTACTATAGGTAGCTGTACAGTGTACAATTTGCCATTTTCAGCAGTCCCATGAAGTTGAATAGAGTGGTAGTTTGTGTGTGCATCTGCTGCTCTATGAACAAGGGAACTATACAATACTTTCTCATGATTGTGGTAGTCAGACCTCCACCGATCAGAAGAAAAGTATGCTATGTCCTGTGGATAGGGGGTTAGTGGTGTTTGTGCTATACCCATTTTACGACTTGACCAAAATGTTTTATACTATTATCTAGAACACTGCCAGGGATTATCGACAGTTTTTTAGATTTCCCTATTCTAAGACTTTGGACCTCAGAAAAGCTTGCTACTGGTTTTACTTTTTCAAGCAGATCTTAATGTTTATAAATGAAGGCCACAATCTTAATTTATTTCCACATGGTTCAAGAAAACTCCACTTTCGAACACAATTTTTTTGGATAAAATCTATTAATCTGGTAGTTTAATTTAGTACTGTAAGTAATATATCCTTTACTTATCTGAGCTAGAAGTTATTTTCTCCCTCGAGTTATAACAAAAGATGAAAAAAAAAAATGCAAATCCTGCTGGTTTCTCATAGGAGAGGTTTCCACACTTTACAAATTTCTGTAAGGCTGAGGCTACATGGTGATTTTGGCTGTGATTCTTGTTGCGTGACCAAATATTGACATGTTACTCTGTGACTCCTTCACTATTGTCAGTGAATGGATTTGCGTAGTGACCCCAAAGATGCTGTGACCACAAAAAATATCAGCAATACCTGGATAGTTCCAGCAGTTACATAGCTGTTAATGGTCGTCTGAGATTCTTGAACCAGCAGAATTTTTCAAGCATATAAAGTAAATTGTTTGTACTGGTAATTAAGTTTTATATTGATTTAAGGCTTTATTCACATTACCATTGTGGCTTCCATTTTTAAGGAAGTAATAAAAGAATGATTTTCAAGTGGATCCTAGAAAATCCCATGTGACGTGAGACTTGGTCCATGTGTGGCAGATTTATACCATCCTGGGAGAGTGGCTCGTAGCAGTATACGGTAGTTATGTATAATGCTAGAGGTCCCTGTCTCTCCTGTAGTGACTACAATATAGAAGATTATGTAGGGAGAGGCAGAGGCCTAGATGGCAATGATTCTAAGAGTCTGTCTCCTGACATAGTGTACAGCCTGGTATCCGGCACACACACAGACTGAGTCCTCACGTAGTGTGGTATTAGCCTTATAATGGAGTCTACCAAGATGGGCGTTCATGTTGCAGACTACACTATTCTTGTTAATCACCAGCAACTTGTGGTAAAAGGAAAGAAGGGTTAAAAAGTAATGTGAACAGAGTCAGATCTTATAAAATAAGTTTTGCAAAAGCAGTCTATCATTTTTTATTTTTTTTTTCAGATAAAATTTGTCTTCTAGCCTTGCCATTTTCTATATAGACTTATTCCAGCATTGTATTAGATATGGCCAGTAGGCACACCCTATTAATAGAAAAATATTTTTAGTCTACTTTAATTAAGAAGAATTATGTAACGAGAAAGCAGTTACAGCATCAAGTAAAACGTCTGGTAACAGCGGCAGAATTGTGGCACCTGCTTAATACACGCGCTGGACGGAGCTGACAACTTCTGGAATTAATTAATCTAATTACTGCTGTATCCTGAGCCAAAAAAGAGGCCTTTACATGGCCTGCCAGAGAGATGATCTCCTCTGAAGGACAAACCATATACATCTAACACCCCAAATTATTGCTGCCATTTGGCACTACCATTTATGTTATTAAACAGACAGAAATAGATATTTGAAGACCTAAATAGTGAATATTTAATGTTCACTATAAATTTTATTTTATATTTCTCATAGATTTAGTTTTTTCCCTGTTATTGCAATTCAATGGTTTTTCAGCTTTTTGGCGTTTCTTCAGTTGGTGACATTCATGTATCTGGTGTCCTTAGGCTACTTGTTAGAATGTGCTGGTACAGGCTGTGTCTGGTACACAAAGTCTCTACAGTACAACAAAGATATAGGAAAACTCTGTGCTACTATGTTATTAAATGGTATGTTATCTGTTATTAAACAGATATTTTACCCTATGGACTTCACGTACAGAATAGAACCATAATAAGGCATCTAATAGATCATTCAATTTTATTTGTGCACATTTTAGCAGGAGGTGGTACAGTAAGGCTCTGTAGACTAGTTTGGGTCATCTTTAGACCTCCACTCAAATTGAAGATGGTATGGAGTCGTAGGGTTGCATGGTTAATTTTACAGTGGGATGCCAAAGATGTGAAAGTGGCATTTAAAGCTGGTTTTAAGGACCTGGACTTCCTACAGTTGCCACCTTATTTATTGTGTTTTCAGTAGGTTGGGAAGATGAAATGGCCCAAACCTTATCAATGATGGTTGTCAATGGTGGATTTCTGCTTTTTGTAAGTTCGAGCTGTGGCCTTTGATTTCGTCTATTTTGGAAAGTTGTCCTTGTGTCTATGGAAAGCTTCAGCTTTTATTGAATGAATGATGAATTCATTCCTTCGGTTCTACCTTTTATTGAAAATGGCTTAAATGAATGTATTACTACTCATATGAAGCTCTGTTTTGTTAGTATTAAATGGGTTGTGCCATGCCAATAGAGGTATTTATCTTGTGGGTACTGAGACCCTCACTGATCCGGAGAACACGGAGTGTGTGCATTCAGCCTAGGCCTGTAACTTGATGAAGAGACAAATCCATGCTTCCATTCACTTCAGTCAGTCTGAATGCACAATGGGGGGGGGAATACCCCCCATTCTCAGGATTCGTGGGAATCTCAAACCCCCACCATCCTATAGAGCAAAAACATATTTTCATGACATAACCCCTTT
Source organism: Leptodactylus fuscus (assembly GCF_031893055.1). Lineage (NCBI taxonomy): Eukaryota > Metazoa > Chordata > Amphibia > Anura > Leptodactylidae > Leptodactylus > Leptodactylus fuscus. The sequence goes on from NC_134265.1 coordinate 71,954,427, forward strand.
AAATTTTAAGCACAGAAGAGTTATAACTATAAGTGTAATGGAAACCCACTAATAGAAAAACATAGGTATAGGAGTTTAGTCTTTGTTATTGCTGAGACCACCAGTTGGTGTAGCTGGTCTTATAGACAAAGCTATAAGGATTGGAAAATTAGCTCTAGTTTGTCTTATATTGTAAGTCATTTTGCAAAACCTGTTAAGGGGTCGTTCATTTAGTTACAGGGTAGGTCCCTCCGATATTTGCCACTAAATTACCTATATTAGAGCTAACTTGTGTTGGAAAATCTAGATTTTCCCCATTACCATTACCAGACTGTTGAGATAACTTAAGCCTTCTGATAGGATTAGACTATAGTAGGATCATAGGAATAATGATCATTTTACATTGTATTCTCTGGCATGTCAGCAAATGAGATGCTACCTGCGACCATGCCAAACGTAATCTGCATTATAACATGTGTAATCTTGGGTGACCAAAGCAAATACAATGGTGACACTTGTACTTCTTACCTGTTAAAGTACAGCTCCCCCATGATAATGGATAAAATAATAATAATGGACGTGATAATAGACAAAATTGTTTATTTGTATACCTATATGTCAGATGCCATAATCTGTACCTACGGCAGGCTTATTGTAAGCTGAGGCAGCATTGTTATAAGACAAAGTAGTTTAATATGCTTGTCCTCACTTATACAATAGCACCTTTATTAGTTACTCCTATTAAACATATGGAGTTTTATGTAGAAAAGAAGTTGAGGTGTTGCCCATACAAAGCAGCCATAATTTTTAATTGTTGCTGTGGGCAATATGATCAGTTCTTGTGTCCTGCTTACGTAAGTGAGTAAAGGTCATACGTAATTCTTTTATACACTAATATTACATCTATTTGGCCCTTTTTGTTATTTTTGAAAAACCAAATGTATCGCTGTGTTCACATCCTATGTGTTAAATATATTACCTCAATAATTTATCCATTCATTCCATATATGATTACGTAAAATATATGTACCGTATATGTTCTACATCTACTGTCCATCTGTTGTTGAAATTTCCAACTTTGGGAGAACCAGTTTAATGGGATTTCCCATCTCAGACATTTGTGGAATATCAGCATAGCAGTACAGCATTTGCCATAAATGTCTCATATAGATGTAGTTGCAACTCTGGGCATCAATCTCATGAATGGGGATCAGGGGACCTAGAAGCATGGCCATTCATGTGCAGCCTTTTACATTTGTTTCTATGGGTGTGCCAAATACAGATTAGTAGGCATGCTTTGCTCTTTTTGAGAGATGTGTGCATGGCCATCTCTCTATTTACAGCACCAGCAGTATGGGGTTCCTTACCTCATTACTTTAGATGGGTATCAGTCACGGTTTCGGATGTGGATTGACATGCTTACTAGCTCCATTCAATGATCAGTGCTGGAAACGTGTTCATCATGGACTCCCTTTTAAACAGTAGAAGGCATTAGAGATGAGCGAACACTCTTCGGATCAGCCAATCCGAACAGCACGCACCCATAGAAATGAATGAAAAACCTGTGACGCCGGCCGCCAGCAAAGTCAGCGTCACAGGTGCTTCCATTCATTTCTATGGGTGCGTGCTGTTCGGATCGGCTGATCCGAACAGTGTTCGCTTATCTCTAGAAGGCATATTTGAGAAGTATAAAAAACTCTGAACATATCCTAACAGGCAATCTGTTCTGAAATAGGGAAAAGTGTTAATATTTATCTTGAATCAGTCCTCAGTGTGTGTTAAAGGCCCATCCATAAAAGCTGTGCAAGGTAAAACTTTAAAGCACCTGCAAATTGCTCATTCCCTCTTTTGTGTTTTATATTCATTTTAAATGCATAGATGTGAATAACGCCTCATAGAACTGTATGCCCTCTCAACGTGAAAAAATAGCTGCCATTACTTTGAGTAGAAGAGCCGCTTGCCTTTTATGTTTATACGGATTGTTCCTGTAATCCAACGATTTAAAGAAAACCGTGCAACCTAGTGGGTAAATGAAATGCAAATTGCATAATCCTTAAATAGCATCCTTTACCTTCTGTAACAGCCAGATGTTGTCTATCCCAAATCTCCACTCTAAATGTCTTCCTTTTTTTTTCGTTAACAAAATATCCTCCAATTTATAATGGGAAAATGAAGAAGTTCTGTTAAATAGCATCTTTATACCTTACCTTTAGGTGGGAAATTGGCATTGTTAATATTTGATATATACGGTATGTATTATTTCAAAATCTTATTTCATCACCGCAGTGAATTTACAAATCACTATTTATACAGTATTACTGAAGATTGTATAAGACTCACAACACTAGGCAGTCCTGCGTGTCATAATGTAGACCCATAGCATAAAGGTGTCCGTATTAGGATCATGGTTGTGTGCATCATTCCCTTTGGAGTTGCCATTCATGCAATGCACTTATTAGCGACACCATTGCAGTTTCTAATAGGCAATCTCTATTTATAAGAATTAACATTAGTCAGATTATACATTTGTCTTAGGTGATCATCAATTCCGTGACACAGTTTAACCGTCACTCCTGTATAGAGTATACGCCATGTCACTCCAGTGTATATGTCTTGGTTGGGCACTTGATTCTGTTACAAAACAACTTGGAGAAACCTTTAGCATTTAATTATACTTCGGCCTTATGCATAGGAGTTCCTTGTGGCTGTCTACTATACATTGCTTCTAGGGTAGAATGCCTCCATAATATGATGTCCACTGGAACATGTTTTGGTTTTTTGAGGTGGAAAATGGGGGAATTTGTATGGAATCCAACAAGAAAAAGTCCAATCCTCTGTAAGATATTGGAAGTCCATAGGCACCATATAATGGGTTTATACGGCCCGGAAGTTGTATAGAATCATAATACAGTAATGTGTAGGAAGCCTTAAATATTAATATTATTATTTGAGAAGTAAACTTCATTTTCACATAAGTCCAATCATCGATCTGAGTTGAAGTTGTTAAGTTTACCCCTAGGTTGTGTAACAAAATATATCAATATCTAACTACAGGGTTACAAATACGGTGTGTGCGGAGAACTGTTCAGATCTGGATTAGAGCTGTTGACTATTTTAGTTTGACATGTGCAGACTTTTCTCGTAGGCCATGCAATATTTTACAAATGTAGAGAGGCAGAAATCACTCAAAATAATAAAAGCTTTTACTTTGCATCTGCCCTATCAATAGCAGTCGTATCAAACACTCAGCCCCGTAGTGACATGGACAGTAAAACTCAAAGAGGATTGGTCAACTCTCCTGATGCATGTTAGTAAATACAGTGAAACCTCTTTGAGATGACCACACAAAATAGTATTAAAAAGTGGTTTTCTAGGGGTTGATCTTAAAGAAGATGACTAGTATAGAAAACTTGAGGTCTTCTCAAACGTGTTTTTTTGGAGAGGTTTCACTGTACTTGTATTCTATGTAAAATCACAATTTCAGGGCATTTTTTCTCTATGCACTATGCAGCGCCTCTATTACCCCTGGAAGTATATGAATAAACTAACATCGGGGTGTTACCTTTTCCCCTTATAAAATGTTTGACAATGGAAGCACTGTTTGGATAGTACAAGAGTGTGCTGGGACACACTGGTAGCATGCAATGTAGTCATATGCCCCAGAATTGTTATTTCATGGGAAGTGCAAGTTTTTACTAAAAATGGACTGGATAGGAATACATGGGAGTCCCATATTACGGCGGCCAGATTTCTAGCGGACGGTGAGTTATCCCATATATTTTAAAAATTTAAAGTTTTCTCATTTTAAGTTTTGTCTTTGTAATAATATTTGTATTAATAATTATAGAGGGCTTTTGTTATAGCGAGGGGTATAGTACACTGTTATAAAGTATACATTTTATTAATTTTATTAGTATGTACATTGTAGCAATCCATATGCCGGACCATCATTTTCTATTAGATTTTACTGTGTGCCCTTGGTGTAACTTAACACATTTCCTCTCTTGTATTTATAGAACTCATTTGTATAAATTTAAAAAAAAAAAAAAACTATTGTAAAATTTTGTGGATATTTTGGTCACTGGATTTGTTTCTTTATACAAATTGTGACCACCTTTTTACTTTCAGTCAATTTTTTTTATCCATTTATGTCTCTGGTGAAAAGAAAAATGATTTGCTTTAGAATTTGAATAAAATTTCCAATCTCAAACAAAACTATAAGATGGAATAAGTAACACCGCCTCTCAATGAGAAATATCTGTTACATCATACAAAATTATAGGCTTGGAAGTATATTTTCCAGTAGCAGAAAATGTCTTATTTCTAAAGACTGATTTCTTGCAAATTTACTGAATTGTTTTTTTTCCAGGTTTAAAGGTTTTTTATTTTTAGTTTTTCTTTCTTTTTTTTTTTTACATTTCCCTGAAACATAATTCTTACAAATATCTTAGGTTATATCTAGAGATAAGCGAGTAGGTATTCGATCGAATAGTCGAATATTGAGGTCTACTCGAATAGAATTTCGAATTTCCGAATATTTCACTACTCATTCATCTCTACTGTATACATTTTTTTTAAATGCCTACATTGTCCTAGTTCCTGTCCCATCTCCCCTGCATAGTTATTGGTGTAAAAAAAAAAAGCGCCAGCGAAGGTGGAAGGGGAATCGAATATTTACTGCGTTTACCGCATGGTATTCGGCCGATTACAAGTATTTCGAATACCGTAGTATTTGCTCGAATACCTACTCGATCAAATACTACTCACTCATCTCTAGTTATATCATATGACTACTCCAAGTCACAGGATGTTTGTGCTAAAACATATTTTGTAATACTGAGAGCAAATCTGGTTTCCGTATTTAGAAATTTTAGTTGATTTGGTTTTAGATTATAAAACTAATGTGGAATATTTTTCACTCCTATTGTCTCAGCCATTTACATTTTTAGCATCTGGCATATACAGCAATATATTGTCTCTGACTTTAGAAACTTTTTATTTTATAGGCTTTTACAATAACGTCTGTTTTTGTATTCTGTAATGACTGCATACAGTAATATTCTGGTCAGATTTTATTTTTGACAATTTCTATTTAAAAGGATTCTAATCTGACGCAGATGTTTACAGTATTATAGCAGTAAAATGTATCAGTATGGTTTGGACATCAATAGTTGGTGTTGGACAACTTGACCAGTGCTGCTGTATAGGGAAATTTATATAGTTGAATTGGCCACAGTGAAAACCTAGATGGTTTGCTGTATACATTAACATGTATGTTTTACCAAGGAGGATCTCATGGCACAGGTGTTTGTATGTTTCTTGGACTAAAATTGGTGCTTTTAGTGAACAATAAACCCCCCAGTACTCAGGTGGTATGTCTTTTTTTTTTTTTTTTAACTGCCCAATATATTCTGTTTTATTTTTTTTATTATTATTAACACAGCGCATACTAGATAGGACTGCATTTTTATCAGTTTACCACTTTTTATATATTTTTTTTTAATTGAGGTGGCACATACAATCTCTCATTGAGTTTTTGAGTAAAGACGATTTCCGAACTTTTTTTTTTTTTAATATGGTGCCAAAATAATGATTGTCTTTTTATATATGTTTAAAGCACCTTTTATACCTTTTGTGAGGTTTTCTAGAATTCTTTATCATTTTTAAATGTAATATATTTGAAAGCCACGTACAAGCTACTACACTGGAAATGGGTGCTTCCGCAAGTTAACATGCAGAATAATGCCATGTTCTATTACAGATAAAAGATTTCTTTCTGCTGCCAGGTAAACATTAGAAAGTGGGGAAAAAAATTACAATTTTTATTTTCTGAACCGGTTTCTTAACTCTGCCTTTTAACTTCTGATTGTTCTCATTTGCATAACACTGCCTTATGTGATAATGCTTAAACTAACAATTTATATTGTGTGCATTTTTCCTCTGGTAAATGTATTTTACAGTTACACCAGTTCTGTTAAATGGACCACTAATGTGTCTGCAATATGTTGTATCCAAATAAATGTTTCATATTTGTATCTTTTCAAGGTTTTAACTCTGTTGTATTACTTTGTTTTCATTTAATAGTGTACAATAGATTCACAAAGTATTTTCTAAAACATTGAACAGAAAACCTTGATGCCTTACACAAGTGTCTGGAAATGGTTGTCTAGCCCTAAAGAAGAAATCTACCTGAAAATTTGTGTTTGATATACTACAGAGCAGTGATTACCAACTAGGGTGCCATAGAAACCCATAGAGGTGCTGCAACACTCTGGTGGGAAGATGGCAGCATCTCTTCTTTCAACTATATCTGCTTTCATAGGGTGCAGATATATTTGAATACAAAGGTACAGCAGGAAGCCTTTACCTTCCTACTCTACCATTCAGGCAGCTGCTAGTGATACCTGTGGCTCAGAGCAAACCTGATGCATCAAATAGACTAGAGGAGGAAAACTGCAATTAATCACATGGATATAGGACTGTGTAAGTATTTCCTATTGTACTCATTTGTATATGGCATAGTTACTGTGTAGGAACCACTGTGAAGGGTTATTATAATCTGTGAAGGATCTACTGGGGATCATTATAAAGTCTAGGGACCTCCGTGGACCATTATAATGTGTGTAGCACCTACTATAGACCATTATAGCATGTGTATCTACAGGGGGCCATTATAATCCATCTGGAAGCCACTATATGTGGGGAAAACTATAGGATGATAGTGATAATTTAGTGTAGTTGATGGTAAAGATGAATTTTGTAAGAAATATAGGATGGTGTGGTTTGGAGGGTGCATTCATATAATGCATTTGTGGAATAGTTAAAACTGCATTAAAAATTAACTGATTTTGTCTGACGTTCTCTAACTTTTCAAGTAAAGCGTGATAAAATAAATGTGATACGCGCGTATCACATTGAAAACAATAGGGAAAAAAGCAGCCCATTCATTTCAATGGGGAGCGCTTGTATGCCGACTCCCATTGAAATGAATGGGATCTGCTTTGTACGCACTGATTCTGAACGTGTTTTACGTTCAGAATCAGCTCAGCGTATACTCAGTGTGAATGCACCCTAACACTGCAAGTTTCTTTGTTCATCTTATTTCTCGTCACATGACACAGCTAAGGACCAGATGGATATGGATAACTTACAAACACAGTCACTGGTAAGATTATCCTTACTACATTTTATATGTTGTTCCTTTCTAACAGGCCATAAAATATATTTTGTGGGAAACTCCTTTAAGTGAAACTTGGAGCAATAAATGACTTTTTGAAAATCGACCCAGTCTGAGCAAAACCTACATAAGTTTTCTTTTTCTCTCTGCCACCCTCATGCTCATTTTCAATCTTGCCTTTGTTGTTGTGTGATACATTGCCCCAACTGCTGGTCTGGTGATCTTGGGGGAGCCATAGTCTACGCCTGGCAGCAACTCCTAGTAGTGCTGTGTTATGCTAACAGTTCAGCAATATGCGCAGGACATCCACATGTTGCCTCTTATGGCAGGGCTTGTGAGTGTCATTTTTCAGCTGGATAATGTCTACACACAGCAACTGTGTCCAAAGAATGTCACCAGATTGCAAGAATTCCTTGGTATTCCAGATTTGTCTCCATCCAAGAATTTATGTGATGAGCTGAGGAGTTAGTTTTGACAATCTACGAGTGTACAAGATCTACAGGCTCAGGTACTATGGCAATCCTGCATATGGTGCCTGCATGTCCAATCATATATTATCTTGCTCGAAGTGGGCCAACAGGGTACTAGCGCCTCCTTTCAATTGTATAGTTTTCCCAAATAAACTTACCCTTTTGCTGTAATATTGCAATCACTTACATGCATCACTTACAATGTTTTATTTTATCTCAACAACTTCTTCATTGTGAATTACTTTTTTGCCCATGAGTGTAGTTCAAATAGTACAGCAGCAGTTGCCAAAACCTGACACATTCATTGAGTACCATGTAACTATTGCTGTAATGTAGCTTCAGGGAACTGATGTCATCACTTGTCTACCCTATCTTCAGATTTTACCATTGCTAAACATTGGAGAGCTTTATTCTCTCATTTTTAGCTGTTAAAGGGGCTCTATCACTGGGAAAAGTCATTTTTATCTAAACACATGTTTGCATTGCTTTAGAAAGTCTATTCCACACTTACCTTTTGTATGTAGATTGCTTCAGGGGTGTCTGAATAAGTCCGTTTTTATTCATATGTTAATGAGCCTCCAGCCAGCTCAGGAAGTTCCCAGCAGCCTCCTCTCTCCCATAATCTTATATGTGTGTAAGGCAAACAGGAAGCTGCAGCAGCAGCAGCCTCCCATAGAAAACAATAGGAGAGGTGTGCACCATTTATAGTGCACTAGTCTAATTAGCATATGAATATAAACGGACTTATTCAGAAACCACTGAGGTAATCTACATACAAAAGGTAGGTGTGAAATAGACTTTCTAAGGGCTATGCAAAGGTGTGATTAGTTAAAAATGACTTTTCCTAGTGATAGAGCCTCTTTAACAATTAAGCCAAGTGCAAGATATTTCAGAAGAACATAAAGCTCTTAAAAGACATACAAAATTGGTTGCCATGGGGGTGGCAGGGCAATTGTAAGGTTTGTGTTTGGAGCTACCATATAGTGATTAGCTATCTCCCTTCCTGAGTGGTGGTCAGATTTTGGCATCCGCGATGGCTTCCTTAAATCTTCCTTGACAGATAAATTTCACATGTATGATACTAGCTTAACACCTCTTAAGGACTTCAGTTTATCCTGAAACGATCTCAGTAAAACCGACTTGCAAGCAATAGACACATACTACATACCCTTTTTGGATACAATTTTGGAAAATTGGGTTATCTTAAAAAGCTGGTTATCTTAGGGCACATATCTGGACATGTCAAGAGAAATTAAATAGAAGGACTTGTGTTTATGAAATAATATTGTGGTGTTAATACCTATTTACGCTGTACAATAATAACCATTTCCAATACTGCCAAACTATAAAGAACTGACATGATTAATCGCCAGGCCATTACTGAAGTCCACGGTTTTAAGATCTGTATTTCCAGTCTAATAGGTCATGGCATTTGCTCTTGTGATTTACTGCCAAGAATTAGAAGTCATTGTCAAGATAAATAAGACACACAATCTATTTGGTGTGGGGTAGAGGACGTTAATGTCATTTTCCATCTAATGTTTATCAAATTCAAGTGACTGTTGTTTTCAGACGTTACGTATCAAATAAATCACTGTGTAGCATGAGCCAATCTTCTGGTAGACTTTAGGCTAAGTGATGAGAATATTAAAGTTTTATGTTATTGTTTTAGATTGTTCTATGCTGCCAGTATTCTGGATTGTCACGGAAAGCATTTCAGAATTGAATTTCTTCTTTTTAAATTGCTTATATAAACTATAATTTGACAGTGCAGGCAGTGCCCCGGCACTTACTGAATTACTTGAAAGAATATGTAATTAAAGCCGTCAATCAAAAAGATTTACTATGCTTGCCCCGTAATACCTGTTTAAAAATAAAATGAAGGAAATAAGATTAATTTGGCCCACATGCATAAATACATTTAGTTTGTATGGCAATATTTATAAAGGTGTTTATTTCTTATTTGCTTATGTAGTAATCTGAAAATAAATATTCTTATAAATATACTTCAGATGTGTCATAATAGAATAAAAAAAATTAATTGGTAACCTGGGGCGGTGTCTAAGCCTGTTATGTTTCAATAGCTGCAGACATGTGTCTGTCTATACATATTCTCTGTTAAATTGGGTATTCTGTGAATAGTGATAACTGCTAGATTGGTAAGGGACATTTAGAGACGAGCAAACTGGTTTGTGTTCAAATTTATTAAAACATTTGATTCCAAATATTTTGTGGTTTAAATAACACAAACCAACTTAAAGAGGTTGTCCAATCTCAAGGATCCTATCTTTACTGGTAGCTTATGTAAATTGAAGACTTTTTCGTAAATATATTGCTTTAGAAATTCTGCTTTGTTTGCCTGCTTATGTGAACATATTCCACCCATTGTTTGCACAGCATTTCTATAACCACAGACCTGTAGAACAAGTGACATCACTCACTCACTACTCTTGCCGGCAGGACAATCGTTCAGCTAATTGCAGTTTGCTGATAAAGCAGAGTCTATCTTTTTTGTAAAAACACAGATAACACTGAGTCCATTCTGTACAAGCATCTTCATATTACGTGATCTGCATAAGTTTTGAGATCCTTCTCAAGCCCGTTCAGCAAGAGGGAGGAGGGGGGTGAAAAATACAGGAAGTGAGAAGAAAAGTCTGCAGGCAAAGCTGCTGAAACACTGAGATGGGAAAACCCTTTTAAATGGTGGCCGCCATGTAAAAGGCATGTAGAAAAGGATCACATGACTTCAAGAGACCAGGCAGGATCACTCAAAATACCTTGCAGGCTGCCCTCATATCAGGAACCAGCCAATCATGGGGAACTATAGGTCTAGGGTCACTGACTATATATCGGCAGAAGAGAAGGTGTCCATTATGAGGAAGAGATGGGGTCTCAGACAGATTAAGATGGTTATAATACAGAGATAATAGTGTGGGTTTTTGGAGACGTGTGTACTTTCGACTCAATAAGATCACCTGTAGGTAGAGACAGTAGACTGAGTGAAAGGGTCTGTCTATCTTATCACAATATTGTTGGAGCAGTCAGCACTTTTTTGTAAGTTTTCTGGTGAAAAAAAATACAAGTACAGTAATATGCAATAACTGCTGCCTTATGTATTAAAATTAGCCTGTTTTTTTTTTTTAATTAAATATTCATTAAATACAGGTTACAATTCCCCCAGGGATACTGAAGTTCTTTTCCTGTGTGTTATAATTGAGTTTTTGTTGCATAAGACTTGTTAAAAATAGTTTTAAAAAGTGTAAGGGTATGTTCACACAGAGTTTTTTGAAGGCTAATTTTGAGGCGGAATCTGCCGCAAAAAAACCTCTCATTCATTTCAATGAGAGTCAGTAGCAGTTTTTTTTTCCTCTAGCTGATTTTTTTCAGCTAGAGGAAAAAAAGAACCACATGACGTATGTTCAGGCGGTTTCCACATTGAATAACTCATTGAAATCAATGGGAGGTGGCAGAACCACTAGTGTGTTTTGTCGCAGTTTTCAAATTTCCAGGTCCATACAAATGTGCTGAAGCAAAAAAAAAAAAAAAAAAGCATCAAAAACCACAACAAAAAAGTGTCAAAAACGTAACATGTAAATAAAACACATAGATAAAAACATTTCTTATTCCTGAAACAGATTTTTTTTCAGCTAGCAAAAAACTCTGTGTGAACATATACTGAAAATTCAGTGCAATGTTTTTAAACACACTGTAACCACCGATTATTATCCCATAGCAATATTCGTTGCACTTTGACATAAGAAAGGGGTTAGAGTATCCCAGAAGCCCCAGAGTGTTATATTAATGAACCCATAATTCTTTGCAAGATCTGAATCAAAGTTTTGGTCCTAACCAGTATAACAATTAAAGGTTGGCTCATCTGTAACTACAAGCAGTGCAAACCCCACTGATCATGAGAATGTGGGTCTCCTCATTTTATCAGAGTAATGACCACGTGTCCTACTCCTCCAGTATGGGACTGCTGGGTATAGCTGACTGCTGTACTCGGCATCTCTTTGGCAGTCCCAAAGAAATGATTGAAGCAGCAATTCACGCAGGTGACCGCTACTCCATTTTAAAGTGGGGGACTGTTCTTGTGTTTGGTTGATCCCACTGGCCTGGCCCCCACCAATTTTGCACTTATCCCTTAACTATTTGCCCCTGCACCAGAATTCCTTGTTATCTGGCACTGGATAAAATAGTCCCAATGATGGATTACCAGGAGATTACCCTATGGTAGTCCATAGCTTCTTATCATTGTCCACATCCTGATACCCATTATGTAATCATGGGCTAGGATTAAATTCACTTGTTGGGACAGTTATTCATGGTTATGACTGAAGACCGATACGTCTGTATAACAGCACTCCCCAGGGGTGCACAGCATTGATTTTATATGTTTTGTTGGTTCTATATATGGATTTTAATGGCTTACTAATAAATTGAGGGGTTTTAATGAAGTGCTGGATCACTGCGAGGTTTGAACTCATTGACACAGTCCACCAATAAACCTTTTTTCACTACCTACCGATACCACCAGGTCTGCATTTATACTGACTTGACATTGCTATAAGTTTTATGATGAATGTTTCAGATCTTTATATTATTTGTTAGAATCATTGTTTTCTTCTGTTATGTCTCGCTGCTTTGTAACACTGATCCTACATTTGTTATTTGATACGTGGTTGTTTGATAAAGGTTAAGTTTAGTTGGCAGTTCTTTTTGTGATTTATGATTTCTGGCTTCCATACAGCGATATCTGACAGGTCAGTACTGTTATCCCTCATCGCAATGAGCAGCAACAAAGAGTGGATCTCCTTCTGGATGAGCCTGACATGTCCAAGTATTGCATAGACTGGCTATTGATTTCAGTATAGTCTTTGTTGCCTTACTGGTGCCACTGCAAGGAAATCGATCACTCCCAAGATCACTGTGTAGCAACTCATTGAACGGCCAGTGGGACACTCTACAATCGGCTTATCATCGGGGCACCCTTCCAACGTAAATGAATAGGTCAATGTGGGCTTCCACTATATGGGAATAAAACAAAGACCCAAAATACAGATACACGCTTATGGACATTGATGTATCTTCTTATGGAAAGATGTAGTAATATATAATATTGAATTTATTTATTTTTTTAAATACATTTTAATCCAAAGAAGTATATTACCTGGTGTTACTTCATCAATATAAGGGTTAAGCAAATGAACATTGACTGCAAACACAACAGCTTGAGTATTTGGCACACACAGTAACTGTCTGTAAAAGTCAATAACAACTTTAATTTTAGCCTTCCTGCTATTATCGGCTGCACAACAAGAAAACAATTTCAGCCTTTTCGTGATCTTGTCAGTCACAACACTGGAAATTACCAACACTGTTTACTGTTAGTTTTCGACATCCTTTATTGAAAAGTTGGACCATGAATTCATTTGCAACTTGAAATGCACTTTTGGAGGCGTTCCAGCTAGAGATGAGCGAACACTAAAATGTTCGAGGTTCGAAATTCGATTCGAACAGCCGCTCACTGTTCGAGTGTTCGAATGGGTTTCGAACCCCATTATAGTCTATGGGGAACATAAACTCGTTAAGGGGGAAACCCAAATTCGTGTCTGGAGGGTCACCAAGTCCACTATGACACCCCAGGAAATGATACCAACACCCTGGAATGACACTGGGACAGCAGGGGAAGCATGTCTGGGGGCATAAAAGTCACTTTATTTCATGGAAATCCCTGTCAGTTTGCGATTTTCGCAAGCTAACTTTTCCCCATAGAAATGCATTGGCCAGTGCTGATTGGCCAGAGTACGGAACTCGACCAATCAGCGCTGGCTCTGCTGGAGGAGGCGGAGTCTAAGATAGCTCCACACCAGTCTCCATTCAGGTCCGACCTTAGACTCCGCCTCCTCCGGCAGAGCCAGCGCTGATTGGCCGAAGGCTGGCCAATGCATTCCTATGCGAATGCAGACTTAGCAGTGCTGAGTCAGTTTGTAGCAATCTGATGTAGCAGAGCCGAGGGTGCACTAGAACCCCTGTGCAAACTCAGTTCACGCTAATAGAATGCATTGGCCAGCGCTGATTGGCCAATGCATTCTATTAGCCCGATGAAGTAGAGCTGAATGTGTGTGCTAAGCACACACATTCAGCACTGCTTCATCAAGCCAATACAATGCATTAGCCAGTGCTGATTGGCCAGAGTACGGAATTCGGCCAATCAGCGCTGGCCAATGCATTCTATTAGCCCGATGAAGTAGAGCTGAATGTGTGTGCTAAGCACACACATTCAGCACTGCTTCATCAAGCCAATACAATGCATTAGCCAGTGCTGATTGGCCAGAGTACGGAATTCGGCCAATCAGCGCTGGCTCTGCTGGAGGAGGCGGAGTCTAAGATCGCTCCACACCAGTCTCCATTCAGGTCCGACCTTAGACTCCGCCTCCTCCGGCAGAGCCAGCGCTGATTGGCCGAAGGCTGGCCAATGCATTCCTATGCGAATGCAGACTTAGCAGTGCTGAGTCAGTTTTGCTCAACTACACATCTGATGCACACTCGGCACTGCTACATCAGATGTAGCAATCTGATGTAGCAGAGCCGAGGGTGCACTAGAACCCCTGTGCAAACTCAGTTCACGCTAATAGAATGCATTGGCCAGCGCTGATTGGCCAATGCATTCTATTAGCCCGATGAAGTAGAGCTGAATGTGTGTGCTAAGCACACACATTCAGCACTGCTTCATCAAGCCAATACAATGCATTAGCCAGTGCTGATTGGCCAGAGTACGGAATTCGGCCAATCAGCGCTGGCCAATGCATTCTATTAGCCCGATGAAGTAGAGCTGAATGTGTGTGCTAAGCACACACATTCAGCACTGCTTCATCAAGCCAATACAATGCATTAGCCAGTGCTGATTGGCCAGAGTACGGAATTCGGCCAATCAGCGCTGGCTCTGCTGGAGGAGGCGGAGTCTAAGGTCGGACCTGAATGGAGACTGGTGTGGAGCGATCTTAGACTCCGCCTCCTCCAGCAGAGCCAGCGCTGATTGGCCGAATTCCGTACTCTGGCCAATCAGCACTGGCTAATGCATTGTATTGGCGTGATGAAGCAGTGCTGAATGTGTGTGCTTAGCACACACATTCAGCTCTACTTCATCGGGCTAATAGAATGCATTGGCCAGCGCTGATTGGCCGAATTCCGTACTCTGGCCAATCAGTGCTGGCCAATGCATTCTATTAGCTTGATGAAGCAGAGTGTGCACAAGGGTTCAAGCGCACCCTCGGCTCTGATGTAGCAGAGCCGAGGCTGCACAAGGGTTCAAGCGCACCCTCGGCTCTGATGTAGGAGAGCCGAGGGTGCACTTGAACCCTTGTGCAGCCTCGGCTCTGCTACATCAGAGCCGAGGGTGCGCTTGAACCCTTGTGCACACTCTGCTTCATCAAGCTAATAGAATGCATTGGCCAGCGCTGATTGGCCAATGTATTCTATTAGCCTGATGAAGTAGAGCTGAATGTGTGTGCTAAGCACACACATTCAGCTCTACTTCATCGGGCTAATAGAATGCATTGGCCAGCGCTGATTGGCCAGAGTACGGAACTCGACCAATCAGCGCTGGCTCTGCTGGAGGAGGCGGAGTCTAAGATCGCTCCACACCAGTCTCCATTCAGGTCCGACCTTAGACTCCGCCTCCTCCAGCAGAGCCAGCGCTGATTGGCCGAATTCCGTACTCTGGCCAATCAGCACTGGCTAATGCATTGTATTGGCGTGATGAAGCAGTGCTGAATGTGTGTGCTTAGCACACACATTCAGCTCTACTTCATCGGGCTAATAGAATGCATTGGCCAATCAGCGCTGGCCAATGCATTCTATTAGCGTGAACTGAGTTTGCACAGGGGTTCTAGTGCACCCTCGGCTCTGCTACATCAGATTGCTACATCTGATGTAGCAGTGCCGAGTGTGCATCAGATGTGTAGTTGAGCAAAACTGACTCAGCACTGCTAAGTCTCTGCATTCGCATAGGAATGCATTGGCCAGCCTTCGGCCAATCAGCGCTGGCTCTGCCGGAGGAGGCGGAGTCTAAGGTCGGACCTGAATGGAGACTGGTGTGGAGCGATCTTAGACTCCGCCTCCTCCAGCAGAGCCAGCGCTGATTGGTCGAGTTCCGTACTCTGGCCAATCAGCGCTGGCCAATGCATTCTATTAGCCCGATGAAGTAGAGCTGAATGTGTGTGCTTAGCACACACATTCAGCTCTACTTCATCAGGCTAATAGAATACATTGGCCAATCAGCGCTGGCCAATGCATTCTATTAGCTTGATGAAGCAGAGTGTGCACAAGGGTTCAAGCGCACCCTCGGCTCTGATGTAGCAGAGCTGAGGGTGCACAAGGGTTCAAGTGCACCCTCGGCTCTCCTACATCAGAGCCGAGGGTGCGCTTGAACCCTTGTGCAGCCTCGGCTCTGCTACATCAGAGCCGAGGGTGCGCTTGAACCCTTGTGCACACTCTGCTTCATCAAGCTAATAGAATGCATTGGCCAGCACTGATTGGCCAGAGTACGGAATTCGGCCAATCAGCGCTGGCCAATGCATCCCTATGGGAAAAAGTTTATCTCACAAAAATCACAATTACACACCCGATAGAGCCCCAAAAAGTTATTTTTAATAACATTCCCCCCTAAATAAAGGTTATCCCTAGCTATCCCTGCCTGTACAGCTATCCCTGTCTCATAGTCACAAAGTTCACATTCTCATATGACCCGGATTTGAAATCCACTATTCGTCTAAAATGGAGGTCACCTGATTTCGGCAGCCAATGACTTTTTCCAATTTTTTTCAATGCCCCCAGTGTCGTAGTTCCTGTCCCACCTCCCCTGCGCTGTTATTGGTGCAAAAAAGGCGCCAGGGAAGGTGGGAGGGGAATCGAATTTTGGCGCACTTTACCACGTGGTGTTCGATTCGATTCGAACATGGCGAACACCCTGATATCCGATCGAACATGTGTTCGATAGAACACTGTTCGCTCATCTCTAGTTCCAGCCAAAGACCGGGGAGCAATCTGCAATGTATAGACCTGCAGTGGTGGTATGGGTGATAAAGAATGATGGGTTCTATAGATTCATTAAAAATACCATAAGGACGTCTTATCAAGTAATATCTGATTTTTTTTTTTTAACCAATCCCTGCCATGTCACATATTTGAACAATTGCCACAATAGAATATAAGGATTAGTTCTGTTCATATAATTCTAAGCTTTCTAGTGATACTGAAGCCAAAGAGCAGGATGAAGTGTGTTACTTCCTTGTACTGTGTTTGTGGACATTTCAGAGTTTTCGCCACAAACAATAATTTTGATGCATGTTGTACAAAATGTTATGCTCTGATGTAAAATTTTCCCTGAAAGCCCCCATGAGAGTAAAGTGCTTGCTGACATTTTCACAGAATGCTATAGTAGGTGTCTGTTTACAGAAAATATGTGATTATGGCGATAGAAAATGATATTTGTATTTTGTAATTCCGGTTTAATAGTCCCAAAACCATATTCTGGTAAAAGGCATGTCAACAAATAACTAAAAATACCATCCACAGTGTGATCCATAGTCCTGGAAGGCTTGTAATTGTAAAAGGGTAAAATGAATGCAATAAAATAAACTCATCTAGATGAGAAGCTGCTGGAGGAGTTACATTGTATACAACCTGTAATGGGGCCCTTACCTACCTTTTGCCACTCACAATTTAAGTAGCAAAGGGAACTTTGGGGCCCTTTCTGGGTCCTAGGCCCGTTAGAAACTGACACCACTGCACCCCTTGTAGATATGCCCTGGTACAATAGAGTAATTTCTTATACGATAACTCAAATCATATGTTGTTTTTACATCGTGTTTTTTTTTTTCTTGCAAAGGCCATTAAAAAAAAAAAAAAATCAGTATTGCTGAAATAATTCAGTAGCATTGTTTCATAAAACACTGTATTTCTGCTAGAAATCCATGAACCTCTGAGTGCTGACAGTAACAAACTGTGTTTGTTGAGGAGAATGGTGACACCCACTTGGCCATTTATTATAGAATGAGGACCAAAGGTATGGAGATAACCGGAATAAATGGAAAATGGTCGTTGGGAATGCCATTCTGTGAGTGGCATGTTGGTAAGGTTAAGTACCATATATACTCGAGTATAAGCCGACCGGAATATAAGCCGAGGCCCCTAATTTTACCACAAAAAACTGGGAAAACTTATTGACTCAAGTATAAGCCGAGGGGGGAAATGCAGCAGCTGCTGGAAAATTTCAAAAATTTAAATGGTCGGAGTTTTTGGGTGCAGTAGATGCTAGGTGCTGGGGAAGGGGAGGGGGTGATTTGGTTATCTGTCTGCCCCTTCCCTGAGCTTGAGAACTGGTTTTTTTTTTCCTTTCATTCAGCCTGGCTGACTATAGGATATCTGCAGTGCTCCTGTTAACCCCTTCCCGACGGAACAGGAACACTGCAGAAACCCTATATCCAGTAGACCTGGCAATGTCAGACACAGGGATACCTAATGTGTATGTGTGTATGTGTTTCACAGTCATTTTCTACTTTTATATGTATTCTAGGGAAATGAGTGATTTAGAACTTTTATTTACTTTATTTTTTTTATTATATTTTTTTAAGCTTTTTTTTCACTATTTTATGGGAGATTCTATACATTACTACTGCGGCTGGTCATTTTTTTTTTTTTTTTTGCTTGACTCGAGGGGGGCTCTTTCAGCATAATAACTGTGCTGAAAAATTCAGCTTATACTTGAGTATATATGGTAAGTGGGGGAAATTTCAAGATGTTTTGCTGAAATCTGCATTGGAGTAGATTATGCCTATTTTATCAAATGTTACATGATATTTGATAAATTTACTCCATCTATAAATGCAACACTTCTGTTTTAAAATGTTAATCTTCCTTCTATGCCACACCTGTAATGAAGTGAGGTTACGGCAAATTTTGCAACTTTTTAAAAGCCATATTTGATAAATTTGGAGTACAGACAGAGAATATGACCATTCCTACATTCCCACCCATGTTTCAAAAGTGGAGTGAGTGGTGTAAAAATGCAAAATGTCACAATTTTTGCACATATAAGGTCAAAAGTTGCAGATCACTACTTTGCAACGTTTTGCATTACCAGAAATTTGGAGTGCAGGGCTTGATAAATGAGGATTGACTTAAGTTAAAGAGGACCTTACATGTCCTCATCAATATGCAGTCTGCTTTCCTGTTATTTCAGTGCCGAAATCTCCCACTCTCAGAAGGGCAGGCCTTACAGCCTGGCATCACCACAGGACTGTAAGGAACACCCCCCAATGATACGCTAACATAGCCGTGTGCTGTCAGAGGGGGCATTTATTAATGGCCAACGATGACAATGAGCTGTGACAGTACAAGGCTATGTTGGAGTACAGTTGGGGGGTTGTTCCTTACAGCCCAGTAATGACACTAGGTTGTAAGACCTGCCCTTCTGACAGTGAGGAGATATTGGTGCCAAAATTAATGGCACCCATATCTCCAACATTGGGGCACTTACTGGGAAATAGACAGTGCGCTGAATTCTACCGGTATATAATGCTGCATGGTGATGAGAACATGAAAGGTCCTGTTTAAGTAGTCAAACCACTTGCTACATATGTTACTAAGCAGATTTAATAGTAGGCAGAGTAAGGCTGTCCATACACAGTAATGTCAGTGAGTGATTCCCAATGTAATGTGTACTGGGACTTCAAGATGATATTCCGGTATGATGAATTTCAGCATTCCCAAATCTGTTGCTCTTCTGGGAACTAATCCATTGCTGAGATGTCTGGCAGTTACGCAATACCTTCTCCCTATCGAATAAGTGTTTAGCCAACAGCTATCTTATGCTTATATTCAGCTTAAGTGTGGACCCTGGTGTAGTGCAGGAATCACCATGATAGGTACTCGATATGGTGCGTGTAATAGATTACTGTAATGTCTAGGTCAGACGTTGTAATGTGTGCGTGTGATGCATATTAAACAGTTAACCCCTCCACTTCCTGTTTAGTCTATGCCGTTGTCTTTATGTACATTCTGATTTTCTGTCTTATAAATAATCATATTAGTCTCCTCAGATCTCTTTCATCTACTGAGAGTGTATTCCTGCTATTAGCCGAGAATGAGAGTGACGTGCATTTCATTGTATTTCTCTTGAGAAAAGTGAGGCGGTTTACCGAAGAGCAGAACATTAGTCTATTTGCCTTGTAATGGATATTTTGTGTTCAGCAGACAAGCAAATATCCTGCTGGGCCAGCCAATATCTATTTCCATTTATTATGCTCAAAAGTGTGATTTTTCTTCAAGACAGGAAAACAAAGCTTTCTGCAGGTAGCCGCAGCATTTAAACCATTGCATAAAGATTGTTTCTCTGAACTGATACATATACTACATTATTATTTTACTATTCTTCTATGTTTATAAAGCGCCATCTTAATAGAGCTGCAACAAGCAAAACATATTGAGACCAGAGGTCCCCAACCTTTGGTAAATTGTATAATACTTGTTGAGTTCATTGTATATCAAAATAATAAGTCAAAGAATGACCAAGTCAGACGAATCTTACCTTAGAGTTATAGGGGTTACCAATACTTGATGACATATCCTTAAAGGGGTTGGATACTTTAAGACCAATATTGAAAGACAAATGTTATGGTTTGTATAATAAAAAGTTGTACAATTTTCCAATATACTTTCTGTATCAATTCCTCACAGTTTTCTAGATCTTTTCTAGATCATTCTTCTTACCTCCAGTGGATAAAAGTCTGACCATGGTCATGTGATTTACGGTCCATGGTCATGTGATCAGCACACAGGTGCCGCTCATTATAGTCACAGCAGACATCTGCCTGGTAATCAGCTGTGCACCTGTGTGCTAATCACATGACCATGGACCGCAAATCACATGACCATGGACCGTAAATCACATGACCATGGTCAGAGTTTTATCTCCTAGAAGTAACAGAATGAATGACAGCAAGCAGAGATCTAGAAAACTGTGAGGAATTGATACAGAAAGTATATTGGAAAATTGTACAACTTTTTATTATACAAACCATAACATGTGTCACTCAATATTGTTCTGAAAGTGGCCAACCCCTTTAAGATAGGTCTGGTTTTTAACATTGCAGTAAATCGTTTTGGATCGAAACACATCGGTCATTCTGTCAGAACAATGGACTGAAAAGTGTTAACCCAGCCTTATGCTAGATTCACATTAGCATTAGAGATGAGCGAACAGTGTTCTATCGAACACATGTTCGATCGGATATCAGGGTGTTCGCCATGTTCGAATCGAATCGAACACCGCGTGGTAAAGTGCGCCAAAATTCGATTCCCCTCCCACCTTCCCTGGCGCCTTTTTTGCACCAATAACAGCGCAGGGGAGGTGGGACAGGAACTACGACACCGGGGGCATTGAAAAAAATTGGAAAAAGTCATTGGCTGCCGAAATCAGGTGACCTCCATTTTAGACGAATAGTGGAGGTCTAAAGCACACACATTCAGCTCTACTTCATCGGGCTAATAGAATGCATTGGCCAGCGCTGATTGGCCAGAGTACGGAACTCGACCAATCAGCGCTGGCTCTGCTGGAGGAGGCGGAGTCTAAGATCGCTCCACACCAGTCTCCATTCGGGTCCAACCTTAGACTCCGCCTCCTCCGGCAGAGCCAGCGCTGATTGGCCGAAGGCTGGCCAATGCATTCCTATGCGAATGCAGAGACTTAGCAGTGCTGAGTCAGTTTTGCTCAACTACACATCTGATGCACACTCGGCACTGCTACATCAGATGTAGCAATCTGATGTAGCAGAGCCGAGGGTGCACTAGAACCCCTGTGCAAACTCAGTTCACGCTAATAGAATGCATTGGCCAGCGCTGATTGGCCAATGCATTCTATTAGCCCAATGAAGTAGAGCTGAATGTGTGTGCTAAGCACACACATTCAGCACTGCTTTATCACGCCAATACAATGCATTAGCCAGTGCTGATTGGCCAGAGTACGGAATTCGGCCAATCAGCGCTGGCTCTGCTGGAGGAGGCGGAGTCTAAGATCGCTCCACACCAGTCTCCATTCAGGTCCGACCTTAGACTCTGCCTCCTCCAGCAGAGCCAGCGCTGATTGGCCGAATTCCGTACTCTGGCCAATCAGCACTGGCTAATGCATTGTATTGGCGTGATGAAGCAGTGCTGAATGTGTGTGCTTAGCACACACATTCAGCTCTACTTCATCGGGCTAATAGAATGCATTGGCCAGCGCTGATTGGCCGAATTCCGTACTCTGGCCAATCAGCACTGGCTAATGCATTGTATTGGCGTGATGAAGCAGTGCTGAATGTGTGTGCTTAGCACACACATTCAGCTCTACTTCATCGGGCTAATAGAATGCATTGGCCAGCGCTGATTGGCCGAATTCCGTACTCTGGCCAATCAGCACTGGCTAATGCATTGTATTGGCGTGATGAAGCAGTGCTGAATGTGTGTGCTTAGCACACACATTCAGCTCTACTTCATCGGGCTAATAGAATGCATTGGCCAATCAGCGCTGGCCAATGCATTCTATTAGCGTGAACTGAGTTTGCACAGGGGTTCTAGTGCACCCTCGGCTCTGCTACATCAGATTGCTACATCTGATGTAGCAGTGCCGAGTGTGCATCAGATGTGTAGTTGAGCAAAACTGACTCAGCACTGCTAAGTCTCTGCATTCGCATAGGAATGCATTGGCCAGCCTTCGGCCAATCAGCGCTGGCTCTGCCGGAGGAGGCGGAGTCTAAGGTCGGACCTGAATGGAGACTGGTGTGGAGCGATCTTAGACTCCGCCTCCTCCAGCAGAGCCAGCACTGATTGGTCGAGTTCCGTACTCTGGCCAATCAGCACTGGCCAATGCATTTCTATGGGGAAAAGTTAGCTTGCGAAAATCGCAAACTGACAGGGATTTCCATGAAATAAAGTGACTTTTATGCCCCCAGACATGCTTCCCCTGCTGTCCCAGTGTCATTCCAGGGTGTTGGTATCATTTCCTGGGGTGTCATAGTGGACTTGGTGACCCTCCAGACACGAATTTGGGTTTCCCCCTTAACGAGTTTATGTTCCCCATAGACTATAATGGGGTTCGAAACCCATTCGAACACTCGAACAGTGAGCGGCTGTTCGAATCGAATTTCGAACCTCGAACATTTTAGTGTTCGCTCATCTCTAATTAGCATTCATATTTCCATTCTTTGAGTCCAATTGGGGATCTGAAAACCAGAAACCCTATCTGCTTAGAAAGCAGTTACCCACAGAAACTAACAGATCCCATAGGCTATAATGGGGTCTGCCAGGTTTCTGCCGTAAACAGCAGAGAGAGAGGTCCTGCTTACCCCTATGGGGGACAGAGTCTCATACTAGTGTGAACCTAGCTTTACTCATACTGTAAGTAATAGATGGATGTATACATCAATACATTTATCATACATATAATACATCACTTGTAGTCTCAATGCACTTATTAACAAAATTTTAATGTAAGAAACACAATTTGGACAAGAGAGTGGTCAGAGGTCAGAGAGGAGCAACTTGGCAGACAAGGGGTTGCAGACAGTTGACAGCAAGTTTAGCAAGGATAGAGACCAACTATGTGGCTGATTTGCTAATATAACTGATATTTTCAGTTTCCAGCTAAGTAATGGAACCTTATATCTGTCAAGTACCGACACCAGCCCTGAATATTAGATTGGTGGGGATTTGGAACCCTAACAGATGCAGCAGATGTGTTTGTGTAAACCTGGCTTCACAGGCCAGTGACGCCATGTCAGTGAGTCACAATGAATTGTTTATAGATTAGTCCCATTCAAGTGAATGGACCTGGGCTGCAAAACCAAGCACAACAGGTCTACAGTGTACAACACTGTGTTCGGCAAGCGGTGAAGTGGTCACAGTGCACATTCAAATGATGTGGCGTCTTCAGTCAGCTGATCCCAAGGATATGCCATCAATATTATAATGCTAAAAAACCCCTGTAACTGCCAGTGATATGGGCTTAATCCTTATACCAAGCTATGGTGTTCCTGGGGCCATAGTGCACAATTGTATCTGCAGCTGCCAACAATTGTCACTGGTCGGGTAACACTTATGTGGATGACTAGTCAAAGTCATTGAAAACAAGACATAAGGTGGAAGCTTCAGTAGGATAAAGTGCAAAACGAAATCTAATTCTGAATGATCTGTGCAAGCACATGAGCTTTATACTTAGGTGAAGAGTAACATAAAGGGCAGACATACAATAAGGTAGTCAGGCTTCGAAGTGAAAAGGAAAGAATCAAGGTCTTCAAATGCATTATGATGTGAAAACTGAAAGATACACTGAAAAGAATGAACTACAAATTTGTTTGACTAACCAAGAAAGATCGTCCTAGAAAATCTTCTCTACATAATTTTATTATTATTATTGTTATTATTATTATTATTATTATTATTATCATCAGCTATTTACCTGGTAAGAATAGATTACTCTCATGGTTAAACTGGTTATTTCACAATAACAACTTCTGTCCATATTAAAATCAAGCCCTCATCAGACTATGTAGACAGAAGAATTAAAAAGGTATGGCTTTTGGAAGGTAAGGAATAAAAACCTAAAACACAAGAATGAAAAATATCTTCATCATCTAAGAGTTAACATGACCACTAGGGGCCTTATGTCATCTGGACAAGCCTCACCCATTGCTTACATGAGCATGACGATGAGTGATGAATGGGAAGATCAGAGCAGGGGTGCGTGACACATGAAATATCATTTATGTTACTAAGATATAATTGACATCTGTTAAATGACAAAGCTTTTGTTATATTCTCAGACAAGCTCTTTATGTCGCCCTCTTCAAAGCAAAGCCAGGAAAAACAAAACTATTGACCTTTCTAATGAATATTCTCTAATATCTGTAATATTTTATATGATTTCCATCTCTCTTTTATAAGGATCAAGGTCAGGCACACATTGTAACATTTCTATGAGCAAGCTGAGCATTGATGAAGATTTCATTTCATCCGGCTCCCAATCTGATAGAAAAGCCACATATTCACAGATAATGAATGTTTCACTGCTACAAAAGGTGAAACCAAATTACTTTAGTGAAACAAACAACAATTGGACACAGATCAGTAATTCTTACAGCAGTTTTATCCTTTGTATTTTAATGTCAATGCAAAGTTCAGAACAATAACTGTGTCTTGAATAGTGGCGCAGATTCTTTCTTCCTCGCTGTGCTCAGGACTGTTACGGGGAAGCCGAACACGGTATTTTATGTGTTTTAAAAGCAGAAAACTGGAAATGTTTCCCATACATTATTTCTGCACATGAGTATATACATAGTGAAGTGTCTTTGTCAGTGACTGTGTTTTCTGAATGCATTGTCTGCTTTATGTGCCCACGCAGGTCTAAGGCAGCAGAGAGATGAAGCAAGATCATTGGTGATTGAAGCCCCCTCCCCAGCCATACTTGTTATACTTGTCAGTTTGTCTGACTCTACTTATAGATATCATCTCAGCCACCCCAATCAATACAGTATAATAATAAATAGGGTTTGGTTAATTCAAACTTTAGGGGTTGCATGTTTGGGACAACAGCACACAAATTTTCTGGGTGGCGATGCTTCCATTTTGTTACCTTGCTCCTCCTTTTTGTGACATAAGCATGAAAATGTGTTAGCCACATACAGAATTAAAGAGATCCCAGAAGATGCTGCAGCCTTCTGTCAGACCAGAGACAATTCTCAGCTCTTCCAGGAGTCCTTAATGTGCTCCTATTTTGCAGGTAGTGTGAGGATATCTTGCTCAGGGGCCCATCCAATGGAGAATGCAGGGAGATGAGAGATTCTCATGGTGTAGTCTAAGGCTTTATATGCCTACAATACACAGGATCCTGATTATGGGATAGAAAATATGTGCATAAGCCCTAACTTATCATGTCTTTGCCACATGAACATTTTGATGGCAAACACTAAATCTTAAGTTAGGGGTTTGTATATGTTGCTTCCTTGGCGTGGAGTTGGCTTAAAGGGGCTCTATCATTGGCAAAAGTCATTTTTAACTAATCACATCCTTGTATAGCCTTTAGAAAGACTATTCCACACCTACCTTTTGTATGTAAATTGCCTCAGTAGTGTTTGAATAAGTCAGTTTTCATTCATATGCTAATTAGCCTTCTCGGTGCACAGGAAGTTGTCAGCCAGCACAATTTAGACGCTGCAGTCCCGTTTGACCGGGTTGTCTAAAGGGTTAATAGCTGTGATCAGTGTGGGCACTGATCACTGCTGTTACCAGCAGGTCCTAGCTGTATTATACAGCCGGCATCCGCCCTGTATGGAGAGAGCTCAGTTCCGGAGCTCTCTCCATACGTCCCATGTGACTCAAGATGTAGTATTACGTCCCTGGTCACTAAGGGGTTAATAAGTGATGAAGGAAACAGATCTCCTTAAGATATATTTTTTGTATTCAAATGTACTATTCACTTATGAAATGTGGTTTATAACTGGAGATACATTATAACTGCCTGATGATACCATCTTCTAAATTCTGATTTTCTGTCTTTATGCAAATGAGTTCTCTCGCAGCACTGGGGGCGTCCCCAAAGCTGCGAAAGCACTCTCCAGCGCCGCCTCCATCTTCTTCAGGAACAGGCCTCTACGCTTTGTCTTGCAGTCTGGCTTTCAATTTTCTACGCATGAAGAGTTGACTCTGCCAGCGGGCCTCGGGCAGAGCCGAATGCACCTGGGCGCTTATGCAAGCTCTTGTAGTAAGTGGCCACAAAAAAATGGCCGCACACAGGTGCAGTCGGCTCTGCCCGAGGCTCACTGGCAGAGCTGGCTGCGCATGTGTACAAGATTGAAAGCTAGGACGGAAGACGACACGTAGAGGCCAGTTCCTGAAGAAGATGGAGGCGGCGCTGGAGAATTCTCTCGCAGCATTGGGGGATGCCCCCAGTGCTGTTTGAGCACTGGGGCCTGCCCCCTGTGCTGTGAGGGAACTCATTTGCATAAAGATGGAAAATGGAATATCTACTGAACGGCGGCACAGAGAAGACATCAAAATGTAGGAGAAGAATAGCCTTTCTTAAGGCTATTCCTACGTGTTAGTTAGAAAAAAAGGGATTCTAATGATAGGATCCATTTAATTCAATGGGGCAAATCAATATATAGGAACCTGCTGTGGCTTCAGTGGTTTCTTCTTTCAGTGCACTACACAAGTGTCCATCACTGACTCCAGGGATAAGAGGCAGATTTTAGACCTTTTTGAATGCTGATTCAAATGTGTTTTCTCACCTTGGATTGGAGGGGGCTCCTTGTGATATACCAGTAAAAGGGATACAATAGTGTGAGTAGATGACGTTGGCTGTGACAGTTTTACCTATTGATTTACACTTTAAGTTCTCGGTCCAAGAATATTTATAACATGGCAGCTATTGAAATCAGATGTTATCTGAGAAGCTCCTTATTTACAGGTGTTGTTGTAAATCTACAAAGCATTTTCTAAGTATATTTATCAGCAAGGTGAAGGAGTTGTCCTATTTGTATAGAAGTCTGTGAAGTAATCTGCCTGGTGAATGAGTTAAAATATCAACATGCAGATGTTCCCCTATAGCAGCGGTAGGGAACCTTGTCTGTCCAGCTGCTGTGAAACTACAACTCCCAACATGCTCCATTTACTTCCATCAGAGTTTCAAAAACATCAGAGCAAGTAAGAGCCAAGGCTCCCTACCCCTGCCTGATAGTATCTGTTTGATGAAATGTTGTAATCACTAAGTTATTAATCAATTCATTTATTTTGCATATTTATATATTATATACAGCAGTGCTTTATACATATTAACAGTGTCCCACTGAGCCACCGTTTACTGCCATTGTACTGTGGTCACTGGGTGTCTACATTCATCCATCTGGTACAGTGCTTCTTCACTGGTAACAGAATCGAGCAGGGGACCAGAGTAGCATAGAGGGGTGGGGGGGATTTAACATATGCTAACTATACTTTGTGTCTTAGTGAATTGCATTGTTTCGAGGATTTCTCTTTTTAAGGAGAGTGCATTTATAGGCCGAGTGACATGACATCATAACACTCGGAGTGCCCATGTGACTGCTGTGGCCCAATCACTAGCTTCAACAGTGAACCCAGGCATATGATGTCATCAGGAGAGCACCGGACGCGGCATGGAGGCCCAAAAGAAGTGAAGGTGAGTATGTCTTAGGAAGTATACTATACTATACCATACCTGAGGAAGTATACTATACTATACTATACCATACCTGAGGAAGTATACTATACTATACCATACCTGAGGAAGTATACTATACTATACTATACCATACCTGAGGAAGTATACTATACTATACCATACCTGAGGAAGTATACTATACTATACTATACCATACCTGAGGAAGTATACTATACTATACTATACCATACCTGAGGAAGTATACTATACTATACTATACTATACCATACCTGAGGAAGTATACTATACTATACTATACTATACCATACCTGAGGAAGTATACTATACTATACCATACCTGAGGAAGTATACTATACTATACTATACCATACCTGAGGAAGTATACTATACTATACTATACCATACCTTAGGAAGTATACTATACTATACTATACCATACTATACCTGAGGAAGGGATCAGAGTTATTCCGAAAGCTTGTAATCTGTCTTCATTATTAGTTAGCCATTAAAAAGGTATCAACTACTGAAGACTCTCAAGTTTTTTGTTTTGTATATTTCATACCCACTGGCTAACACGGTACAAAAACATATTTTTTCCTTATAGTTATTTTTACGTATTTATAAGTGCTACAGACTGCTAACTTACTTAAATCTGTTTATCTCACTCTGTATTCCTTTTTACTGAATTCCATTAAGAAATTATATGACAAAATAATTAAGTTCATTAGCAAAATCAAAATGCGATTTAATCTGAATCTTAATTTCATCTGCTCTGTCATTATCTCGGGTTCATATCAACCTCATACAGCCTGATTGCACAAAATAATAAAACCTGCACATAAAGAGGAGGCTATGCTGCATAGACAACATTATGGAGTAGCAGAAGTATCATTTCATAGTGTAGTGATTCCTATTCAGCAAATAACAGACCTAAAATTAAAGGCAAAACCACACAAGGACGTCTCCTTTAGCTGCGATAGGATTTAGTGAAAGTTTATTCTAAAGTTTTTAATTAACAATTCATGACACTGTCAGCAATGAAAAGAATCATTACTTCTTTAATTCCCTTTCTTGGAGCTTCTAAATCGAAGCAAATGCAATATTTTTCAGTATATAACAATAGAATTTAGTGTTGACGGGATCGGTTCACATATGTGCGCTCTCTGAAATCAATAAAAATTATGGAAGATAAGTCTTTATGCAGTCATGTATAATATATCCAAACTGTAGGCCCTCCATATGGAAGTATAGCATCATATTATGGAGATAGTCATCCCTATAATAAGGAGAGAAGGGGCTTTATAGATTATATAAGTACAAAACTGTGTTTTATTCAATGCAGCACCTTTGAGAAGTTTCTTTTTTAGCTTCCCAGTACATAATATGCAATATTAAATGATGCCAAAGTACAATTTGTTCTACAAAACACAAGACCATATAGGGCATAAAATCAAAAAATTGTGACTTTTGGAAAATGTGAGTAAAAACGGAACACAAAAATGGAATATGGAAGGGGAAAAGCGCTCCAATCAGAAAATGAGAACAGATTGCTTGAAATTAGTAAAAGAATATAACTGATATATTCCCTTATATTTGTATAGTCTGAGAATAGAAGGGGGGACATGATTGAAACCTTTACATATTGTGGGGAAGGTAGCTTGGTAACAGCAATGGTGTGGATCCAACCAGTCAGAGACAGGAACACAAAATCTGGTGCAGGTTTATTTAAAAAACAGCAAAATACTGGAGTTAGCCTAGCTTAAACTGTGTAACAGCCATTGAACTATCACAAGGCTCTCTGTGACTGGAATGAAGCGGAATTTTGTATTTTAGGTTGCTGACTGTCTGAAGAATAAATCATCATATAATTAATAATTACAGTTCAAGATAAGATAAGAACAGCAAAGTAGCTCTAAAAATATTAAGCATGCAATGTGGACTTAAGGCCTGGAATGTTCTAAATATGTTCTTCATTTCTTTAAATTAGGTGATATTACAATTTTAATATTTTTTTTATACAGCTGTTCGGGTAAATTTCCCTTGAGAATAACTAGTACAACTTTTAGGCTGGTCTTACACAACCGTAATCATTTTACAGTTCACAAGTTGCTGATTAGCAACACTAGTTTCTGGTCGGCAACATAGACACAGCAGGTGCCCGTGTCCTGCCGCACTCGCCCATAGAGTTCTATGGGCGAGTCCGTGCAGTGCCGTGAATTCATGGCCTTTGTGGACCTGCTCTATAAAGTGCGGACCTCAGCTGCGGCCTGGCATATCCAGTGGTGTACAGTTAGGGCCAGAAATATTTGGACAGTGACACAATTTTCGCGAGTTGGGCTCTGCATGCCACCACATTGGTTTTGAAATGAAACCTCTACAACAGAATTCAAGTGCAGATTGTAACGTTTAATTTGAAGGGATGAACAAAAATATCTGATAGAAAATGTAGGAATTGTACACGTCTTTACAAACACTCCACATTTTAGGAGCTCAAAAGTAATTGGACAAATAAACATAACCCAAACAAAATATTTTTATTTTCAATATTTTATTGCGAATCCTTTGGAGGCAATCACTGCCTTAAGTCTGGAACCCATGGACATCACCAAAAGCTGGGTTTCCTCCTTCTTAATGCTTTGCCAGGTCTTTACAGCCGCAGCCTTCAGGTCTTTCTTGTTTGTGGGTCTTTCCGCCTTAAGTCTGGATTTGAGCAAGTGAAATGCATGCTCAATTGGGTTAAGATCTGGTGATTGACTTGGCCATTGCAGAATGTTCCACTTTTTTGCACTCATGAACTCCTGGGTAGCTTTGGCTGTATGCTTGGGGTCATTGTCCATCTGTACTATGAAGCGCCGTCCGATCAACTTGGCAGCATTTGGCTGAATCTGGGCTGAAAGTATATCCCGGTATACTTCAGAATTCATCCGGCTACTCTTGTCTGCTGTTATGTCATCAATAAACACAAGTGACCCAGTGCCATTGAAAGCCATGCATGCCCATGCCATCATGTTGCCTCCACCATGTTTTACAGAGGATGTGGTGTGCCTTGGATCATGTGCCATTCCCTTTCTTCTCCAAACTTTTTTCTTCCCATCATTCTGGTACAGGTTGATCTTTGTCTCATCTGTCCATAGAATACTTTTCCAGAACTGAGCTGGCTTCTTGAGGTGTTTTTCAGCAAATTTAACTCTGGCCTGTCTATTTTTGGAATTGATGAATGGTTTGCATCTAGATGCGAACCCTTTGTATTTACTTTCATGGAGTCTTCTCTTTACTGTTGACTTAGAGACAGATACACCTACTTCACTGAGAGTGTTCTGGACTTCAGTTGATGTTGTGAACAGGTTCTTCTTGACCAAAGAAAGTATGCGGCGATCATCCCCCACTGTTGTCATCCGTGGACGCCCAGGCCTTTTTGAGTTCCCAAGCTCACCAGTCAATTCCTTTTTTCTTAGAATGTACCCGACTGTTGATTTTGCTACTCCAAGCATGTCTGCTATCTCTCTGATGGATTTTTTATTTTTTTTCAGCCTCAGGATGTTCTGCTTCACCTCAATTGAGAGTTCCTTTGACCGCATGTTGTCTGGTCACAGCAACAGCTTCCAAATGCAAAACCACACACCTGGAATCAACCCCAGACCTTTTAACTACTTCATTGATTTCAGGTTTACGAGGGAGACGCCTTCAGAGTTAATTGCAGCCCTTAGAGTCCATTGTCCAATTACTTTTGGTCCCTTGAAAAAGAGGAGGCTATGCATTACAGAGCTATGATTCCTAAACCCTTTCTCCGATTTGGATGTGGAAACTCTCATATTGCAGCTGGGAGTGTGCACTTTCAGCCCATATTATATATATAATTGTATTTCTGAACATGTTTTAGTAAACAGCTAAAATAACAAAACTTGTGTTAGTGTCCAAATATTTCTAGCCCTAACTGTAAGAGGCCACAGTGAATATAATGTGTCCGAAATTAAAAACCCTCAATTGCGGACCATTTGTGGACTTACATTACGGCCATGTAAGACCAGCCTTAAACTGTACTGAATATGGTGATCTTGGAAATATTTGCAGTAAAGCCTTCACTGATGCATTTTGAACATTTCTTAATCCTTTTTTAACATGTCTGTGTCATAAAATATATATGTAATTTTTTATGTAACTCCAGTGGTAAGGCCAATTTCCCCACTATGATAAGTCAGGGTCTGACAGTGCAAGGTGACATAAATTCTTGTGTACGTAATTCTCTGGTACGTTTCTGTGTAATGTAATAAAATAAAAAGCAATCAGCATTAAATGTTACTTATCTGATAAAATGCTTTGTTCGCTGCTTCATTCCAGGGGTGACGATAACAAACTGTTTCCCTATGTTCGTTTATTCTGGAAAGGTTGGGATTTATGGCCTGGGCATCTTACAGCTTTTCTAATTACAGACAAAAATCAAAGTTAATTTTTTCCCCAAGGACAATGTAAGTGATTACATGGAAGGAATAAGTAGTGGGTTCCCCGTTCTATTCTAATTAAAAAGATTTCACTCTGTTCTCATACTGTAATTCATTAAATATAAATTAATGTGCGAGACCTCAGACAAATGATCTTTCATTTGTTTTTGTAGATGGATCATTGCATCTGGAAATAAATGGTTCTGATTTTTTTTTTCATTGAATTAATTTTCCCAAAATGACTTTCTTGTCTTAGTACATTGCACCTAAAAACAAGTATTTGGTAGATGTCTCCATCCTAAGTATAATGCTGAAACAGTGTCATGTTCTAAGGCTGGTTCACATATGCGTTCGGTATTCCGTTGGGGGAGTCCACTTGGGGACCACCCCAATGGAATACCGAATGCATTAAAAAGCAGTGAGCAATGAAAGCACATGGACCCCATAGACTATAATGGGGTCTGTGTGTTTTCCATGCGGTATCCGCACGAGTCATGTGGAGAGGAAAGTAGTTCTTGAAGTACTTTCCTCTCCACATGACTCGTGCAGACACTGTGTGGAAAACACACGGACCCCATTATAGTCTATGAAGTCCATGTGCTTTCATTGCTCACCACTTTTTGATGCGTTTGGGGGTCCCAAACGGACTCCGTGAACGGAATACCGAACACAGATGTGAACCAGGCCTAAGTGGTCTTCAATCTATGGCTTTACAGTTTTTGCAAAACTACAACACCCAGGATGCCCGGACACCCCAAATCATAATGAAGTCTTTTTACAGAGCAGACAATATAATTAACGTGGATCTATCATCACAATATGCTGCGCTATTTAACCCCTTATCTCACCTTGATGTACATGAAGGGACATGGCAATGGCACCTGGAACTTAGATCATCGATGGGAAGAGGGGAGCTCCTATTTCACCTATGATCACTGGACCTGGTTATGGCCAGGATTGGCATTGCTATGATAGTCTGGTCCCAAAGGGTTATCTCTTGGGAAGGCATCTTATTGTGTACAACTAGCAAGTCCCTTTACTTATTGCTATTCACACGCACAGAGAATGTGCTAGAATCCATATCTATACAAATATATTTACTTATCTTACTTATATAGCACTAAAATATTCTGCGGTGCTTTACAGACATTGCTTCACTCCCAGGTAGGGCTTACAATCTAAGTTCCCTATCAGTATGTCTTTTGAGGAAAATGCCTATGTATCTACGGCATGTAGATGTTGTCCTTGTTCAGATTCGAACTCAGGACCACAGCGAGGCAACAGTGCTAAACAGTAAGCAAAAAATAATAATTATGGCATGCCCCCTCAGACTCCACTCATAAGCCTTGCGCCTGGAATGGTTTTTAAGCTCCATGTGACATTAGTTGGTGGTCGAAGAGAGTAACAATTAAGGAAGGAAATTACTTTCTTCTTATATTGGCCTTTAATAATATTGGATGAAAAGCTTTCCTGACAAGTCTTCGTAATGCATGGTAAACATGGGAGATGCCGACCTCTCTTAAATATGCTTATTTGTACTCTTCTAGATATATTGGACAGAGACTTTATGATGTGAATCACACATTTAATTGGAGATATACGGTATGTTAGAAACAAGTAAATAATGTCGTCACTGACTTGGAAAATTAGATTCAACATTGTGTCCTGGTTTTTGTATTAATATTTTTCAATTTGGTCTTCCATGATGTATTTGTACTTTAATTTCATGAAACTAGAATCTCTTCTCATACTTTAGGACTCTATCACTGACTGATTCCTAGTTTAATGCCGCTCAACAAATACTATCCCTGAAAGTTGTATCTGCAAATGTAACTTTTATTTGTTAAAAATATAATAAGCAATGAACAAAGAATTCAGGCAAATATGATGAAACAAGTGATTCATTCTACAAGTGTCTCTTTTAGTTTTTAGACTGCAACCTCAGTGTAACATGGCTGATTTTTTTTTTACCGTGATGATTTCTTGCTGTTACCAGCTAGTATACTATAAGGATGCGGAGGAGGCCACTATGGGCAGGTCATGACTACTCCAATTTTGAGCTGCAGAACGCAACACTGTTCTTATTAAAGGCACAGAACAATCTGACAGACAGCAAGCAGTTAATAGCAGGCAAAGTTCTTTTACTTATGATAATGACTGTATTTTAGTCTCAAACAGTTCATCTCCATTGCAGAGAAGCAGCAGCTTGCAAAGTCCTCAATAAAGGGGTTTTCTAGGACTTTCAAATTGATGACAAATCCTTGAAGCCCCAGAGATCAGGTGTTTGCAGTGGCAGCAATGCTCCCTAATAACTGCTTCCACTTCTCGTTTTCAGCTCTTTAGGCAGGCTCTGGCTGCAGCTACTGGCAGTGTTAGGCCTGGTTCACATCTGCGTTCGGTAATCCATTCAGGGAGTTTGTATGGAAACCCATCCAAACGGAATACTGAACATTTTTGACAAGTGGTGAACAGTGAAAGCACACGAACCCCATAGACTATAATGGGGTCTGTGTGCTTTCTGCGTGGTGTCCGCACGGAATATGTGGACAGAAAAGTACTTCACAATCTACTTTCATGTCCGCATGACTTGTGTGGAGACCACACGGAAAGCACACAGACCCCATTATAGTCTATGGGGTCTCTGTGCTTTCATAAACTCTCTGCTTGCCAATGTGTTGGGTATTCCGTTTGGGGGGGTCCCCATTCAGACTCCCCAAACGGATTACCAAATGCAGATGTGAACTAGGCCTTACTTTCGCCTGCCTCTATAAAGTTCCTCCTAACTAGAGATGAGCGAACAGTGTTCTATCGAACACATGTTCGATCGGATATCAGGGTGTTCGCCATGTTCGAATCGAATCGAACACCGCATGGTAAAGTGCGCCAAAATTCGATTCCCCTCCCACCTTCCCTGGCGCCTTTTTTGCACCAATAACAGCGCAGGGGAGGTGGGACAGGAACTACGACACCGGGGGCATTGAAAAAAATTGGAAAAAGTCATTGGCTGCCGAAATCAGGTGACCTCCATTTTAGACGAATAGTGGATTTCAAATCCGGGTCATATGAGAATGTGAACTTTGTGACTATGAGACAGGGATAGCTGTACAGGCAGGGATAGCTAGGGATAACCTTTATTTAGGGGGGAATGTTATTAAAAATAACTTTTTGGGGCTCTATCGGGTGTGTAATTGTGATTTTTGTGAGATAAACTTTTTCCCATAGGGATGCATTGGCCAGCGCTGATTGGCCAGAGTACGGAACTCGACCAATCAGCGCTGGCTCTGCTGGAGGAGGCGGAGTCTAAGATCGCTCCACACCAGTCTCCATTCAGGTCCGACCTTAGACTCCGCCTCCTCCAGCAGAGCCAGCGCTGATTGGCCGAATTCCGTACTCTGGCCAATCAGCACTGGCTAATGCATTGTATTGGCGTGATGAAGCAGTGCTGAATGTGTGTGCTTAGCACACACATTCAGCTCTACTTCATCGGGCTAATAGAATGCATTGGCCAGCGCTGATTGGCCGAATTCCGTACTCTGGCCAATCAGCACTGGCTAATGCATTGTATTGGCGTGATGAAGCAGTGCTGAATGTGTGTGCTTAGCACACACATTCAGCTCTACTTCATCGGGCTAATAGAATGCATTGGCCAATCAGCGCTGGCCAATGCATTCTATTAGCGTGAACTGAGTTTGCACAGGGGTTCTAGTGCACCCTCGGCTCTGCTACATCAGATTGCTACATCTGATGTAGCAGTGCCGAGTGTGCATCAGATGTGTAGTTGAGCAAAACTGACTCAGCACTGCTAAGTCTCTGCATTCGCATAGGAATGCATTGGCCAGCCTTCGGCCAATCAGCGCTGGCTCTGCCGGAGGAGGCGGAGTCTAAGGTCGGACCTGAATGGAGACTGGTGTGGAGCGATCTTAGACTCCGCCTCCTCCAGCAGAGCCAGCGCTGATTGGTCGAGTTCCGTACTCTGGCCAATCAGCACTGGCCAATGCATTTCTATGGGGAAAAGTTAGCTTGCGAAAATCGCAAACTGACAGGGATTTCCATGAAATAAAGTGACTTTTATGCCCCCAGACATGCTTCCCCTGCTGTCCCAGTGTCATTCCAGGGTGTTGGTATCATTTCCTGGGGTGTCATAGTGGACTTGGTGACCCTCCAGACACGAATTTGGGTTTCCCCCTTAACGAGTTTATGTTCCCCATAGACTATAATGGGGTTCGAAACCCATTCGAACACTCGAACAGTGAGCGGCTGTTCGAATCGAATTTCGAACCTCGAACATTTTAGTGTTCGCTCATCTCTACTCCTAACCACTTATGTTTCTGCCTAGTAGCAGGTGCCATCAGATCCACAGTAAAGAAAAATCTGTAAGGCCAGGTTCACATTTGCATTTGGCTCTCTGTTCGAAATCAGTTTTTAAAACTGATTTCAAATGGTTCATTTATAACCCATTGATTTCAATGGGTTGTAAAAAACACCTGCAGGTGTGTGCAGGGGACGTGTTTGGACAATTTCCATCTGATATCCGTTTCTTTGAGTAGAGAAAAAAGTTGTAGAACTCTTTCTTCATTCAAAATATAAGGATATCAGACAGACAGCAACCAATCCGTTTTTTTTTTTTAACATTGGGAAGTGGATTACAAACAGATAGTAAGGGCAGGTTCACACCTGCATCCAATCTCCGCTTTAGCCATTCCGGCGAGTTTCTGTCTTCCGTTCCGAGAAACTGGACAGGAGACAGAAACCCAGCAGTCAGTTTCCAAGCCCATTCACTTGAATGGGTTTGCAAAGTGACCGCCCATGAGCGCCTTCTGCCTCTCCACAGTGAAACTTTTTTTTTTAACTGGACACAAAGTCCTGCATGTCCGACTTTGTGTCCGGTTAAAAAAAATGTTTTTTTCGCGGACAGGCAGAACACGCACACGGGCAGTCAATTTGCAAACCCATTCAAGTGAATGGACTTGAAAACTGACTGCTGGGTTTCCGTCCCCTGTCTGGATGGGTCAAAAACGGACACAAATGGATCGTGAAGGGACACAAACTGACACAAATAGTCAGTTATTTGGAATGGACACTTATTGACTAAACTGCCTAAAAAGACAGATTCGGTTATCTGCTGTGTAACCATAAGGAATACTTTTTGTACCAAAGTTGTTCTGTGAAGGTAGACCATGTCTATTCTTATTTTTATACATGCGTTATACTGCTTAAGAAATTATATTTTTCTTTGTGCAACGTTTATACATTAAGATGGCGCCTGTATCCAGTACCGCACCCAGATGCTGACGCACATGATCGTCATGTGGTTTACAAGAAAGACAGTATCATTTCCTGGGAACTCGAAAGCTAAGAGATGTTGAAATTTAACAGCCAATGACTGATCACCAGTGTATTCGGATACAAGACGTATATGCTTACAGCCTGCCTTTTTCTTATCTTTCTTGCATTCCTGTATAAAAACTGTAACTTCCTCAATAAACCTCAGTTCTGTGTGAATAGGCATCACGCTCATTGCATGGACTGAGATTGAAACTGCATCAATGTCAGTGTTTATCTTTGTCAGCGCGCACATGCATGATTGATTTGGAGCAGGTGACTGACCACTGTAAGTGACCCGTATTCTGGCGGGGGTTCTCCCTCAATAAGTGGTGCCGAAACCCGGGACCACGGCCATGGGACCACCGCGGATGACCGACCCGCGCCGGACCCTGGACGTCGGACGGCGTCTCACCGACCCGAGGCCTGATCACCCTCATTAGAGTCACGGTAAGTGTATGCATATTCATATGAATATGTGTCATTTGCCTGTGACTGTCGGTGTGTCGTTGTCTGGCTGACAGGTGATCCAGTTGGATCGATTGTCCAGTCCGAGTGATACGGATGGGTGGGTCCTAGAGCCGTAGTCTGAACTTGTTTTTCCTCACGGTATATATATATCACCGAGTGTTCAGTCACCTGTGGTGCTGCAGATTCCAGGAAGTGAATTTCTTGCCCTCCTTGATATAGAGTAGTATATGTGATCTTTTTGGACAGTCGCAACTAGTGGTCCCTGGCACTAAGCCTTGCTGTTGTGTGATTTGACTGTTGATCCACTGCATGAGGCCGTCAGGGAGGAGGATGGGTGCAGTGGTGTGATTTGACTGGTGATCCACTGCATGAGGCCGTCAGGGAGGAGGACGGGTGCAGTGGTGTGATTTGACTGGTGATCCACTGCATGAGGCCGTCAGGGAGGAGGACGGGTGCGGTGGTGGGTGTGATATGACTGTTGATCCACTGCATGAGGCCGTCAGGGAGGAGGACGGGTGCTGTTGGATTGTTTTAGGCTTTTGATATTGCCCAGTGACTGCAACCTGTGGTCAGGGACCTGACAACAAGAATCAGAAACCGGTAAAGGTGACTTTGTTGGTGGTGAGGTTGTGGGGTCACATATCCGTCAGTGCACAGGCGGATAAGCAATATCGGGACTTTGACAATGTTGCGGCTGTTCAAGAAGAAACATGTCTTGCCTGATGGGGCACAGACTGCCGTTGATTTAGTTCGAATCAGGGAAGGCAAGAAATACGTGAAAGAAGCTTTGAGAATGTATAAACTGGCTGAGGTGCCTCCTACGGGCCGATTGCAACCTAGTATGTGGAGAAAAATGTTAGAAGAGTCACGGGGAGTGTTAGAAGATAAAGGTTTGCTGGAAGCCGCCCAAGCTCATTACAGGGTCGCAAGGACTCTAGAACGTGAGGGATATGAAAATGCTGAACCTTTGTTTCTTCATTTGGTTATCTGAAACTTGATGATAAAAAGAATATGCCGAGTATAATTGCTTGTGCGCCACTGCCCTAAAATGGCGCCGAGAGTAGTGGAGATGGGTGGATCTGTGACGTCCGTAGGCAGCTGAATCCTGATTTGCAAGATGTCTGTGTAGCCTGTGGAGCTCCCCGCCCATCCCCTGTTGTCTCTTCTTCCGGACCAACGCCCAGGGATGGCGGAAGTGAGGTTATGGCTGTTTCCACTGGCAGCCATGTTAGTACACCCAGACCAACATCTCCGGCCCCCACCGTCCCTCAGATCACGCCCCCTTTATCCGGTGATTCCAGTGATAGCCACATCCAGTTCCTATCACAAACCCTCAAGCCCGGAAGAGGTCAAACCCCCGGTAGCCCCCTTTCCGAGTGTCTATGCCCAGTTCAGCTATAAAAGACCTCACTGTATACCACTATTATGATGTTTAGAGGATTATACGTTCAAAACTTTGGTTGGGATCTAGTAAAGAAAAGGAAAATTGGGAAGGTCTGGTAAATTTCTCTTAACTTCAAGTATAGTTTAAGAGATTCTGAACACTTGTGGTAATTACTAGAGTGAGGTTTGCTATGAAAATAAAAAATTGCGCAAAAATATTAATGTGTAACTTTGGTGTCAGTATACTAACTGCTGTTTGAGTTTTATTCCTATTTTATTTCTGTAGAGGGCAATCAAAGCATTTCAATTGACTGCCAAGAGCTTCAAGGTCGTTTTATCTCATAGACTGCCAGATGCTGGAGGACGCGCAGAGAAGACGAAACTTGGCTTTGTGCCAGCACCACAGTCCACAGTCTATGTATTATATCCAAAGAAGTGATTTAGTACAAAAAAAAAGGAGGAAAAAAAAAAAAAAAGGGTTAACCTGAGTAACGTATAATGACAATGGGTATACAGGGATATCCAAGCATATGATGTAAGGGTTATGTTTTGAATTATTGTTTGTCTGTTATTGTCTTTTAAACTGTTGTATCCACAAAAGAGCAAAAAGGTGATAGTGAAAAGTTTTGAATCTTCACAGCGTGGGTATGGGAGGTCACGGAGGGGGAGACGGCCACTCACCCTCTGTCGCCTCGCCAACCTACAAGTTGGGGTTTTACCTCAAGTTAAAATCTTTGTGCAAGAGTTCAAGGCACACAGAGATTGGATTACTGGTATCATCTATGTATTACAGAGAATATTCTGATTTTTACTTGTTTGTTTATATATCTATGTGTTTATGTTTTATTTATGGGAATGGGAAATAATGAGGTGAAACTTCTTCTTTGTGTCTTATCCCATAGTTATGTGTTGAAACCTATGTTGGAATTTTATATCCCGTTGTGTTCTGCTAATTATTCTAACGTGTCTTCTTCTTGTCTAAAAATTTACCATAAGAGACCAAAATCCTTTTCCTGAGCTGACTCAGATCACGGTTATGAGGGAAGGTAACTCATCTGGTTTGTGCTGTATTTTAATCTTTGTATATTAATCTTTATAATTTGTATCATACAGAAGTGTGCACAATATCACACTAGCTTCCGTTCTCTTCTTATGTAGTCACTGATCCCACATAGAATTGTCTTAGTAAAGCATTTGGTGTTGCCTTCTTTAAAGCCGTACCCAACCCCTTAAGATAGTTGGAAAAACATATAGTACTATAAGAGGGGTACGGTAGAAGGTTTTTCTTGTTAGGACTGTGTTGTTAGCAACATTTTGATCTTAAAAGTAAAATTTTAGAAAAATTCTGATAATCTGGAATTTTGAGATGTCCATCCAATAATCCGGAATATAGTGTGAAATTGTGTTAAACATGTATCTTAGTCAATGAGTGGTCACAATGTGTTAGATTATGTGAATCGTGAAATGAATGGTTGAAAAATGTTGATGTAATGAAGAGGTGCCAGAAAGTGGCATGAAACAGGAGGTTTAAGTATGTTGCCTAAGTTTAGGATGTCAAAGAGATGGAACTTGGAATGTTGAAACATAAAGTGATGTGATAATATGCACATAATAGGATGGGTATCAGATTTTAGGGTGAAGCAAGTGGAAAGATTGCTCCAGCAAGTGAAGAGATTGCGCAAGAAAGTGAACATAGGTTGAGATAAGCTGATTGAAACCAGGATTGTCCCCATTGTAGGAAAACTGTTATTGAAACTTAGAAACTCAGTAAGGTGTCCGAATTTGAAAACGTGTATGTGTATGTTGATTGATAAAAAGACGTAGCACAGATTATATTTGTCATGATGTTTGATTTTAGGAAAAAGGAAAAAGAGAGAGAAAAATTCCTTTGTGTCTATACTAAGAGAGTTAGAAGTCACTCCCATACCTGTTGTGTAGTGTTCTATGTGTATGATTGTGTTGTGTGAACAGGAGATTGATTTGATCCCTCAGTTAATGTTTCTGCTTTCTTTGCTGATATATATATGTTCTGAATATGTACCTAACTTTATTGTATTGATATTATGAGATTGTACAAATGTGTTTCTGTTTCTTTAAGAGAGATTGCTGAAGTCTGTAGTCCTACACAAGACACAGCTATGAGATACAGGGGGGGATACCCAGCCGCAGCTATGAGTGGGATGAGCAGCTATGTGAGCTGCAGCATGATAAGATCATACTGGCTCTTCTTGTATTGTCTAGCTTTGACCTTGCAGAGACTCCTGTGCCCCGTCAGACATGTATCTCTCTCACAGAACATGAAGTACTTTTGGAAAAAAAAAAAAAAAGGTCCAGTCCACGTACATTAAGATTGTGTTAAAGTTCATTTCTCTGACAAGTCACATTTGCTTGCTGCATTAGAAGGTTTTTGTTTTGGTTTTGTTTTTGTTTTTTTGTTTTTTTTTTTCCAGGGGGGAAAGACAGCACAGCCATTGTTGTTTGTTTTTCAGCACGCCCCATCCTATTTGTTACCGTTGGCAGCTGCACCTATTCTTTCATTAGGGGTGACCATCTTTAGTATCCCAGTCCCTAGCCTCTTTCAGCTCTCACCCCACCTGTCTGTTAGGTCTTCGTGTTTAGAGAGCCAGAAGTTGTCGGGGCCAAGTTTAGCTTGGGAACAGCTGACCAACACCCGCAGGCAGGGCCTAGTCAGCCAGTAGCGCCAGGGAGAGTTTTCCTACCCCATTCCCATAGAGGTGCATGCAGCATTCAGTATATGGTTGTTTGGGCATTGACACAACCGAACCGTGATGTTATCAATACCTTAAAGGGGGGCGGGGGTGAAGAAGCCTAAGATAACTTAAGAAAATTTTGCTGATATGAATCTATTGATAACTTTTTTGATTGAGCTCTATTATAGATGGTCTTATATTTGGGAAAGATGGTGAATCCTGCATCAGATATGCCACAGTCACCGTATATGAGGTAAACCAAGCGTAAGGAGACCTATTATGGGACTCCACGGGTCTCAGCTGAACTTGAAGCCATCGCTTGAACATGGTACAATGTCTGAGGGTAGGTGGTTGATATAGTAGAATTATGGTCCGATCTGGAGGGCAAGAACTTTTGTGTGATGGAGACCCTGCGGCTGCTCATAGGTTGGTATAGTCAGAAGTCATGGCACACACCAAGGCTGATACGAAAGAAAGTAGAGGTAGCATGTGGGCAGACACTGCCATTAGCCCAGCTGCATAGGCCTAGGGGACATGTTTTACTGGTAAGACCCAAACCTTTTAGCTCTCTTTTCAGGTTTTATGACACTGATGCACCGAAGATGGTCCAGGAGGAGAGGAGACTTGGAAAGAGGATGTACAAGTCCTGGTGTCTGGTGGTAAGAGAGTATGTACTGAGAACATTGTTCCCACTTATGGCATAAGCAGCTTCTTACTAAGTGTACTGTTTAGAAGTAGCCATGTGTGACCTGGTGAGCGGAGGATGGGCAGCTGCAGGATTTAGCATCACTATAGTCAGATATATATGTGAGCCCGCATGGCATGTGCTAGGCCAAAGAGCCAGGCCTGAAGCCCTTGTACCTGTTCCAGAGATTGCAGGTTGAGTATATACAGTGAGACGGTATGAGTACGTGCTTGTGTGTAGTTGTCTCCCTTCAGGATGGCTTGGGGCATATCTGGTGAGGAAAAACCATCACAAACAGACCGTGTACAAAGTCCACTAGTTCTGGGGCAGACGTGTCTACGCGTGTCATTATTGGTTACCTGAATCTATTGTCCATAAGTATGCAGTGTGTTGCACACTAAGTTGAAAAGAGGAAAATTGATATTTAGCCCTGTCTTTGGATTGTATTCTTTTATAAATGTTCCAGATGTAATATGTTGTGCTGACTGACTATGTGACGAATCATCAAAGACATATGATTAATGTATATTCTCGAGTTTTCCCCCTTTTCCCTCCAGATTCTAAGTCAGTGGAAGAAACCTATAAACTAAAACCCAAAGATTGGATGGTGATAAAGAGATGTATGAGATTCAATGGTCACTTCCGGTTCCTGTTGATCGCCAGTACAGCTGTGAGAGTACAAGGAAAACCTTAAACCTTTGCCCACTTGATGATGTTCTTAAAAATAAATGGGACAATAAACTGTTAGAGGATATGGGCCTTGAGAAGAGAAAATTTGAAGACTGTTGGATCCATCTGAACTTATATTCCTGTTATGTTTCTATAGTTATTATATTCGTATTGTTTATAGGTCTGACAATAGTCAATGTATATGCTTTTTATAAGATCTGAAGGGTACTCCTTACAGTCTGGTAGTGAGAGATAGGGACAGACATCCCACCCTGCATTCCCTTTGTCTGGAGCTGTTTCAAGGGGGGACTATTAAGGTCATGTGTATATACATGCTGGTAACTATACCTGTTTTACTGCCAATGAAACATCTGGAGTCAAACTAGGCATATTTGGCTCTGACTTCTGCATGAAAAACTCT
The DNA here is from genome assembly GCF_031893055.1 of Leptodactylus fuscus. Lineage (NCBI taxonomy): Eukaryota > Metazoa > Chordata > Amphibia > Anura > Leptodactylidae > Leptodactylus > Leptodactylus fuscus. The sequence goes on from NC_134265.1 coordinate 71,998,390, forward strand.
ACCACACCCTCCTCCTCTCTCCAAAACCGACTAGCTATAGATATGATCACAGCAGAAAGAGGTGGAGTCTGCTCCATGATTGGTGAAGAATGTTGTACTCACATTCCAGATAACACTGTGTAGGAATTTCAGGGAAAGAAAAATATAATTTAGGGGGGAATGTGAAGGTAGACCATGTCTATTCTTATTTTTATACATGCGTTATACTGCTTAAGAAATTATATTTTTCTTTGTGCAACGTTTATACATTAAGATGGCGCCTGTATCCAGTACCGCACCCAGATGCTGACGCACATGATCGTCATGTGGTTTACAAGAAAGACAGTATCATTTCCTGGGAACTCGAAAGCTAAGAGATGTTGAAATTTAACAGCCAATGACTGATCACCAGTGTATTCGGATACAAGACGTATATGCTTACAGCCTGCCTTTTTCTTATCTTTCTTGCATTCCTGTATAAAAACTGTAACTTCCTCAATAAACCTCAGTTCTGTGTGAATAGGCATCACGCTCATTGCATGGACTGAGATTGAAACTGCATCAATGTCAGTGTTTATCTTTGTCAGCGCGCACATGCATGATTGATTTGGAGCAGGTGACTGACCACTGTAAGTGACCCGTATTCTGGCGGGGGTTCTCCCTCAATAGTTCTAATTCCAGTTTTGTTCTGCTTGATGATCCCTTTAATAGAGGTATCACAAACAAAGGGCCTTGTTAACTGAAAAAGGGCATAATGTAACTGAAGGCAATGGGATTCCTTAATGGAATCATGTAAAGAACACACACTATTGTGAATAAAGCCTAAAGGTCTTTTTAAATGGACATTTGCTCATTTATTGGATGATTTTGGACACATTTAAAAAGGGCAGTGATCAGGCACAAGTATTTATAGGAACATATATTGAAATGTTCTATTCAATATCCATATAATCCAAACTTGAGTAAGCAGAGGGTTTCATCCAGACAATCTCAGTCCAACATTTACTATTAAGGCTAAGGATGTCAGAGGGATGTTTACCACGCTGCAGAGAATGCTAGAAAGAACATTTCTTGCCCTTGAGGACTCATGAATACATATTACATGGTTGCCCATTGATTCTGATAGATGCAAAGTAATACTACTTTTCACTTGCAGCAATATCACAGAGGAAATGTGGACAAATCATCGACAGCCTAATGCCTACAGCTCTGACTATAAAAAAGGTGTTATTTGTTGCTTTGCTTTTTTATATTTGCCTAAGGTTCTGTTCACATTTCTGGTAAGCTTCAGGTTTTTATACGGATCAATTTTTGACTGAAGCAAACCTGTATAAACTGAAACCTTCTGTTTTCATCTTTCATACCTATTCACACTAACAATGTTCATGACCCTGTGATGGTCGGATTTTTTTAATGGCTGTGACACAGCTGCATTAAAATCAATTCACATGAATGGGACTATTCAGATGGGAATTTTTTGATGGTCACTGACCCCTCAATAGAATCAGATTTATAAGTTGTCCATGAAAATAGGTACCCCATTGATACAAAGCAGCCAAGAAAAATATCCGTATTTCACAACTGTTTGCTCATAATAGAACCTTAAAGTCAACGGTGGGAGAAATACTGAAAGATACTTTCTATCTCATATGTCCATAAAAAACGGATCAGTTCAAAAAAGATCAGTCAGGACCTGGAGTTTGCCAGAAATGTGAACAAAGCCTGATGCTTAAAGATCACAAACTATTCCGAGTGACAAATGGAATGTAATTATAAAAGATGGGGACAAATAACTTAACATCCAATACACTTAAAAAGCTTAGGTAAAAAGAAATGTAGAACAGAAAATTAACATAAGATTGCAAGTCACATTCGAAATGATCTACAGCCTCGAGAGGATATTTCGGTAAGCAGGGCTCACAGTCACAAATACCAAGGCTTTTTTGATAGCTAAGCACTACTGTGACAAAAGGAAAATTTTATTCTACCTTATTTCTTTTGCTGCCATGGCTCCTTGCCCAATGCACACCTCAGGAGACACTGTGCTTTCACCGAGAAACAGGTTCTTTTGTTATATGAATAGGAAATTCCTTTTACAACATAGTCGTATAAATATCTCTCTGCAGGTGGAAAGGTACTGGAAAAACATTCTGCTACATTTAGTGTCCAAACCAGATAGCACACCTTCACTTTTGTATTGAACGGTCAGTGTGTATTGTGAGACATAAGAAAAGGTGCTTATAGCCATATTTCTAGATATAATAATAATTATTATTTTCATCATTATTTTTTACTTTTTAAACTGAAATACCAGAATTTTTGGTGCAATACAGATATTTCTAATGTACAATTCAAGCAATCAAGTGATTGTATGGCCGAGCTCCCTTGTGTCCCCTAATGTTGTCCTGCATGGTGGATGTTATAAAACTAGAAAGAAACAACAGTGAAACGGAACAAGGTTTTAGGTCTTCCCCCTCCCCAAAAAAATAAATCTATGTGCATGTTGAGAGATTAGATATGAGTGATAGGAAAACAGATAGAAGGAAGAATAAATTGTAAAACATGAGCTCAGCGTTCCAAAAATGAAAGGACTTTATTAGCCCAATGTGCGATGTTTCAGTCCTATCATTTTTTTTTTTTAAACCTGCTTGAAGTCCCTTATGTTTTCTACATTTCGATTGCTGGCATGTTTACTTTTTATAGTATAGTTTCTGCTCAATTGACTATTGACCGGAGGTCTTGTGCACATTGTTGATGTTCTTCTATTATCTATAGGTAGATTGATAGATATCAAAAAATAAAAAGGCAGCACTCCCAATTATCTTCCTAAAACAAAGGTGCGGTTTATTCCCCGTAGTAGCTATTACCCTTAGTTCACATGTGCATTTGGTATTCTGTTCGGAGAGTCCGGACTACCGAACGCACTGGCAAGCGCTGTGCAGTGAAAGCACATGGACCCCATAGACTATAAGCCAGGTCACCACGACTGAGCTGCATGCTCTGCTCTGGATTAGGCCCAATGAATGGGCCTAGTCCAGTGGAGGGAGTTTCTTCAAGCCGAATCGTGAGGCGACTCGGCCTTAAGAGTGAGCACCTTCTTTTTTCTGGGATTCGGAAGAAAAAACTAAAAACTTTGCAAAAACTTACGTAACAACCATATAAAAGTATAAATGTGCTGATGGACCTTCATGCCAACCAGTTGAGGTCAAGTGAGATAGTGAATCCCGTAATCTTTGGTTTCCTTACTATCTTTACCTGATTTCCTCCTATGGAAGTCCCAAAGTGAAATAAATAATCCAAACGTGAGATAATTAGTACAAGTAATAATTGTGAGCACTAGATATATATTTACTAATTAGAAATATCATTAATAACAAACCCAATTTTGCGATCCGTTGATGCTTAATTGACCAGAGCAAAGCGACGACTATCTATCGATTGTAGAACAGGACGGATTGCTTGATTAATAAGAAATTTCAACATCAATAAACCCATTTCTGGTTTTAAATTGTAATTCAATCCAGCAAGCTGTCGAAAGCTTTAAAATTAAAGATGCGTGCTACATATTTATAGACAGGATAGGCCATCAATTACACTCAAAGGAAAAATGGATAACTCAATTCTCCAAGTCTTAAAGAACTACATTTACTTATAAATATTTATTATTAAATATAATCATCAATAAAAAATATTTACTACCTGTTAATAAAAATCAACAGAAAACATTGACAAATTATCCATTGGGGGAAAAATGCCTCGGGATTCTGGTGTAGTTTGTGCCAAGAAACTGTCTTACATATATTAATCATTTTAGACACCTTTAAGACACTTTTACGATTATTATGAAAATTGAGTGTGATGTGCAAAGGGGTGAAGTTTAGGATTTGCTCCAATGTGCAAAAAAAAATGCAACCCATGTTCCTGGGGATTGACTCGTAAGCAGGTACAATTTTTCCAATATATATATATATATATACAGTGTGTATGTATATATATAACACCCAAGACATCATGGTACTATGATGTAATATTCTTCGACAAAGCTTACTGAGGGCATTTCTACGGCTTCCAGAGGAGGAAGGAGCCAGACTGGGTTACTCACAGTACATAAAGAGTGTATACAAGGAGTTTTGGGAGATGTAGGAGAGAAATAGAGACACGAGTCATATTAACCTGGCCGACAGTCCGCCCACAATAACATATATTAGCAGGGGTACTATGGAGAGAGAAAAAGGCAAAAATGTATATTTTTTGAGTGAAAACACAGAAAAGTATTGTAAATTAGTGGTTAATAGCTTTTTGAGACTTGTCTTGTGGGATAACGCCTTTAGGCTGGTGCCCCACATTGTGAAAACGCAGCGGCAAAAACTGTGCCATTAAACAGTACTTGCAAAGTGGATGGGATCCTGGCTAATCCCATTCACACTTTGCAGAAAGATATTCGCAGTGGAAATGCTGTGAGTTCAAAAACTGTCACATTCTTGTAAATCACAGTATATCAATTCTATCTATGGAAATGCTGATGGATTCTGTATAGGTATAACAGAGGCAGAGGAAAACGCTTCGAACTTCCTGTGAAAAACAAAGTGGAAAAAAACCGCAATGCATTTCCACCGTGGTGTCTTTTCCACAGTGTTTTTTTTTTTTTTTTTTGTGGCTCACTAAATGGGGCCTTAGCCTTAAATGGACTACTGTATGTTTAAAGTAAATTGAATACATTTAAGATAAAAATAAAGTAACTTTGGAAATAGAGAAGCAACTAGGACAGGGATAATAAACCAGGCAGTCTAAAGATACACCAGATTTATCATCCAGTATCAGTCACTGTGATAAATCTGGCACATTTTCAGACTGCATATATAAGTTTACACTGCTTAACTACTAGTAAATGCGAGCCAACTTATAAAATTTTCATTTTTTTTCTATACAAACGGCGGCTTCATCAAATATGTGCAACTTTTATATGCCAGGATTTATATTTTTGCTAAATTCCTCTAAAACCCCCTCTTCTCTTTTACAGCACAACAAGGAAGGTTTGTATATAGAGCATTATGGACCCCATGTCATCTGCCAAAGTGTTGAGAATGCTCACATTTACTTCTGGAATTTTTATTTGCTGAGATGCATTAGCAAGATACTATATCACTATACAACAATATTTGGAGAGCAAGGACATACAGGGTGAGATTAGCCCACCAAAGTACCAGGGGATTCTCTGGTGTGCACAGACTCTGTCACATATAAAGGGCCCTATAGATCCAGTATTTGGAGATTACTGTGGAACAATCACTTGATACTAGTGGTTATTTTTTATCGGATGATACACAAATATTACAGACTTTTTGACACTATGTCTTATGTGGAGAAACACATCTGCTACATAGAGATGGGAAAACCTCATGTGATTCGTTTTGGCAAATATTCATGAGGTTATATAGTTACATAGTTGATGAGGTTGGATAAAGACATTAGTCCATCAAGTCCAACCTATAACCCTACAATCCCTATAGTGTTGATCCAGGGGAAAGGCAAAAATCCAGCACGATCTAGAAGTTCCATTATTATACCCGAGGTCTTCTCAGACCCTAGAGTATGAGTAGAGGCCCAGGGGAGGTGAGTAAAAATAGATACGGTTATACTCACCTTGCCTCACCTCTCCTGGCCATACTTGTGGTGTTTCAGGTCCCCCAGAAAGTTCTTCAGACCTCTTTCCGAAACACCTATATGTCCACTGAGTCTAAGTGGTGACCCGGGGTGCATAACATCAGTCAGAGGCCCAAAGAGTACACTGGGGATGCCCTGAGGCAAGGTGTATATAACGCTTTATTATTTTTTTTCTCACCTCTCCTGGTATTATACTCCAGGGTCTTAGGACACACGACAGTATAATAATATTTATTAGTGACAAATCCAAAAAAGTTTCAGGTTCAATCAAACATGGAATGTTTGTAGAATTCAGGTTGAATCTGGTTCTAAAAAAATTGCTTTGCTCATCCCTAGTACTGTATAGGTGTAGAGTAAGCCCTGAGAATCATGACCCCCTGTCCTATGCTGCCCTCATATTTTTCTCTGCAGGAAACTATCACTGTTTATGTCTGTTTCTGGCATACAGCAAAGTAAAAAAAAAAAAATCCTATAAGTGACATTACAAACCGTGAATAACAGACATATGTGAAATACTGATGTCTGTAGGATTAGAATTGGAGCCAGATTCTTAGCACAACAGGAAATATGCCAAATGTCTTTGTCACTCACATATTATACTATTTATTGGTGTAAACATAATATTTTGGAACATTTAGTACTAGTGCCATCTGAATTGTGAATATTGTGAAATCTGCCTTCAATAGCTATTTTAATTGTCTGTTAAGGTTAGGTTTCATCTGCGCACCTTCTGTCATTTGGGGTTCATTATATAATATAATGAGCACTTGAATTGAAAATCTTTGCCCTCATTTCTTGATTAACTACTATACATCTGGTGAGCCGCCATATGTTCCCCGCAGCAGAACAGGTGGAGTCTGTGATCAACAAACATGTCGAAGTTTTCTCCAATGAAATCTGGAAAAATAGACATTTATTGGTGTCTTCAGTTTGACAGCTATGAAATGGGATTTAAGGATAAAAACTTGATGAAATATCATATGCATTGATTATGTAAGAAATTCAGAAAGTAATTCAAACTTTTTTTTCTTTAAAACTTCAGAAAATGCTAATTTCATACATAAGTATATATGTTCAAGGAACTCCTACTACTTTCCTACACCTAGACCACAGAATTAAGGGAACCCATCAAGTTGATGTTGCCATGTAGTCTGATCTGTGGCAGCATGTTACAAGGTAGGAAGACATAAGCAGATTATTATATTGCTTTGTAGAAGATGATTTACTGATACATGTATATGATCAATGTCAGTGATGAACCTAGCCCCTCTGCTGCCTGAGGCGGTCGATCAAAAGACACCCCCCCCCCCCCCTCTGGACTGAAGACCGGGGAGGGGTGGGGGTTTTGGGGACGGCGCGATTAGGTTTTTCTTTTGATCATCCGCATCAGGTAGCGGCGGAAGGTGTGCATCTATATTTATTATGTCCCACAGCGGTCCCCTGAAACCTCTATTATGCCCCACAGTTGCCCACCCAACTCTATTATGCTCCATAGCCGCTGTGGGGCATAACAGTGGTTGCAGGGGGCCGCTACTACTCTGTTTTTAAAGGACCCCCCGTTTTTATAACATACCAGTAAAACCGATATGTGAATGAGCCTGTCTGTGCACCCTGGACATTCCTCCAAGCCACCGTGCACCCCCTGCGTCATACCTTGATACTGGCCCATCTTTAGCTTGCGCACCGAAAATTCCTCCTCCTCTCCCCCTGTAACTGCCTCCAGTGTCTCTCATCTCACTCCTGTACATTGAAATCTTGGGCATGCGCAGTAACACTCCCTTCTGGGCGCTACTGCACATGCCCGAGCGCCATTTTCTTGTGGACAGACAAAGAAAGCATGCAAGAAATGGTGATAAGAGATACTGGAGGCGGTTGCAAGGAGAGAGAAAGAGGAATTTTCGGAGCGCAAGCAAGACTGGGCAGTTTAAAGGTATGACGCAAGGGGGTGCGTATAGGTTTCTGTTTGGGGAGTGTCCAAGCAGACTCCCCGAATGGAAACCTGAACGCAGATGTGAACCGGGCCTAAGCATCACATTATAAAATACAATTTTAGTATGCATAATGGTAGACATGTATAAAAGCAAATACAGATAGATAGATGGATAGATAGGAGATAGATAGATAGATAGGAGATAGATGGATGGATAGATAGATAGATAGATAGATAGATAGGAGATGAGATGATAGATAGATAGGAGATAGATAGATAGTTGTATATACTTACACATATACCCATCTACTCACACACATACAGTCATATACAACACACACACACACCTATCTACACACATACAGGACTCACACAGTATATAAGACACATAATGTAAACACACATACACATATTTTACCCAAGAATATATACTTACCTTTGGCTGAATTGCTGGGTGCACAGGACATGGAGGAAACCCCTGTGCAGTTCTGCCTGGTAGTGGAGTAAGCTGTGACATCACAAGAGACTTCTCCCCATACACTTCGATGCTGAGGGGAAGGGGTGGCACAGCAAGTTGATGTGTGCAGGGAAACTTTTACAAACAGCAATTGGCAGCCCCTGCAAATGGCAGTGATTTATCTGCTGCCGATCTAGTCCTGATGGAAGAGAAATTATGGGGCCCATGAGGATGTTTATCCCCCTCGTCCTAATGCAAACCCTGGATAGATGCCGAATTTCAAAAGGACCTTTGATGACAACATAATCAAAGGTCCTTTAACTTTTATACTGTTTAGGTAAAAAAAAAAAAGTCCCGTGGCTGCCGCCCCCTCCCAAACTGCCGCCTTGAGGTGGCTGCCTCATGTCGCCTCATTAGAGGTATGGCCCAGATCAATGTCAATTCCTGATCACTTTGTACTTTGGAGTCTGGTGGATGGCTCTATTCAGTTCTCTTAATGGAGGGGGTTGTCACTTCTTGTACTGGATAGTAAAACCTACAGTAAGAAGGAAATTCTCAAGATAAAGTTATTTAAAAATCTTTTGCTATAAAAGCATCTTCTCCTCTTTGTGCTCTATGAAATTGTATCCAATTGTAGGAAATATTTAACGTGAATGCAAGGTGTTAAAAACAAAACAAAAAACAAACTAAAGTAATAAAAGAAGATATTGTTTGGAAACCAAAATCTGCCATATTACCTGTTGCTAACATTAAGGATGTGTCTTATGTGTCTTTAGCTCATACTACCCAAGTTTTCAAAGTTGGCCTCCAGGAGACATGGCATACTTCAGAAGCCTCAACCCCACTTGGTAAAGCTCCTCTTCATTTGGTGAGTGTGTCATGCCCCTTTTCTGTGACATCAAGTGCCAAATCACATATCGTAGAAAAGACATTTTTATTCTTTTGTTACACCCATCCTGAATTCATCTCCTCCTCTGGGGAGTGTGAGTTGATCCAGTGTGAGTTGATAAACTAAGATTAAGTTGCTAACTCAATAATACATTCTCTCCATTGTTGACAATACTATACAGATTTATGTCGTTGCTGATGTATTTAAATAGTTATGTACAATTTTGTTGCCTCTAAATGTTAATAAGAGTGTTCTTTTTCACAAAATTCTCTCATTTTAAAAGTAGCTCCAAACTAGAACATAAAGTACAGTATATAAAGTATTAGCAGAAGGACCTGGCTTTGCACAGGTATATTTCATTATTTGTTTGTGTAGTGGCCCCATAAAAATATGTTGGTTGCTATGGAAGCTGGATGTAAAGTTTTGTGTATGTGAAGACTGAAGAACCTGCGAGTTTCCATTGGTCCATAAGCATCATGTGTATCTCAGTTTGGATGTCAGTGAAACACCTGAGATCGATTGTTATGGAAACCTGGAGTAAAGTTGTGTGTATGTGACCTTGTGTAACAGTGTCCTGCCCCTTTAAAGCTGACCTACAACAGTGAAGACAAATGGCTGGGTTGTTATGGAAACCTGGAGTAAAGCTGTGTGCATGTGGAGACTAAGCACCTGCAAGCCTCTACTGGCTGATAAGTGACATGTAACTATATGTATGGCAGTTGGAATCTGAATGATTGCAGGCCTGTATTGGTTAATGCAAGTTATTTTTTGGCAATACTGTATCTCAGGAATGGTACATCCTAGAGTGCTGAGACCCAGTCTAATACCTTCCTGGACACCTGATGTACCTGTGTGCCAAATTCGGCGAGGATTGGTCCAGACTAGAGATGAGCGAACACTAAAATGTTCGAGGTTCGAAATTCGATTCGAACAGCCGCTCACTGTTCGAGTGTTCGAATGGGTTTCGAACCCCATTATAGTCTATGGGGAACATAAACTCGTTAAGGGGGAAACCCAAATTCGTGTCTGGAGGGTCACCAAGTCCACTATGACACCCCAGGAAATGATACTAACACCCTGGAATGACACTGGGACAGCAGGGGAAGCATGTCTGGGGGCATAAAAGTCACTTTATTTCATGGAAATCCCTGTCAGTTTGCGATTTTCGCAAGCTAACTTTTCCCCATAGAAATGCATTGGCCAGTGCTGATTGGCCAGAGTACGGAACTCGACCAATCAGCGCTGGCTCTGCTGGAGGAGGCGGAGTCTAAGATCGCTCCACACCAGTCTCCATTCAGGTCCGACCTTAGACTCCGCCTCCTCCCGCAGAGCCAGCGCTGATTGGCCGAAGGCTGGCCTATGCATTCCTGTGCGAATGCAGAGACTTAGCAGTGCTGAGTCAGTTTTGCTCAACTACACATCTGATGCACACTCGGCACTGCTACATCAGATGTAGCAATCTGATGTAGCAGAGCCGAGGGTGCACTAGAACCCCTGTGCAATCTCAGTTCACGCTAATAGAATGCATTGGCCAGCGCTGATTGGCCAATGCATTCTATTAGCCCGATGAAGTAGAGCTGAATGTGTGTGCTAAGCACACACATTCAGCACTGCTTCATCATGCCAATACAATGCATTAGCCAGTGCTGATTGGCCAGAGTACGGAATTCGGCCAATCAGCGCTGGCTCTGCTGGAGGAGGCGGAGTCTAAGGTCGGACCTGAATGGAGACTGGTGTGGAGCGATCTTAGACTCCGCCTCCTCCAGCAGAGCCAGCGCTGATTGGCCGAATTCCGTACTCTGGCCAATCAGCGCTGGCCAATGCATTCTATTAGCCCGATGAAGTAGAGCTGAATGTGTGTGCTTAGCACACACATTCAGCTCTACTTCATCAGGCTAATAAAATGCATTGGCCAATCAGCGCTGGCCAATGCATTCTATTAGCTTGATGAAGCAGAGTGTGCACAAGGGTTCAAGCGCACCCTCGGCTCTGATGTAGCAGAGCTGAGGGTGCACAAGGGTTCAAGTGCACCCTCGGCTCTCCTACATCAGAGCCGAGGGTGCGCTTGAACCCTTGTGCAGCCTCGGCTCTGCTACATCAGAGCCGAGGGTGCGCTTGAACCCTTGTGCACACTCTGCTTCATCAAGCTAATAGAGTGCATTGGCCAGCGCTGATTGGCCAGAGTACGGAATTCGGCCAATCAGCGCTGGCCAATGCATCCCTATGGGAAAAAGTTTATCTCACAAAAATCATAATTACACACCCGATAGAGCCCCAAAAAGTTATTTTTAATAACATTCCCCCCTAAATAAAGGTTATCCCTAGCTATCCCTGCCTGTACAGCTATCCCTGTCTCATAGTCACAAAGTTCACATTCTCATATGACCCGGATTTGAAATCCACTATTCGTCTAAAATGGAGGTCACCTGATTTCGGCAGCCAATGACTTTTTCCAATTTTTTTCAATGCCCCCGGTGTCGTAGTTCCTGTCCCACCTCCCCTGCGCTGTTATTGGTGCAAAAAAGGCGCCAGGGAAGGTGGGAGGGGAATCGAATTTTGGCGCACTTTACCACGCGGTGTTCGATTCGATTCGAACATGGCGAACACCCTGATATCCGATCGAACATGTGTTCGATAGAACACTGTTCGCTCATCTCTAGTCCAGACGTCTGGTCACACAAAAGATCAGACTGATATAAATTCATATAACCTCAGACCCTGACTATATATATATATATATATATATATATATATATATATATATATATATATATATATATATATATAAATACCTGCCCGGCTAGGCTCTAACTAAACATAACTAACTAAACTCTGTTATTCACCTAGAATAACAGAAATCAAAAAGCCAGTAGAATCATTCGGGTCACAGCTCCAAGAATATGACCTCTCTGTTGGCTCTCCAGGCAAGCTCTGCTAAAGTGTTGCTGCTGGAGCTGGCTTCTTAAGCCTCCCTGACGAGGAGACTCTCTGCAGCTGAGTCGCTACGGGAACATCCCCAAAGTGTGCACTGGAGGGGTGTGGAATGACAGGTCCCACTACCAATCCTACCTGTCATTCCTAAAAATCCAGCCCAGTACTGAGCATTTACCAAAATGCTCAGCAGACGAAAGTTGTCTGCTGAGAACAAACATTCCTGGAGTTTTCTCATCTCACTCACCTGAGTAGTCTGGGTGAAATGTACACCCCCTCCAATACCTGACCAGCCATCGGCTTATATATATATATATATATATATATATATATATATATATATATCAGATAAGAGATATACGTCTATACAGTACATAGACTTCCTAAATCAGTTGTTGGGAAAAAAACTGTCCCACATTATTAATACTTGTAGTTAGTGTAAAGTTAGGCAGTCTGAAAATACACCAGATATCTAATCGTGGCTTATGCTGGATAATAAATTTTATTAATCTTCGGGTAGTATGGTGTAAGTCTGCACCACCTATTAATTGGCTTATTTTGCCCTAGAATATTATGCCAAAGGTTTGGTGTAATTCTTGCACAAACTGTTGCATCGCAAGTGTAGCCCTGCCTTGTCTTCTACATGCATTAATCCTGAGGTGGGGTCAGCAGAACCACTTTAGGATTAATGCTGGGAAGAACAAGGAGATGGTGGTGGATTTTAGTAAGCAGAAAAGTGCTCCGAATCCAGAGGACATCCAGGGGACAGGCATTAAGATAGTCAAGACCTATAAGTACCTGGGTGTGCTCCTCAATAATATGCTGGACTGGGCTGATCACCTGGAGGCGCTGCACAGAAGGGGCTACAGTAGGCTCTACCTGCTCAGGAGACTGAGGTCTTTTGGAGTCCAGGGGCCACTTCTTAGGGCTCTTTCTAACTCTGTGGTAGCATCAGCCATATTCTTCAGAGTGGCCTAATGGAGGAGTAGCATACCAGCCAGGGACAGAAATAGACTTGACAGGCTGGTTAGAAGGGCCAGCTCTGTCCTGGGGAGCCCCCTGGATCCAGTACAAGTGGTGGGTGATAGAAGGATACTGTCTGTGGTGAGCTCCATGCTAGAGAATAACTCCCATCCCATGTATGAGACCGTGATAGCACTGGGCAGTACTGTCAGAGACCGACTGCTTCACCCCAAGTGTGAGAAGGAGCACTATTGGAGATCCTTCCTCCCAACTGCGGTCAGGCTGTATAATCAACACCAGGCTAAGTGAAGATCACTCCGCACACAGAACTAAATGATCCTGAAGTCTTTCCTTTTAGTTGCTATGACTCCTAGTATCTTTTCTATCTGCTATTCTGATCTTGTATGTGTTCTTTCTTTTGATACATTACTGTATTACCCATGCTGCTGTAACATACTGAGTTTCCCCATGGTGGGACTATTAAACAATTATCTTATCTTATCTTACATGCAATACTCTGCTCTGAATATACATCTTTGCAGTTTTTATTATTATTACTATTATTATTATTATTATTATTTTTTTTTTTTACACCCATCCATAGCTGCCACTACTAATTGTCAGGGTTAGAGAAGTTGGAATTTATCACTAAGTTGCGACCCTTGAATTAGCAAAGTATAGGAATCAGTATTAAAAATATATATTTCATTATCTTTTATAAAACTATTCATTAGAACCACTTTATAGACTTTATATCCTAATCCCACAGTGAAAGGGTATTACTGTACAGAACACAACACATGGTTTACAATTAAATTGGTTAATAATTTACTGAGCGTCCAAAGCCTCTTCAAAGAGTTACAGTATTTCATGGGAACAAGGAATTTATTAGTCTACTGAATAGCAGCTAATCCATAGCTGGACTAAGGCATGTATACACCCAAGCAATTTCTTTGTTTTATAGAGAAGTCATTTTAATTTAAGGTTGGATGCTTTACACTGAGATATAATTCTTCCAAGAACAATGCAGTGGGTAGGACTTGTAAGATATTACAATCTGAATATATTAAAAACTTTTGCACAGACATAAAACAGTTCAAGTAGATATCTTCTAGACAGATGAGCCAGTAACATCCCATTTATAAAGGCATTATTAATAGAGAAATGTCCATGACTCTATAAGCCAGCTGTTATAGTTTTCTTTTATGGGTGCTGTATTTATAATACCTGGGATTCTGATTCAATATACTTACAGATACTTTCACCACCTTATTGGTAATAATACAAGGAAGTATTGACTATGCAAAGGCTCCTAGGGTTGCATAACATATAAGTAAAGCTTTTATTCAGTTTGTTGTTGTAAATAATCTAAATAAATTAATCAATTTGCTTGCAAAGAAACTATTTTGTTGTTGGCTTAATAGTGCAGCATAGCCTATTATTGAAGAATTATATATAGACCCTCTTGTGAAAGCCTTGTGTATGACTGTTTTAGTTGATATGATATATATTGTCCATCTGCCACCTTGGCTTCTCCTTCCCCTTGGGTATGGTTGCCAACATGCAGGCTTATATGCAACCTTCACCCCACATTTTTCATTATGTCTTTGGCTTTTCAGAAGCACAGGAGAGTAGAGTATCAGTGCGCACTGCATTGCTGTGCTCTGGGTGTTCTCCAAATGTAGCAAGTGATTGGTGATATGTAACTTTTGTTCTTTGTATGCCTACAATCTCTCTCTGTTATATGAGATGCAGTTTCACACACCTGTCCCCTGCCTCCTGTCTGTGAGCCCTGGCAGAGAGAAATCTATCAATCACAAGCAGGAGATGGATAAGGAGGGGTGTGTGTGTGTGTGTGTCTTGTGTATGTATGTATATATCTTATTGGTTCAAGACCAAGTTGGTAAGAGAATTATAAAACTTCCATGACTCCAGTGGTTTCTTACTATCCATGTCTCCTGCTTGTGATTGATAGTTTTCTCCTTCAGGAGGGATGGGAAGCACTCAAGGGATACACAGAAGATTCTGCACACAGTATTAACAGCAGATAGGTACTGTGAGTCAGGGAGTTTACAACTACTATTAATTGTACTACTATATCACTGTTCTTCTAAGGCACAAACAATATCTCCAGCAGCGTAGTGGACATACACAGGGACAGGGGGACAGAGTTTGGTGGGGAGGGAAGGAGTATAAAAGCTTTCAAGAGAGATTTCATAGATGATATTTTAATTCTGGAGTTTACAGGTACTGAAAACAGAAAACCTGCGACTGGGGGTCAGACTGGGATCACATGACACCTCTGCCTAAATGAAGTTATGAAATTATACTGTTAGAGTATTTTGTATGAGTTAGAATTCTATATCCAAGGACAATGGACCTAACAAACAATGTCTCACTGTGGATTCTATGGAGGAATAGATAACCCATCTGCCACTATAGTCACTATTTCATCGGCCATGTGGCAACACTGCAATGTTGGAAACTTTAACTTGGTTAGTGGCCCTTCATACAAGAGGGAAGGTTCACTTTAAACGACTCCTCACATGTCGCTGACATTTTCCTCAATCACCTTTAATGCATTTTTACATGGCTATTGACTGCTATATTTACAGCTCATAAATATTTTATTTTTGCATTCAGGACCATAAATCACATAAACTTGATATTGTAAATATACTATCCGATAGAAAGAAAACTCGAGAATTATTGGAATAATGTTGTGCCCTCTGCATTGATTTTTCATTTTTCTAACATCTCCGTTTCCTTTAGTCATATTCTATTATCATGTAAATATTATGATTTTTGGAAAGCACCAGCGAGCAATATTTCATTTACTGACATTTATGACTTAAAATCATAACATTAATTATGTCATTTCAACAGACGTGACAGAATAATTATGTAAATCCATAAAACTCTGCTCGGACTGACATCTTATAGGATATATTTATCCTCCCTACTGCTGCATCTTAGCCTGGTTATTGCCATCAGGAACATTTATACTTCAAGAGCAGCCAGAAATGCCATTACTTGTCCAACATAATCTATTATATGTCTTCCTTTCTGGAGAGTGCCGCCCAGGTTTTGTCAAACTGCTTTTCGGATAAAGCACTTAAAGCTGCAAAAGTTTAGGTATTGTATTTTCATAAAAAAGCTCTGCTCTGATAAACTGGCCACCGGCCACTGGGCAAATTGAAAAGTTCATAGCTCCTTCTTCTAAAAGGTAAGTATTTATGGACTTTAGTTAATTTCTAGCTTATATACAGTGAAATGACCACCAATAATGTAACCATAAAGTGGTCTTGTAGGGGTTAATCTTCTCAAAGAGGTGGCCTTAAGGTAAGGTTTTACGGTATCAGGGACATCTTCTGCACTGAACTGAGTACCATATAGAGATGCATCTTGAGCTATGGAAATGTAAACTGTATGGTAAATATGCTACTTTCCAGTATGCCCTTTAGCCCCTCATTCCAGTATGCACCCTAGAAGAAAAGTGGGTGTATTGATGCAAACCATCAGAGCATATATCAGAACACTCTTTTGGCATATTCTGAGTCAGTGGAAGTCTACAGCTATATTCAGTGAATGTGTTGGAATTATTCTTGGAGTGTAGGCCAAACATAAGCCAGAATGGAAATAATAATTTTTATTTATTTAGTGCAAACATATTCCGCAGAACTTTAGAATTTTACATATGCAGTGCCACCTCCATGTTCTACAGCAACGGCCTCTTCACATGTCTTCTTCCGGCACGTGGGGGGAGGGGGTCAAAATTCAACGCATGTGCAAGTCGGCTGTGCCAGCGGGCCTCAGGCAGAAATGACTTCACATGCGGGCAGCCATTTTTTTTGTGGCCACTTACGCGAGCATGCGGGATGCTGCATTCAGGATAGATTGTGGAGAGACAAGCTCAGTAAATTGAAGACCGATTAGTATGGAGTTACTGTAGACAAGATAAGAATGAATTAGAACAATAGTAAGGTTTTTTGATGTTTCAAAGGTAAGGAAACTGAATGATTCTGGAAATGATTTTGAGGTGCAAGTTTGAATCAAACATCCCCAGACTGTAGACATGCTGCCTCAGTGTTATGGTAAGAATACAGACTGAAATAGACATATCAGGGTTAGTTAGTTTAGTAAGTGGAGGAAACACAAAAATGTCAATCTTTGCAAGTCCTCGTTCACATCTGCTTTTGTATTCCGTCCAGGGAGAGTCCGCATAGAGACCCCCTGACCGGAATACAAACGCAATTGCAAGTGCTATGCTGTAAAAGCACACAGACCCCCATAGACTATAATGGGGTCCGTGTGCTTGCCACACGCTGCCCGCACAAATCATGTGGACAGGAAAGTAGGTTGTGAACTACTTTCCTGTCTGCATGATGCCTGCGGAGATCTGGTAGTAAGCACACGGACCCCATTATAGTCTATGGGGTCTGTGTGCTTTTACTGCACCAGTGCTTGCAGTTGCGTTCGGTAGTCCATTCAGGTGGGTCCTCATGCGGACTTCCCTGGATGGAATCCAAAGATTAGGTTTCAGATAGAGAGAGGACATAATGTTAGAGTCACTGATGTTTTTTTATAGTACTTAATTTTCTTATAAGTAAGAAAAACATTTAATAACAGGATATAGCTGACAGTGAGGTAAAGATATTAGAGTACATAGCGGCAAGATACATCATAGATATGGAAAGAATGCACAGTCAGTAATGTCAGTATCTATCATATACTGTGTACAACTAAAGACTACAATGGCTCACAGCAGTACAACAAAGTCCAGGGTTTAAAAATTGTTTCACTGATATTTTGTACAAGTGTAAGGCGATGTCACAGAAGGGGGAGATACAGACACAAGATAACATCTCTTACACAAAATCTAAAGGTAAAATGTTTTCTCTTGAGTACACACGATGCAGATTTTTCTTTGACATTTTGACTCAAAGCCAAGAATGGATTTAATGGTGAGGTTGGCAATCCCCAACATTAGTGCTAAGAGTGACATGAGAGCCACAACTCCCTGGCATGGTAACCTCTGTGCTTTATTACAGATAATCGCCGCCACCTCCATTCTATCAGCCCACGACACCTGTAAATACGGATCTCGTCTATAACTTGACAGTGAGTGGAAGACCATGTGACTGTACATGTAAACCAGCTCCCATAGCACTGTGAGATGGGGGAGAAGATATAAAGTGACTCTTTCCTGCTTCCTGATCCACCTATCAGGTTCTCCCATCAAATACAATAATTCACTGCTGAAATCAATGATGAAAGGTTGTAGCTCACAGAAGTCTAGAAAGAGGGGAAGATGGAGGAAGAGTTGAGCTGCAGCAGCATGTCTGCGCTTGTCTCGGGCTAGGTTCATACCTGTGCCTGAATTCCATTCAGGGTTTCCGCCCCCGAATTTGAGCAATAAATTGAGCCTGGGAAGGGGGTTTCAAAGCATCTGATACGTGAAGTTTTCTCTACTAAGAAATGACAAAGTTTCTTAAATTCAGTCGTACTATTGATGAATGAATAAGTAACACTTCAAAGATATGTTCCCAGCAAATTTGTTGTAGATATTTTAGTGACTGCATACAATGGATTTTCTGCAAGAAATCTGTCCTATGTGAACATACATGTGCTCATTCAGACACAAGCTAACCTCTTGCACTCATGCACCTCAAAAAATGCAGAAAACTTTCACAGTATTTAACAGTCCGTTGTTTTGTTCTGTCAGAGATTCAGAGCAAATGACTGTAAACCTGTCAGAGTGACTGAAATAAATGGAAGACGTTCTATCTGTTATCAATCAGGATTGACTGCTGTGTTAAAGGGAGTCTGTCAAGCCTACAAGTTCCTCCCAGACCTATAATAGTGCTATATAGGGGTCCTCGCAGAAGCCTAGCTTTTAGCCACAGACTGGTGAAGCAATGAAGAGAGAATAATATTTTATAGATATGCAAATCAATCTCTAGTGCATTAGGACGGGGCCTAAGGTTCCATATTTGCCTACAGATAGCCACAAGTGCACTGAGTGTTCTCCAAAATCACAGCCCAATGTCACCCCTTTACTTGAATGACATTTTCAGCCTCTACCCCTATCACAGCTGTTCATAGGGAAATCTGTTAAGCCTGTCCCGTCTCTAATGCACTTGCAGGCTGATTTGCATGTCTATAATAAGATGGTAATCTCTGCATTGTTATATGGGTGTGCTAATATGAAGCACATAGGGTAGAGGGAAGGGAAAACACAGCCCAATGTAACACTTCTTAAAGTCCAGTAAAAAAGAAAGAGGAAACTCACGACCCTTTGGAAGAAGAAACTGCCCGGACCTCCAAAAAAACTTCCTCCAACCTAGGAACTCGTCCTTGTGGGGAAACTTTGTATAGAAGAAGGAGAATCCAGCATTTTTCTTCTGAATAAAAACTTTCTCTTTATTAAGTGAACATGTTAAAAATATAAATCCATCGGGGTGATTAGATCAAGATGGTATTGCACTTAGTAGTTGTTACAAAGACTGACGCGTTTCAAACTATATGTTCTTATTCGTAGCCTTGGGTGTGCTGTTGTCCTATTAGCCCATTCCCGATGGCGTCCTTTTTCACTTTCCGTATTGACTCCTCACCTCCCAAACCCGATAAACATTTTATTTTTCACAAGGCCATAATAGAGCTTAATGTTTGCGGGACAAATTGTTCTTCTTAATGGTACCATTTATTATTCTGTACAATGTACTGGGAAGCTGGAAAAAAATTCAGAATTGGGTGAAATTGGAGATAAAGTGTGACTTTCTTATGGGCTTTGTTTTTACTCAGTTCACTCTGCAGCCAAATGACCTGTCTCCTGTATTCTATATTTTGGTACGATTCCGGCGATACCAAATTTCTAAAGTTCATAGAGCAACCCACAATAGAAGTAAATGGCAGACAAGCCTGGGAGCCTTCAATAGGCTCCTGACTGTCATCGGCATCGCATCTTGCTCTGGGTGCCGGCAATCTCTGGCAAAATGGTGCCTGAATCAGTTTTGACCGAGACACCAGGGGTGTTACTGCCCACAATCACTGCAGGTATTAACGCTGGGTCTCTGGTGTACAATACAGCAGAGACCCAGCGCCTATGGTGGCTCCTCAGCTCCTGAGCGGTCGCCTTATTTAAATACCAAACATCCATCATACTATTATGGCAGATGTTGGGAAGGGGTTAAAGAACCCTAAAACATTTTACTGTGCATCGCACCTGAATGGCATATTGGTACTATGCCAGCAAACCAGAGGCTTTCAATTTAATTTCCATTAGCTCACAAGTGAAATGCATAGCAACATGTGCTAGGAGGAATTACTGCAATTAGAAAAGCTTACAGTTATTGAGTAACAAAAAGCACTGTGTGAACCCGGCCGAAGACCAGATTTACATAGAGCAGTTTAATCCAATGTTTGATGTTAGTTTTTCCAAGTACTGAGGTGGATCCTACAGGGGGAAGTATAGAGGAACATATTACACTAATGGGCCATTTTGGATTGAAAAGCAGATTTGTCCTTTAAATACAATGTAAATGTAAATCTGTTCATCTGCTTGCTGAAATCCATGCACATGCTACAGAAACAACCTTAGTATTCATTTTCCTTTGCAGAAATGTCTACACCACATCTGCTACATGTAAATATACCCATAAACCACCCTGTGCACGGCCTTAAACTGTTGGCTGAAGCAATTGGGGAAAAGGATTTTCGTAACTTTACATTATGAGTTTTGTAAGGGGCTGTTTCGGTTTCTGCAATGGTTTGTGCTAGCCATGACTATTCTGCTAGTTTGTAACTACAGCTGAAAGCGTTTGCACTATGAAAAGCCAATGCCATAAAAGTCACACAATGGCTGCGACACTAAGGCCCATTTGTATTTAATAAACCATGATCAATTCTGTATCCTCTCTGGCTAGATATGAATATAATGCATTGGTAATATTGCTATACAGTTTTCTAACACTTCTCACAATAAATATTGGGCTTTCCATAGTCATTTTAAAATCAGCTTCTATTCGATGCATCCTGTGTCCTCACGACTTGGAGTCCAAGGCACACATATGGTCTATGGGGAGATTGCCAGAAGCTTAGCTAGCCCATTGCCAGCGAGCTCACTGTGTGACATTTAGAAACAGCTGCAGAAGATGCTGTGTTTCTATACCATCCTTGCCATGTTGTGAATAACGCCAGGGAAAAAAATATGTGATAATAGGGTAAAATTGTGAATACAAAACCTGTCTTCTAAAACACGTGTTGAAAACAGATTGAAACAATATGCATTTGACAAATTGGCAGTAATGCAATTTACATTTCTTAGAATAACAAGACTGTAGATAAGAGATACAAAGTCATCAAATGTGAAGATGAAGGGAACCTTTTACCAGTAAGATGTATCACAATCTCCAGGCCGTATGTTATAGAGCAGAATAATATATAGTTTGTGAGAAAAGCTTCAGTTATACTTGATATATCTATTGAAATAACAGCTATAGAGCTAAAGGTGGTGCTACTGCCTAGCTTCAATATCCTCACTCCCAAACCCCAAAGGTGAAGTAGAGATGGTGGTGTCGAGACGGAGACCACTGCTCAATATGAGTAAGGTGGTGCTCACTGAACAAGAAAAGTAAATGGACATCAAAAAATAAAAAAAAATCAGGGCACTCACCGCAGCGTTTTTAAAACACAAGATTTTTTATTCCATCTTCATTACAAATATGCACACATAGGGAGGATGGTAGCACTTGGCAAAAAGCTAGGGGTGGATTTCACAGAACTAAGAAGTATAAGATCTTCCTTTATATTTCTCATTCCTTTTCAAGCCACTTTTGACTTTGGCTCAAAAATTTGTAGCAAAATCTGCAACAAAAAAAAAAATGCAGCTTTTCTGCAGTGTGGAGCCTTAGCCTAAATATATATAAATCCTGTTTTTCTGAGGATACATGGGGGATCCAACCTAATGCTACAGTGGGCATGTGAGCATCAGAACTGGATCATGGAAGAAAATGGCCGGCTCTGTTGAATTATATTTTCATTTACATTATGTGAATGTTCAGCTGCATTGTCTACCTATGGAAGAGATGGCATCACAATTTATGGGAATAAGACAAGCCAACCGAGTCGGTGTAATGCTCTGGGCATTGTCTCCAGACATGGATATTGGATGACATGTACCACTTACTAACATTGGTGCAGACTCTTTAGGGCAGTGGCCTCTATATGATATATAGTTCCTTATAACACCAATGGAATTATTGCAGCTCAGTTTTTCAGGCTAGATTGATAAAATACAAGTAAATTTTCCGTTATCAATCCTAAACCTCCAGGATTATTAGCTGCTAGTAATATATACCAGTCACCGGTTATTTCCTGGACATTTAATATGACAGGGTAATTTTGCTGTCTCTGCCTTGGGGGGAGAAAGATTAAGAGTCATGGGGAACTTAGTGTATAGTGTAGTCTCTCTATACCAATAATTGGGAACAAAAGTGTATTATATGATACATTGAGCAAAAAGGTTAAATAATCCATTACACAAGAGCCATCAGCCTGTATACAGATGGCAATGAGCCTGCTTTATCTGAGAGTCAACTATGCATGGTAACTACTTTACTAATGCTCCAATTTCACACTTGTCATGTTGCCCTAAATGATGGCTCTTCTGGCCACCTTTAAGCTACAATATCGTCTCTCCCTAATTGAAAACCATTTATAATATTGTACCTCTATCTCAGTATTATACACTCAGAATTTCTGCATTGAGCAGATGCAAATGTGATAATTTACCTAAATGTTTGCATTTAACTTTTTCTCAGGAGAACTGTGAAGTGAGCAGAAGGGGAAATTATCATAAAAACTTGTAGCGTAGAAAAAGAACCAGAAAATCAAAACAGAACAAATTTTTTAGCCCTCGTTCTATAACAGAAGAGTGGAGCTTTAAATCGACTATTTGGGTATAGGCAACTGACATTAGTTGTATCATGTACTTAAAGGGTTGTCAACTTTTAACAATGCATTTTTGCAAAATGGTTCCCCCAACTATAAGCTGATAACTGGGTGTCATCTTGTGAGGACCCCCCAGTGATCTGTGGGAAATGTGCAACAAACATTCAAACTCCTTGTAGTAGTGCCATGGAGAGTTTACTGGATCTACAGGGTGGTGCAAATGTTTTAGGCAGGCATGAAAAAGATGCCAAAAAGTAAGAATGCTTTCAAAAATAGATTAATTAATTTATTTTTTTCAATTAACACAATGCAAAGTGAATGAACAAAAAA
This sequence comes from Leptodactylus fuscus, assembly GCF_031893055.1. Lineage (NCBI taxonomy): Eukaryota > Metazoa > Chordata > Amphibia > Anura > Leptodactylidae > Leptodactylus > Leptodactylus fuscus. The sequence continues at coordinate 72,021,484 of NC_134265.1, forward strand.
AGAAATCTACATCTACAATCCTCAACATTGCTGTTGGTGCTTATTCAAATTTGGCTGTAAAAGAAAGCAGTTTGTACCATGAAGGAGGAATCTGATTGTCTGAAAATTTATTCTGCAGCGAGACAATGACCCCAAACATATAACAAATCAATCATTAAAGGGGTTTTCCCATCTCCTTGTTTCAGCAATTTGCATGTTGTCTCCTCTTCTCACTTACTGTATACCCCCCATCCCAGCTTCCTGAACGGAACCTTATGAAGTATCGAAATACTTATGCAGATCAGAGAATATGCACATGCTTGTAGAGAATGGACTCAGTGTTATCTGTATTTTTACATAGAGAGATAACAGGCTCTGTTTAAAGGGGCTCAATCAGCAAAATTATGCTGTATGAGCCCCACATATGCGTGAATAGCCTTTAAAAAGGCTATTCAGGCATCGCTAATTTTATTTTAAAACCCCGCCTGTTTTAAAATAAAACTATAAAAACATATAAGTAAATCATACCTTTGCATGCACGCTGGGCGGTTGTGCACGATCCGACATCATCTTTGGTCCCGCCTTCCTCTTCTTTCTTCTTCCAGCGATGTCCTCCTGTCCTGGCTCTTCTCCATCTTCATCTTCTTTTCTTCCGGAGTGAAGACGTTCACAAGCATATTGCGCATGCTCGCGTAGTTCTAAGGGATACTTAGAACTACAACAAAAATGGCATCGTCACCATTTTCATCCGTGTGAATGAACCCTTAGGAAACCTGCAGACCCCATAGACTATAATGGGGTCTGTGTGGCTTCCATTTGGTTTCTGCCCAAAAAGGATGGAGAGGGGAACAGAATTCCCATACGGAGTAGCAAGCGCAGATGTGATCTTAACAGATGTTGCAAAAACAGTCGTCATATGGCTATTTTTCATGGTCAGGTAAATAAACTCTGCTTCACCAATTAAAACACAGTAAAGGAATAGACAGAATGCCCCAGATGGATGTGGAATGTATCAAAAATTTGGAATTTAGATTGTAGAGCAAGAAACACTGTAGCTGTTCTACGCTCTGACTAATGTTGGAAGGTACAGAATGGGACGTCACTAACCATTTCCAAGGAATAACAAGGAAGTGTGGACACAGGAGTAGGATTCCAGTGAGTATAGTCAACAAGCTACCATATCCTGGCCAGGATATATAGATACTGGTCTGGGCAATAAACTAAATCCTTATCCTTGGTGAAGGAAAAGCTAGATGGGGGACCCGACTTTAAAGTGTGTATTTCTTAAAGTGAATTTATTTACTGTAAAGACTACATAGGTGGCCTAGGTTCTTTTAAGATGGCTTCAAGAACCACTATAATACCTCTTCTATTTTTGACAGCATTCTTACTTGTAGCACTTTTACACACCTGCCTAATATATTTGCACTGTCAATGTGATAATGGTTGGATAAATGAAAGGGATTCTCCAGAATTAGAAAAACATGGCAGCTTTCTTCCAAAGACCACACCACACCTGTCTATGCATTTTTAGTCTATGTATCACAGCCCTATTTTTAGAAGTCAGCCCCTTTAAAGTACATCACAGAAAGAAGTTTTTTTGATCATCTAAAAATAATTCTTGAGAAATTATGCCAAGAACCCCAGTTTGTAGAAATACTTATTTTCTACGATCTTGTTTTTTTTATTTTTAATGACCGAGTGAAATGACTCTACGTGATATCTGCACCAGACCGGTGTGCTCTAGGAGGTGGCAAAGCATTACTGTAAGATCCATTTGATGCTTATAGCAACAGATACATTTCACGGCTGAAAGCTCTAAAGTCTATTTTGTGTTACTGAGATTACAGTTTAAGTACATTTCTTCACTGGTTGTTTAAATCAGAACAAGTAAGTCACTCGGTTGCAGGCCACTTCTTCAGCTTGGCCTCATCCAGTTTCTTAAAAGCATTTTAACACCACATGAACCGACTTGACAATGAAAGGGCAGTATTGGCCATTTTTTAAGGTCACTATTTACTTTAGATTTTTTTTCTACAAACTGAAGGCGAAAGCCAAATGCCAGGTTCTTGCTTTCTGCATTCAGACACAATGTGACTGTTCTGATCTCCATGAGTGAAGGCAGGGGAACTTGCCATGGTCCATGGAATATATCCTCTGAGAATGTAAAAGAAATTGAGTTTACGCTCCATTAATCCTTCTGACATGTTTGCAGTCTTTTTTGAAAGAAAAAAAAAATGTTTATAATTGTTGAATCCATGTTGATGTGCTAGAGGATCACCACACCAAGAAATATGAACATGTATTCCAGGATCCACATTTACAATTGGTTGGTTTATGATATTTCTGGGATCCTTCCAATATCTGATGTTATAGCCATGTGCATTTAGTATTCACTGGGAGTTTTGGGTATATATATATATATATATATATATATATATATAAAATTTTTATTATTATTGTTATTATTATTATTATTATATTATATATTATTATTATTATTATTATTATTATTATTATTATTATTATATTATTTTATATATATATTTTATATAGTTCCTGCCTAATACAATGCTCATTTTGTAATTTTGTTGGATGAATATTCGTGAGGTTCGACCCTCTGGTTTATTTCCTTCTGAACCTGTTTGGTTAGAACTGGAAGTGCCATTATCATACTCAGGGTCTCATCAAACAATAATACTTAACCTTGTCTTACCTTTCCGGGGCATCTGGCATCCTTTCGCTGTGCTCTTCAGACCTCTTCTGACAATAGCCTTCTACTTAATGTCCTTGACCCCAGATTTACAGGCCTTTCGCCCCACGTGATTGCTGAGATCAATCACCAATCCCAGGCCTCGGCAGTGACTCCAGGGCACATGACGTCAGATGGAGGGATTGCGGAACACCCAAGAGAGGTGAGGCAAGGTTATTTTCCCTCATCTCTATTGGGCCTCCACTTATCATACTCTGGATTCTGAGGACACTTCAGAGTATTTTATTATTTTTTGGCTGACCAACCCCAAAAGATTCATGCTTGGGCAAACCTGAAACTTATGGAAATTTCTGATTGAATCTGGTTCTAAATGAATTGGTTCACCCATCCTTAGTTCTTTCTCTGTAGGATCATTGGCAAGTGCTTAAGTAAAAGAGACAGCATTTAATATTAAAGGTCATTAATTAAAGATTGGCAGGATCTGACCCCCAGGTCTCTGGCCGTTCAGCTATTTGTAAAGGCTGTTCACACGAGCGCCGCAACCACTTCAATAGTTACCAAACAGGGTACTGTACATTTTTGGAGCAGCTATACTTAGTATTGCGAGTTATCCTCATTCACTTAACTTATAAAGTGAAGTCACAAGGACTGTGAAGCAGAAGACTTTGTACAGGTGATCCCCAACTCTTCAGAAAGAGACAAACTGACAAAACCCCGGGAAACTGCTGATCTTGCTGGGGGATCCTATAGCAGCTATAGAGGTAAATGAGTATTTCATAATGGCCATTCAGAGGAATGACCTTATATTACACAGCGGGACTCCACTGGAATAGAAGATGCTTTTACAGAGTATTTAGCTGTTGTGGCTCATAGTGGATTGTGATATATATATTCCTTAATAGAATATATAAACTGGGATGTCTTTGGGAGACAATCCTTTTACATTGACTAATACAGTATAAAGTACAGTGGATGAAATAACTATTGAACACGTCACCAATTTTCTAAGTAAACATTTATAAAGGTGCAATTGATGTGGAATTCTCACCAGATGTCGGTGACAAACCATCCAAGCTACACAGGCAAAGACATGAAACCATAGATGTCCATAAACTATGTGTAATACCGTATTTTCCGGACTATAAGGCGCACATAAAAACCTACGATTTCCTCAGAAATCGTAAGTGCGGCTTATAGTCCGGTGCGCCTTATATATGGATGGAAGCGGCGGCAAAGTCTGCGTGCCGCTTCCATACATACATAAAAGGCACTGTATGGCTGCATTCACAGTACGGAACGCCGGCGTGTATCACAGCAGTACACGCCGGCGTTACAGCAGGGCTGCCGGACACTTCCTATTCATTTCTATGGGAGCCGGCATGCGAGCGCTCCCCATAGAAATGAATGGACAGACACTTCCCATTCATTTCTATGGGAGCCGGCATGCGAGCGCTCTATGAATGGAAAAAAGCAGTCCATTCATTTCTATGGGGAGCGCTCGCATGCCGGCTTCCATAGAAATGAATGGGAAGTGTCCGGCAGCCCTGCTGTCACGCTGAAACAGAACGTGAAACTTACCGAGCGGTGCAGGGCGGGCATTCAGGCCTCCTCTTCCTCCGATGTTCCGTCCTTCTCCGGCGCTCGCTGATAATGGCCGGGGCGCATGCGCAATATCATAATGCTTCTACTACTGCGCATGCGCCCAGGCCATTATCAGCGAGCGGCGGAGGAGGAGGACGGAACATCGGAGGAAGAGGAGGCCTAAATGCCCGCCTGCACCGCTCGGTAAGTTTCACAACATTACGGTTGGGCTCTATCAGCATGATTTTGCTGATAGAGCCCCTCCTCGCCTGCCGAGCGCTTCCAATAGAAGCGGCTTGCACGCGGGGGGTTAAGCGGCCGCTGGCAAAGTCTGCCTGCCGCCGCTTTCAAGAACATATAATGCGCACCGGACTGCGGCTTATAGTCCGGTGCGCCTTATATATGAACCGAGACGGACTATAAGGCGCTCATGGGCAATGCGGCTTATAGTCCAGTGCGCCTTATAGTCCGTAAAATACGGTAATGAGAAATGACACCGGGAAAAAGTTTTGAATACATAAGAAAAGAGAGGTGCAAAAAGCCATGGAAAAGCCTGATGCCAGCTGAAATCTATCAGAATTAGAAAACAATACTGGCATAGTGGAAAAATAATATCAGCGGATTCCTCTGAGGGCCTCTATAAAGGTGTTTCATTACTAAGATGACACACAAGAAACATTTCATGATAGGTTAAACCAGTGACCTGTCTTAAGATTTTGCAACCTTAGTGTTACAAGACATATTGATGGCATTGGTTACGGAATAGTTTCTAGACTACTGAAGATTCCACTGAACATTGTTTGGGCTATAGTCTAGACTTGGAAAGAACATCCTTTTACTTTTAACTACCACAACCAGGTCTGTCCGTCTCCCCCCCTCCCCCACCAAGATTTCAGACAGAGGAGTGAAGATAATTATGAGAAGAGTTGTCCAAGAACCAAGGACCACCTGTGGAGATCTACAGATAGACCTGGAATCAAAATGTCAACAAAGAAGACAAGTAATGCACCCAACCTCCATGACCTGTATGCACACTCAACACGCAAGACTCCATTGCTGAATAAAAAACATATTCAAGTGTGTTTAAAGTTTGCTCAACAACATTTAGACAAGCTTGTGAAATACTGGAAGAATCAGATCTGAGCAATGCATGAGACTAGTTTCTCCATTCAGGAGGCGTCTTGAAGCTGTCATCATCAACAAAGGCTTTTGTACGAAGTATTAAATAAAACTCAGTAAGCGTGTTCAATACTTTTTCCCTGTGTCATTTCTCATTATTACACATAACTTAATTTATGAACATCTATGATTTGATTTCTTTGCCTGTGTGGACTGAATAGGTTGTTACTGACATCTGGTGAGAATTTCATGTCAATAACACCTTTAGAACTATATTTACTTAGAAAATTGGTGACTTGCTGAATACTTACTTCCTCTGCTGTATGTAAAGCATCTGTATAAATTACCAAGGAATCCTTTATAAACCATTACAAAACTTTGAACATTGAATTTCTTATTTTACTCTATCTGGTGAATACCAAATCCTGGCACTCAAAACAAGGAAGAGCGAATTATAGTTAAACACAACTTGTCCTTCCTAAATGTGAGATCTTGAATTTGGTACATATTATTGTAGTTTTTCAGTGTACAACCAATTTAAGTCATAAGTCTTTTTTAATTAGTGTTAGTTTATTCAGATGTAATTCTGCCAGGAGAAACTGTGCAATAGTAAACAAATAGCTGAGAAAACCCCAAGTATAGGAGATACAGGGACACTAAACTGCAGATATGGTTCAAATACATGCAAGTACGATGCAGGGCAGCTGCTTGCTGTCTTTTAACAGCATCCCATCTATACCACCGAAGAAGCCAGAAGTAGGTGCAAGTACTTAGGAGACTTTTCTTACATTGTAAGCTGTGAAATTATGCCGAATGTTTAATCCAGTGCACAGAGAAAGCAGTTTGCTGATGTGTGCGAAAGAATGGAGGTGAATCAGCCCCACCCCTCTCCATTCACTGTATGAATAGATTAGTCCCTCCTCCTTCCACTCACTGTGAAAACGTGCAAAGAGATTGTGGAAAGATGGTCTAACGTATTGCTGTACATGAAAGGGGTTTACTGGGCTTTCCTTTATGAGCTGAGCTGTAGTAACATAACACGGCCATTATACGTTATGTATGGAGCAATCTGTTTCCATCTTTTTACAACGTATAGTACTAAACTTGGCAGAAGTCCCAAATAGCTGATCAGTACTGGGTCTGCGGGTTTGCCCTACAAATAAGATATTGATAACCTAACCTGAACATAGGTGATCAGAAAAATAAGCCTGGAAAAACTCTTTAATGTATCCTATAATATAGACTAAACAGGACAGATTTAGATGGATAATAATTAAATATTTTTTCCAGAACCAATGAATTGAAAACAGACATCATCAATTCCTTGTTAGTATTTAAAAGAATCCATTTTATGTAGGAGAAGGGAATCGCATAAGTACCATTTGTTCCACCAAAGTTGACAAGACACCATGTTTAAGTGAATGAGCCATCTGTTTCTATTGCCGGCTCATCTCAGTGTTGACATTTCTCTGTTCTCTCATATGTACCTGCATGCCTGAATGCATATTGCACATTAACAAGCGACACTAGAAGCAGATGCTGTAACTTTAGCTGAATATTCTGTAGAAAAATAAAACAGATTGCATTCTGTAATTCTGAGATTACATTGTTTGGATAGCCAGGGCAGTAACACTTTAGTTGCTCAGACTATGTAACATTTCCCAAAAACAGAGATGTACTGTACTGTACTTTATGCGGAACAAGAGCACTTACTGGTATCAAAAAGAACTTCTGGCACTGGGACAGGGTAAAATGTCAGTGGGAATACTGTTAGAGAGTACAAGTCAGCAAATGTACTTACAGAATTCCTTTGGCTGATAAAAGATATATCACATGACACATCTCCAGCCTTTCGCACATCAATAATATATCATTCATTACTAGATATATTTTACCCTTTTATTCCATTTCTAAATAGATTTGGGCTATTTTATGACTGATGTCATTGTATCTGTCATTTATTCCTCTTGGCTTAACTATTGTAACTGTAAAGAAGACTTTCCTGTGTCAGAGTCACCTTCCCGCCATTGGAAAGGAATGTGCCTTGGCTCTTTTTACATGTCTATTCACAGTGTTAGAAGAGCTCTCTCACTTACAGTGTAGCAGAGTCATACATGTGTCTTTTTCAGCATCTTCCCCTCCTTCTCCATAGACGTCTATGTAAAAAGTAACTCATCCTGAAAAGTGACAAAGGAAACCTATTTCTTGGACAGGATACAGTAAAAAGTTTCTTCAATGTCACTGTACAGTAATGTATACTTGTTTTATTATTTGAGGCATGCATACTTTAAGTAATGAACAAATTCCTTTGTTGTAAAGATGGCCGCTCTTAGGCCGGGTTCACACGGAGTATTGTGGCTCATCATTTGGTACGTATTTTGCAGCTGTGATTTTGCGGCGGCCGCAAAATAGCACCGCGTATAAGGTACCGGCTCCCATAGAAAACAATGGGAGCGTATACGGCCCGCAAAAGATCACACGGCATGTACGTACCAAATGACGAGCCACAATACTCCGTGTGAGCCCGGCCTTAGATTTGTGCTCAGGAAAACAGAGAGAATAAGCTATAAGCAGTCAGAGACCTCATCTGATAGATTACACACTGTATGGCAGAGAGCAGCCTGCTCTATGTATGAGAATACACACAGTCTACAGTTAAAAGATTTGACCAGGTTTTACAGCCTCTCATTGTTGGAGAGACCTCCCATTCCATTTATTAATCTAGTCCCTTACTTTTAACCCTTTCCATTTCTCCCCTGCAGTGGTATAAAGCCAAAAACTGGATGCCGTATTTGAGATGTGGTTTACAAAGGATTTATTAAGGGACAGGATTACATTTAGATAGCTGGTTTATTATTCCTTATACAGTATATACACTAAATTCTAATTTTGCAGTTGCTTCTTGACATTACCAAATCGGCTACTGTTCTAATTTCTGTTTTTTTTTTTTGTTTTTTTTTTTAAATGTAGATTGTGAGCCCCACAAAGAGCTCACAATGTACATTTTTCCCTATCAGTATGTCTTTTTTTTTGGAATATGGGATGGAAATCCATGCAAACACGGGGAGAACATACAAACTCCTTGCAGATGGTTTTTTGCCCATGGCGGGATTTGAACACCAGGACTCCAGCGCTGCAAGGCTGCAGTGCTAACCACTGAGCCACCGTGTGGCCCCCTAATTTCTGTTTTTCTAATAAGTTGACACTTTTACATTTTTTAATGGATATGTCCTTAAATTATATAATTCTGGAATGTATTGCATAATTTATATTGAGTAGAATATCAGCTTGTGCAGAAATCTCTCCTGGATGCAGCAGGTTTCAGCTCTATATCAATGTGAGGATTGATATCTGTGGCTGCCTCAAGGCTTAGGTGTTTGTGACTTGAATTGTCATAGCCATTACACAGTAAATATGGGAATCAGGAGTTAAGAAAAATGGATGCAGGTTGGTGTTCGGGATTGCTGCTCATCACTTCAGTCCCTGTGAAAAATGGATGGCACCGATCGACAGGGCTTTCCTACATTTAGTGGACCCAATAGACTAATGGCTAAGGGCAGGTTCACACCTGCGTCTGATCTCTGTTTTCAGAAGACGGAAACCTGGCAGACAGTGTCCGGCCATGAGATCCTGTGAGCGTTTTGTGGTCTCCGCGGTGAAACCGTTTTTTTTAACCGGACACAATGTCCTGTATGTCCAACTTTGTGTCTGGTTAAAAAAACCAAATGTTCACAGGCGCTCACGGCCGGACACTTTCCAAACTGCAGGTTTCCGTCTCCTGTCCAGTTTCGGGCAAGAAACAGAAACCTGCAAAACGGAGACTGTGGCGCAGATGTGAACCCGCCCTAACTAGTTGGAAGAGAGCTCCTGTCTGAAAGGGCTGTCTACTTGAGTCATCTGTTTGTCCTTTCCTTATCACTTATAACCATTACTTTTTTTTTATGTAGATTGTGAGCCCCACTATGTACATTTTTTCTCTATCAGTATGTCTTTTTTTTTGGGGGGGGGGGGGGGGAATATGGGATGGAAATCCACACAAACACGGGGAGAACATACAAGCTCCTTGCAGATGCTTTTTTGCCCTTGGTGTGATTTGAACACCAGGACTCCAGCGCTGCAAGGCTGCAGTGCTAACCACTGAGCCACCGTGAAGCTGTCATGCAGAATAAGAAAGCCATCTTTGGAAAGAGTAGCAGCCATCCTACAAAGTACTCTCATTACTTTGATACAGATTTTCCGGCTTTCAGACTCCCTTTAACAGTATTGAAAACTCAATTTACATGTACAACTTTAGAGCTGTTAGTAGTATTTTCTATGTCTGTCTTGGCATCTCCAAAAATCCACAAACTGTAATTTTCTTGCCATCAGATGAATGGTATTTGAGAAGAGCGCGCATTCATCGCTGTCCTTGTGTGAGCTAAGAGCACGGGAAGACTTGACAATAACCATTTCCTTCTGATGAGGCTAATGATTTGATTATCTTCCATGATATTCCTGTATCGGCCTGCCTTCTATTTCCGTTAAGTGCTGATTATATTTGATGTCCTTGCTTTGTAGATGTAATACAAGCAGTTATTGAGTAAAGGATCACGCAAATTACTCACCTCAAACTACTGCAGTGCTTGTTCTCAATTACTAATAGATGACTTTCATTTGTTCAAGTAATGGATAGTAGCACAATCCTGGTCGAGCAGATACTTAATCTTCTCATGTGTCTATACATTTAGAAACAGGCTTGTTAAAGTTACTGACAAAATCTGGAGGTATGTTTTGCTTTTTTGGGTATTGTTTCAATAATGTATTGATTGTAATGTTATCTACTAAGGCTTTGGGCTCCAGTGTATCATGGTATAGTGTTTGGTAAAATAAGACTCTGCAGCTACAGAATAAACTTATTTAAAGCAGGTACATGTTGCCTTACTTGTGGGTTATAACTCAATTAATGGCAACTTTCCTTGTATGATTAAAGGATATTAGTCCGCATTCTAGACTCATTAGCCAAGAATTAAAGGGGTTGTCAAGGATCTAAAGATATTTGTTTCTGATTCAGAATAGATCGTCAACATCAGATCAGTAAGGGTCCAACACCCGGACCCTAAACCAATCAAATGAATTGGAGCAGGGCAACCATTTCTACAATGTACAAATTGAAAGCTGTATATCGTGTATAGAGCTCCATCCACTGTAGTGGTGATTCCGCTGAGCTTTTGCTCTCCTTCCATTCCTTTGAATAGGGGCAGGGTTGATTCTGGCTGTATACCTTATATATGGCTTCCAACAGCTGCATCTGCTGAAGTGTGGGTTCTGATTTCTATTGATAGGTCATCAGTATCCATCATTTTCAGAGCCCGGAAAACCTCTTTAACAAGTGATTTCAATCAATAAGTTAAAGAGGACCTTTCATGGACTTGGGCACTTGCGGTTTTATACACTGCTGGAAAGCCCACAGTGTGCTGAATTCAGCGCACTGTCGGCTTTCCCAATCTGTGCCCCGGGTGAAGAGCTATTGGTCCCGGTACCGTAGCTCTTCAAAGTCAGAAGGGCGTTTCTGACACTCTGTCAGGAACGTCCTTCTACACAGCAGCGCCTATCGCGCTGTACAGTGTGAGTGGGGAGGAACACCCCCTCCCCTCCTGATAATACTCGTCTATGAACGAGCACTGTGAGCAGAGGAAGGGGGGCGTTCCTCCCCGCTCACACTGTACAGCGCGATAGGCGCTGCTGGGCAGAAGGAAGTTCCTGACAGACTGTCAGGAACGCCCATCTGACTGTAAAGAGCTATGGTACCGGCACCGCTAGCTCTTTACCCAGGGCACAGATCGGTAAAGCCGACAGTGCACTGAATTCAGTGCACTGATTGGGAAAGCCGACAGTGCGCTGAATTCAGCGCACTGTCGGCTTTCCAGCGGTGTGTATAACACAGCATGTGCCCAAATCCATGAAAGGTCCTCTTTAAAGTATATTTCATTTTATCAGTTGTGGGAGGATTGGCTCAGTGGTAGCAGCAGCGCACCCAGACAGTCAGAGACAGACACAAAAATACAGATGAAAACAGCTTTTACCCTGTAAGTTTATTTGGCAGAAAACAGCAAAACAATATACGCCTTAACTTCAGGAAAAACAATAACAGAAATCCTGCTCGTCTGAGCAAATAACTAGATAGCAAAAACCCTAACTCTACACTTGTTAGGACAGAACCCAACTCCTCCTCTCTCCACCAGGAACTGCCCAGGACTGAGGTCTTGTCAACTTTTTAAAGGCCTTTAATGAGGCCAAACTCCCACCTGTGCTTGAAGGCTACTCCCCAGTAGGCCAAGAAGTGGTTAATAGAAAGGCCTTCTCACAGATGAGGTTTTGTTTCAGACGTCTGTGTTGTAACCTCACTTACTACCCATAAGTGAGGAATCTGGGGGAGATATTGCGACCTTCCAGAACTTGGTGGAGGTCCGGGTGCTAAGAACACCACTGATCACTGACAAGAAGCAACAGAAGCACTTACTTAAGTGATATGCCCTATCAATTGTGTTTGACTATAACAGTCAAGCTTAGACTATTATTGATCCACCAACCCCACCTGTCAAGAAGCACTGAGCAGAGCCGAACATAGTCAAAGGGCACAGCGCTCAGCTGAGTGTCTTTGCCCTTTCCAGTGATTAAAGGGGTTCTTAACACCTAGACCATCACTGCTGAGACCATTCACATGTCCGACATGCCAAAGGTTTTCGGAAAATGGAGTTCTAATTTAAGTCCATATAAAAAGTTAATTCATTTTGAAAACCTGTTTTGCTACTAAAATATCTAATATGTTTTCTCTCCATCAAAATATATATATATATATATATATATATATATATATATATATATATATATATATATAAAATTTCCTTTAGTATGCGCTAGTTTCACTTGGAAACAGACAACGGTTTATTAGCGCATTAGATCATTTGGCCTAATGGCATACCTTGAATGGTGTATTTGTCATCTGAGCTCTAATAACAGATATAAATAGTTATATTAAGTGGCATAAGTAATAAAAAATTAATGGCTGGTTTTATTGAAATATATCCAGATTGTTGAAACTGTCATGTACTTCACGATTAGATAGAAACTGAATTGTTCAAATCAATGCCAGGAAGCTGCTGTCAAGGTCAGTTAAATTCTGAATAAAAATGGAGTCTTTGTGAACAGCAAAACAATACTTGTACTTTATATGAGCCATATGTATCAGCTCGGCAGTTTTGGGCTCCAGTGTAAGAACATTACAAAAGAGGGCTCAGAAGTCTGGAAAAATACTAAGTAAACATTTACACTCCTTTCTTTAGTATTCAAGGGCATGTTCACACCATTTTTGTGACTGCGAAACTGCATAAACAAATGTCTCCAAAAATATTACATGATATAAAGAAAATTGGCAACTACTGTATAGAGATTTGTGTTTGCCATCTTCTGTATAAAAGGTGAAGCTAAATGAAACTACTTGAATTCTACGTTGCTATGTAACAATACAGTTCAGTTGTATCTTAAAGCCGGTAGAATTCCAGATTTAGTGTTAGAAAAACCTCATTCAGCTGAATAATTTAAGTTTCTCAATATTTTATCTCATTATAAATCAAGAAATACCCGGGAAAAATTTTCTATTCCGACTACCACCAAAAAACTGGCATAGATGGGATACTTGAGGTGTGTCTTTGGCACACAGCCCTTTTTTGCACCAAAGATGCACCACTTCCCTCTTTCTCTGTTCTGCTCACAATTTTTTTTTACAAATGTGGGCAGAATGTGGTGCAGAGTAAGGCCCAGTTAACATCTGTGTTCGGTATTCCATTTGGGGGGTCCGCTTGGGGCCCCTGAAATGGAAACCTATACTCATTAAGAAGCAGTTAGCTAAGAAACCACACAGACCCCATAGACTATAATGCGGTCCGTGTCTTTTCTGCATGGTGTCCTCACGAATCATGTGGAGAGAAAAGTGGTGCTTGCGGTACTTTTCTCTCCACATGATTCATGCAGACACTGAGCATTATAGTCTATGGGTCCGTGTGGTTTCTTAGCTAATCGCTTTTTAATGCATATAGGTTTCTGTTCTGGGGCTCACCAAGCGGACCCTCTGAATGGAATACCGAACGCAGATGTGAACCAGGCCATAGTTGATTTGGGGTGAAGAAGTCCTATGTCTGATTTCAATTCCTACGCATTGGGAGCATCTTAAAAATTCAGAGGTAGTTGTGCCAGTGGGGGAATGAATTAAGACTGGTATTAATAAATGACCACCATTATGTTTACAGCAAGAGTGTTTCTAATATCACCTAGATACACAACGGCAATAGACAGGGCAAATATGACAAAAATCAGAGCAAACATTTATTCCTAACTAGAGATGAGCGAGTAGTACTCGATCGAGTAGGTATTTGATCGAATACTAAGGTATTTGAAATACTCGTACTCGATCGAGTACCACTCACTATTCGAATGGAAAAGTTCGATGCAGAACCAGCATTGATTGGCCGAATGCTATACAGTCGGCCAATCAACGCTGGTTCTTCTATTACCTTTAGAAGTCTTCTCCGTGCAGCTTCCCCGCGGCGTCTTCCGGCTCTGAATTCACTCTGCCAGGCATCGCTTGTAGTGCGGATATGTGCAGTCGGCTCTGCCCAGGCCCGATGCCTGGCAGAGTGAATTCAGAGCCAGAAGATGCCGCGGGGACGTTGCATGGAGAAGACTTCTCGGAGGATCCAGCCCGACCCTCACTCGTGGACTTGGTAAGTGTAATTTGTTCAAATGTTGCCTACCCCTGAAATGAGCATTTTTCCCCCATAGAGTATAATAGGGTTCAATATTCGATTCGAGTAGTCGAATATTGAGGGGCTACTCGAAACGAATATCGAATCTTGAACATTTTACTGTTCGCTCATCTCTATTCCTAATGTATTAATGTCAATTGTGAACCTTGTAAATGTTGAATGTGGCTTCCTATCTGTAGTGACTATTAGTGATCAGATTGCTGGTTTTGATGATTGATATTGGTACAGTATGAACCTTCATGACTTTCTGAGGTTCTGGACAGTAGATCTAGGACCTTGACAGCTAGAGATGCTGTGATATTTAGCTAGTGACGTGACAGTCTAGCTTTTGATTTTGTATTGCTACAAGATGTAAGATGCTTTGTCTTGTAAAAAGTCGGTATAATAGGGTAAGTATTAAACATAATTTTAATATGTCGGCTTCAAAGTTCTTTTTTGTACCAATCATTTAAACAGGAAGATGGTAATCCTGTAAACTAACTTGTCCCCAAGTTTTCACCAGGGATGTAATTTGAAGCTCCTGGGCCCCAATGCAATATATGTCACAAGGCCCCCACCTACTATATGCTATACTGGTGCCTTAGGGTGCATTCACACTACGTTTACGGCAGCTTATTCTGAACGTAAAACACGTTCAGAATAAGCAGCGTCTAAAGCAGCTCCATTCATTTCTATGGGAGCCGGCATACGAGCGCTCCCCATAGAAATGAATGGGCTGCTTCTTTCACTCCGTGCAGTCCCATTGAAGTGAATGGGGAGTGCCGGCGTGTACGCTCCGGCATGAGCAGAGCTTGCCATATACGCCGGCACTCCCCATTCACTTCAATGGGACTGCTCGGAGTGAAAGAAGCAGCCCATTCATTTCTATGGGGAGCGCTCGTATGCCGGCTCCCATAGAGATGAATGGAACTGCTTTATACGCCGCTTATTCTGAACGTGTTTTACGTTCAGAATAAGCTAGCGTTTACTCAGTGTGAATGCACCCTTAATGTACTGTAAAGAGGCCTTTTGGCTTCTCAGCCCTTTGAGTCCAGTAGTGAATGCTAACTCTGCACCCTGGAGGCTATATGTCTGCTGGTTGTCATTATAATTATATTACCCTAATAATATTAGAATATAATAAGGGTATTTCTCTGTGCTCTAATTTCTTATAAACTTATTTCTAAGACAACATTCACATGATAGAGCTCTGCACTCGGCCTTGAAAAACATACTCTTTGCACACCCGCGGGTAATCTGATGTCACGGATCCCGCATAGACATGAGCCTATTGAGGGAACTCAGCCAGAGAAATAGCAGGTTTTATTTTTTCTCGGATTACTCCAACCCTCGGCCAATGGACCCTGTCGTGTGCCAGGGTTAAGGTTCACTCCTTCAGATTTACAGTGTACATCTTTATATCCTAGATGAAAATAAAAAATAAAGTAAAAAATCTGTTGTGATTTACATGCAGCCAAAATATTTACTGGTGGATGAGAAAACTCCCAAAATGTATCAAGGACATACATAAAACTATACATAATTTATAAATATCACAGCAGTATAGTCAAAAATAGTTTATGGCTTAGCAACTCATAAAAATGACAGACAAATATCAAGACTAAGCAGCTGTGATGAGTGAATGAGCTCTAACCTAGATGTGTCACTGTCTTCAGCTGTCATTTTCTATGCTTTCTGCTCTCAGTTCTTCTTAGGAATAACTTCAGAATGGATTTCTGTAATGCAATAAGAGTTGATAATAAATATTATTTATTTTATAGCGCCATTAATTTCCAGGATGCTGAACATGTACAATATACAACATAGAAAGAAAACAAGAAATTAGACTATGGGGAGAGAATGGCTGGTACAAAAGAGGAGCCCTTGGAAATTAGGAGTAAAAATGGTTTATACTGCTTTTAAGTATTTCTGAAGAGGGAGGTTTTTGAGTTAATTTTGGATCGTGGAAGAGAGTCTTGTGTGTTGGGGTAGTGAAAAAATTAGGTGTTAAGTATAATCTGTGTATTGTGAACCAATGTGAGACGTTCTAAAATGCACTAAAATAATATTAGAACTTTTTTTTTTTAAATGTAGATTGTGAGCCCCAATGTACATTTTTTTTCCATTTAAGTGTGTCTTTGTAGAATGGGAGGAAATCCACACAAACACGGGGAGAATATACAAACTCCTTGCAGATTTTGTCCCTGGTGGGATTCAAACCCAGGACTCAAGCACTGCAAGGCTACAGTGCAAACCACTGAGCTACCGTGTTGCCCATATATTAGAATATTTCTGAACACCTTACTTCATGTGTTGTGAAACAATGGAACAAAACAATGACGTAAAACGGTGCTGAGTCCAAAATACCAAATTTATCCAATGGGGACATTTACTTTTTGCCAGTATGTTGTTGTATGTTGCAAAATGTAGTTCAAAATATCTATACCTGTTTTTGCATATTCTGTCCTCAGTCTGTCAGAAGACTTTATGCCATCTGACTCCATGATCTGGACAATTTTATATATACCGAGTTTTCTCCAGAATGTCAACCAATTGCTATTGCTTGTTAGAGATTTTAGGAGGTACCAATACAGGACTAGGACATATTCAGATTAAGCAGTGACAGCATTGCCATCTTTACCAGTGCCAACCTAGACTCTGCTGAAATTTAAAGCTTTTTTCATATTTTATCTTACATGTTAAATTATGCAATATATGTGTTACATTCAAAGCAATATACTGTAATGTCCCATTCACATAAACATCCAGGCCCCCTATTGAACCATGACAACTTCATCCAGCAGGTAGCAATCTTTAGATCACTTGTGCCATAAACATTAATGCTGTATGGCAAATACTCTAGGTAACTATTGAAGTCTGGATGTGCCATTACAGCTAGGGGTAAAAAATGTGGTTTTAAGACTCAAGGCTCAAGTGCAGTAGGGTGTGCCAGGGTCTCCAAGGGTTCTGTATACAAGTTTGAAATACAAAGGCTATGGCATCCTCATTGCATTTGAGCCTCATCTGCATATTCATAAGTACAGCTCGGCATAATGTTCATTACCAAGTAGTGTGTTTGGCTTAATACAGACTTTTCTGGGGACAGGATCCCTTTAAGCCTAAACGATATCCCTTGTTATAGACAAATAACCTTCTCAGCTATAAGGGCCCACGTTCAGCTACAGACCTGATAGCCCCCATAACATTGCCCCTTTTTCTAGGTTTTTCTTTATCTATTTTATGACTATGCTAACCATTAATAGAGGCTTTCTTTCTGTGGTTATGCATGCGTTTTATTGCAAGGAATTTTATGGAATTATCTTTCATGGGGAGATGTTCTCATTATAACAATAAAATGGAAGGTGATAAGACAGGAAATTGGATTTTATTGTAGATTTATCACAAACTTGCCAAGTTATGTAAAAGAGATCATGTATTTATCCTATCAAATTACCGGTTACTGTCACTTAATCAAGGACCAATTAGCATTTTACATAATGTTATGGATGGGCTACAATGTTTAAGTAGCGCTAAGATTCCACTTTTCCATCTGCTATCATCACATCCTACAGGAATTCTGTCGACTTTATGAAGCAAAAGCACACAAAAAAGATAGATCCGCACTATTACATTGTTTCTCATGTCTCCCGTGTGTTTGTCACATTTAGTTTAATGAACATTGTTTTTGAAGGTCTGCCAGAAACAATTAAATAAGGCAGCAGCCCGTAAAAGCTTCTACTGTAAAATGTGTGACCTATATCAAATCCAGCAGAAATTGTTCAATTTGCTTACCAGTGACAAGAGGTACAAGGTCGCAGTGTCCATGGAGCTGGGCTGGCTTCTGTCCTTAATTTAACATGGCCCCTCTGGAATTCTAGTAAAGGGCAAGAGCTACAACTTGCTGAGCTGAACTTTACTCTGATCTTTTCATCCACTCTACTGAGAAGCATTATTGGTTTATTGTAATTCCATGGAGGCAGGAAATATTACTGTAATAAATAATAGAAGTTGCATTTACAGATTATAGTATAGCTAAAGAATTACCTGATTCATCAATAGAATTCTATGGAAAGTATAATAGTATTAGACATAAATGTAGGTATTGGAAATGTAGGATCTATCTATCTATCTATCTATCTATCTATCTATCTATCTATCTATCTCCTATCTATCTATCTATCTATCTATCTATCTATCTCCTATCTATCTATCTATCTATCTATCTATCTATCTATCTCCTATCTATCTATCTATCTATCTATCTATCTCCTATCTATCTATCTATCTATCTATCTATCTATCTATCTCCTATCTATCTATCTATCTATCTATCTATCTATCTCCTATCTATCTATCTATCTATCTATCTATCTCCTATCTATCTATCTATCTATCTATCATCTATTTATTTATCTTTCAAATGATTCAGTACAATAACTTTGACATATTACACATATAGTATATTACATCAGGTTAGCTAATGATGTTCTTAACCCTTTAAAGGTAGTTTGTACATTAATACTTGCTAGACTATTTCATATTTTTCTTCTCTTCCTTCCAAAATCCATAACTTTTTTTATTCTGCCCACATAGCTAGATGAGGGCTTATTATTTACGTAATGAGTTGTACTTTTGTTTGACACTTTTTTCGGGGTACATATAATATTTTGATTAGCTTTTCTTCTATCTCTCGCCATCACTGCTCTCTCCCCTTCACAAGATACCCCTACCCATCACACATAAAGGAATTTGCGGGCTATCGACACCCAGCACCTCTAAGATACTCTACAGTCCTCTCTGTCCCCCATCTCCTCAATCTCCTTTCCCAATCTGGCCACCAGTCACTATAATGAAACCCTTAAAAATGCATTGGATGAGGTGGCTCCCCCCTCCACTCGTAAAGTCCCACAAAGGAGGCAGCAACCCTGGTACATGCCACAGACATGATTTCTTCAGCGGTGCTCTAGGTGTGCCGAACGTCTCTGGAGAAAATCACGTTCACCTGCAGATTTCCTCCACTTCAAATTTATGCTTAAAACATATAGTTCTGCCCTTTACCTTGCCAAACAAGACTATTTCACCGCCCTCATCTCTTCTCTCTCCAGCAACCCTAAAAGGCTTTTTGAAACTTTTCACTCCTTACTCACACCCAAGGTGCAGACGCCATTCACAGACCTTAGTGCTGATGACATGGCCACTTATTTCCATGATAAAATCGATAAGATCCGTCAGGAATTAACTGCCCAAGCCCCAGGTGGCATTAATCCCCTCACCCACCATAGTACTGATCCCCTCAGCAACCGCACTTCAGACTGTCCATTGTCATCTTTTGAACCTGTTACAGAAGAGGAAATCTCCCAGCTACTTTCTTCTTCTTGCCCTACAACCTGCAGTAGTGACCCCTCTCTCTTCTGGAATCTTCCCATCCTCCTTCAAGCATGCTGTTATAACCCTGCTATTGGAAAAACCCTCCCTGGACCCGTCCTGTGCTGCTAACCTCCCCTTCAACTCTAAACTCTTGGAACGCCTGGTCTATTCTCGTTGAATCCGCTATCTCTCTGCTAACTCTCTGCTTGACCCCTTACAATCTGGTTTCTGCACTCTGAACTCTATTGAAATGGCCCTCACAAAAGTCTCCATTGATCTCCTGACAGCTAAATCTAATGATGACTTCTCTCTTCTTATTCTTCTAGACCTCTCTGCAGCTTTTGACACTGTTGACCATCAACTTCTCCTCACTATGCTCCGCTCAGTCGGCCTCAAGGACACTGCGCTCTCCTGGTTCTCCTCTTATCTCTCAGACCGCACTTTCAGTGTATCATTTGCGGGCTCTGTTTCTTCCCCTCTTTCCCTTGCTGTTGGGGTTCCTCAGGGCTCTACGCAGCCCCCATTGGACAAACCACCGCCAGATTTGGCTTCAGGTACCATCTTTATGCTGATGACACCCAATTATACACATCTTCCCGGGACATCACCCCTGAACTCATACAGAACACCAGTGACTGTCTTTCTGCTGTCTCTAATATCATGTCCTCACTCTATCTGAAACGAAATCTCTCCGAGACTGAACTACTACTGTTTCCACCATCTAATAGATCTGTCCCTGATATATCCATTGTAGTCTCAGGCCTTACTATAACTCCTAGGCAGCAGGCCCGCTGTCTCGGGGTCATGTTTGACGCAGACCTTTCCTTCACCCCTCATATTGAATCACTCGCTCGTTCATGTCACCTCCACCTCAAAAACATCTCCAGAATACGCCCTTTCCTTACCAGAGATACATTAAAGACACTTCTTGTCTCTCTGATTTATTCCCGCCTTGACTACTGTAACTTCTTACTAATCGGTCTTCCCCTCACTAAACTCTCCCCTCTACAATCTATTCTGAATGCAGCGGCCAGGCTCATCTATCAGTCTAGACGCTACAGCGATGCCTCTGGTCTGTGCCAGTCATTACATTGGCTGCCTATTCATTATAGAATAAAATATAATGTTATCACCCTCATCCACAAGGCTCTCCATAATGCCGCACCTCCCTACATTTCCTCCCTCATCTCTGTCTACCGCTCAACCCGTGCTCTCCGCTCACTCAATGACCTAACACTTACATCCTCTATTATCAGAACCTCCCACGCTCGTATACAAGACTTCTCCCGAGTTGCACCACTTCTCTGGAATGCTCTACCCCGGACAGTCAGATTAAGTCCCAATTTCTACAGTTTCAAACGCAAACTAAAGACGCATCTTTTCAGACAGGCCTATCACAATTTCTAACGTAAACCCTTCCGTACTATAATTAGAATCCCCAATATGTAACCCTCCTCTGTCCCTGCTCCCACATTTCCTCACATGACATGATGCTATCTCAGGCTAACTTTATAGGTCCAAGCTCCATCCACATGTTAAAGGATACCAATAGTGATAGCTTATGAAGTTTTAAGTTTGTATAATGACAGTAACCTCTATTACAAAAGTGTCTGACCTCTGTATAAGCAATGCTGCCCCTGCTACCTTTTGTGTCACCCCCTCTACCTCATAGATTGTAAGCTCTTGCGAGCAGGGCTATCAGTCCCATTGTGTGAAATGACTTTCTTTGTAATGTATCTTTCTGTCTGTATTTGTACCCTACAAATTGTAAAGTGCTGCGGAATATGTTAGTGCTATATAAATAAAATTTATTATTATTATTATTATTATTATTATTGATTTTTAGGGGGAGTTGCGTGAAAACTCCCAAAATTTTATCATTGTTTTTTGCATTTTGTTCCTATGGTGGCAACTTTATCCAGCGGGTCATTATTATTAATTATTATTATTAATTATATTATTAATACAATATTTTTATTGGTTTTATTATATTTTACCACGTTCACTAATAAAATGTTTTCTGAAAAGGAACTATTTTCCTGGGGTCACTGCATTCTGTCACCTATAACTTTTTTACTATTTAGCTGATGGCACTATACAATGGCTCTTTATTCATACGGCAAGTTGTATATTTTTTAATGGTGAAAATAGAGATAGATTGGCATCTCTCCGATTCCTTTTAAAATTTAACCTTTAATCCATAATGATAAAAATTACAGACATAGAAAAATACAGAAAAGGTAGAAAAACGCAAGAAAAAATTTAAAAAAGACCAATGCGTTTTGGAACCATATGTTCACGCTATGACTAAGGAACACATGGTTCCAATACACGTTAGCATTTTTTAATTTTTTTCTTGTGTTTTTTTCTACATTTTCTGTATTTTTCTATGTCTGTATTTTTTATTATCATTATGGATTAAAGGTTACATTTTAAAAGTAATTGGAGAGATGCCAATCTATCTCTATTTTCACATATCAGTAACCATGATCCTTTAAGTCCAGAAGACCAAGATCATGCACCCTGAAGATCCGGGGATACACATCATGGTGAGCTCCAGAACAATTTTTTTTTGCTTTTTTCACCTTATTTTTTATTGGTACCCATTTTTGATTTGTGTGACTTTATGATCACTTTTTATTGCTATAGTTTGGTGGAAGTTAGGTGACTAAAATACCGTATATGCTCGAGTATAAGCCGACCCGAATATAAGCCGAGGCCCCTAATTTTAGTACAAAAAACTGGGAAAACTTATTGACTCGAGTATAAGCCTAGGGGAAAAATGCAGCAGCTACTGGAACATTTCAAAAATTAAAATGGTTGGAGTTTTTGGATGCAGTAGGTGCTGGGGAAGGGGAGGGGGTGTTTTGGTTGTCTGCCTGCCCCTTCCCTGAGCTTGAGGATTGAGTTTTTTTTTTCCCCCACAGCCTGGCTGAATATAGGGTATCTGCAGTGCTCCTATTAACCCTTCCCCGACGGAACAGGAGCAATGCAGATACCCTATATTCAGTAGACCAGGCACTTTCAGACACACGGATACCTAATGTGTATGTGTTTCACAGTCATTTTCTACTTTTATATGTATTCTAGAGAAAGGAGGGATTTAGAACTTTTATTTACTTTATTTTTTATTATATATTTTTTAAAGCTTTTTTTCCCCACTATTTTATGGGAGATTCTATACATTACTATTGCGGCTGGTCATAGAGTATGACTGCTTGACTCGAGTATGAGCCGAGGGGGGCTTTTTCAGCACAAAAACTGTGCTGAAAAATTCGGCTTATACTTGAGTATATACGGTATGTTAATTTGCGCATTGCAATATAAATTTTATGGGATAAAAACAGCTATTTTTGGATAGTAGGAACCTATTTGCATGTGGGGATACCTATCATGTTTGTTTATTTTTTACATGATGTTCTTTTTTTAAATTAGGTGTTTTTTGAACTTTTTATTTGTTCACTTTTTATATTTTAGTTTGAACTTATGCCTGCAGTACAATATCGTATCATTATGCCGCTATGCTACTGGGGCACAAAGCAGAAAAATAGAAGCAAAGTTAGCAATTCCACAATCCTATTCAGCTGTTATTGAAACACATTTAATGTGAGCTATGAACCAAGCTACGATTTAAAAGAACAAATTAAAGAAAAAAAGAAGAAGAAAGGAATGTGCACAATAGAAAAGAAATATAACATTTTTTCTATAAAAAAAATTACAATTCAACAACAGCAGAAAGCTAAATATAAAATATTAATACCACACCTTCCTAGATATAAATATTATACATAGTTGTAAAAATGCAGAAAATATTTTACACACCACAGAATGTTTTTCTTCCTGAACCCTCATTTCTCTGCAGATGGAAGTACAGAGGAAATATAGAATTACATACAATCTTTAAAATAAAATGGGCTCTAGAGCAAGCCTAGGATTGAAGGGCTCCAGATGGGTTTTTAGTTTGCTGCACCTTTGGGGCATTTTATTCTGTGTAGTTTGGTAGACTAGTCCAACCATGAATGTATGACTTTGTGACTCCACAGAGAAAAAGCCATTCTATCCTAGTGGCTAACAGGTCAGGGACCCCATGCTCATATGTAATGCCCTTCTTAAGACAATCACTTCAATTGTTTATTTCGGAGTTAAATCTGTGCTCTCATCAAAAGTTGAAATATCTGCTGGGTCTTGCTTGACAACCTGTTCTATGGCTGTATAAGCCTTCATTAGTGGTGTCCTGTTGGTTTTTCTGCAGCTAATGGCTCTGTTATGGCAGCCACCCATGGTGCACTTCTGTCTGAGGCAGGGGGCATGTACAATATAGAGAAGTCTGCTAGTAGTTTACGGCACCACACTTCTTTCCTTCACTTTCCATGAGGTTTTGCAGCTCCCTCTGAACAAAGGAATATTGTGGATTCTTTGTTGTCATATACAGTATTCCCTGGTTATTATTATGGTTTCTTTACATGTAATTCTGACAGATGTGTAACTAATAAGTAGCAGACAATAAATAGCTGAGAAAAGTTCAAATGATCATACTACAGGAGGTCCAGGGACTCAGAAAGAAAGAGGTCTGAAGACGATAAGGAAAGCTGCTTGCTGTCTGTGACTGGTATCATATCAGCAATAAAACAGGCAGCTAGTCAGACATTTAGAATATCAGAAGTACATAGACTCTCTTGGAGCTATGAAGCTGAGACCAGCTGCAGTCTCTTCTCTTGACCAGTTTACAGGGATGGAGCACAGAGTAGCGGTGTGGCAGAAATGAGTCAGGCTGTGGTGAGAAATCTGCCTAACCCCATTTTGTATCCTGTGTTCTGTCTCAAGCCTCTTGTTTTCTATAGACAGACCTTCCTTAGTAACAGGGTGTGAACAGCAAATTAGTGAGGAGGGATTTACCTAATGGCAGGAATTTTAGAAAGGTTTTTTAGGTAGAGAGGAACTAAATTTTCACATAACCTTCAATACATTTTGGTTGATAATCATATGCTCTATTACATGAGAGTAAGTTGTTTGAAAAGTTAGTGATCATTTAAATAATTTATAAATTGTTCCCTATTACTGCTTTAATCCAAAAATTACACAAATAATAATAATACTGAATTATAATATTTAACTTAATACAATAATTTTGTTATTATCAGTGCACATGTATTTATGACGTGTCTACTGGGAATGGATGAATTGTTATACATTATATACAGTATAAAGTCATGTGGTCATTCTGATCAATAATATGAATCTGCCAAGATTGTGTAGAAGATTATGCTAATTTCTTTGGTGGTCAGTATAATATATAAATAGCTTTTTTTCATGTGAATGTCTTACATAGAGCAGAATATTTGATGATACTCTCTACACATTCCACGTGGCCAACGTAATCTAGAGCACCTTGCAGATGGCCAATCTAAGCTACATAGCCAATTCTCAAGTGAAACATACTTATATCTTCTAAGAAATTCCACTACTTCAAAAGATGTTATTATTCACACTGAGACTAAAACAGAGGAAATTATTAAAGAGAGATTCCGGCTCAATTGTATCATATACTTGTGTGCGCTAAATAGGAGTATAATAGACAAGAGGCCAAGTGATGCTCCTGAAGACACTGTTAAATCTTAACATATTCAAAATGGTGGCACCCTTTGTATATTTGGGTCAGGTTCTTGTTTAGGAAGTTATCCATATATTCCTTAACCATATACAGAGTGTTACTTTACATATAAACATGAAGACTTCACTAAAAAGACAGAGCTCACACAAAAGGTTTTCTGATATGTTGTTGCTATGATATGTGTAGGTCCCACCTCTGAGACCCACACCCTGGAAGGGCTTCCCTGACTCTTGAATCTCATTGTGAAGCACCTCCCATTTGCCATATTCAGACAATAATGTATAGAGAGATGGCCATGCATGAAACTCCCATAAGAGAAAATTGAAACTAGCTTTTTTATGTGAGATGAAGAGCTTGGAAGAGGAACATATTCTTAGATATCTGTGCATGTAGCTCACAGCCATGGACAAGCAAACACTGTCCCTCTCCCCACACTCTAAGTTTCTTGGTTTAGAATTAGGTTGATATACTTTCTAAATTTGGTATAAACCTAAACCTATTTTTATATTTCAAAAAAAACCTTTCAAAAGAAAATCTCATGTCATATAATAGCTGCAAAAATACTAAGAACAATAAAGAAAATGTATTCGTTTTAAAGTACTGTATCTTAAATAATCTCTGCTTCAATAAATTCTAAAAAAGAGTAGTGCAGTCGACTGTAAGAATCTCTATAATATATCTGATCAGAAAAGCATCTCTTTCTGCTGATATCAGACTATTTCCCTGTTCCCCCTCACTCTACTGAAACTATTTTCACTCTAAAAATCACTGCTCTCTTTGTCTCAAGATAAACTACAGTTCACATGACTCAGATAATAAAAAAGTCTATGGAGAGGGAAGGGGTGAGCTGGAAATGTAAGAGATAATAGACCAAAGACAGGTTTAGACTGATGCGGGAGCTGAATATAGCAACCAAAGTGCTTTATTCACATCACTACATGTCAGTATTTCTCTATTTATGTTTTGCATGGTCCTTGAATAGTTTCAGAGTGAGAGACAGGAAATTATAGAGCAGATTCTCCTATGCTTACTGTGTGCAGTGTATGGAAGTCTCCACATACAGCATGTAAAGGGGGAAACTGCTAAAACCTGCAGAAGATAATAAGTCGTATAATTACAAGAAATAGTATTACTCATATGTATACTATACAGTATTGGTTAGCTATGTGAAAGCAATTACTTGCATGGTCCTGACCCAAGGCTTTAGAACCAATCAGTGAAGGGCCCCTTCACACGGAGTATACCCTCACTGATTCTGAATGTGTAACACGTTCCGAATCAGCGGCGTTAAAACAGATCCCATTGCTTTCTATGGGAGCCGGCATACATGTGATACGCGCGTATTACATTGAAAGCAATAGGGAAAAAAGCAGCCCATTCAATGAGGAGCGCACATATGCCGGCACCCATAGAAATGAATGAGATTTGCTTTGTACGCGCTCATTCTGAACGTATTTTACGTTCAGAATGAGCTGAGCGTATACTCAGTGTGAAAGCACCCTAACAAAGAAAAAGTCACACATAAGTGAAGTTACAGAATTTTTTTACCCATGTTCACAAGGCAATGTTTCAGCTCCTTCACATATGGTTCCATGGAGAAGCTGATACATTGCCTTGTGATCATGGATGAATAACCTTCTGTGACTTCATGTTACTTACTAGACTGCTGCTTCTTCTTTATACGCATTTTCTTATTAGGTTTGCACTGAATTTCCTTCACTATGAAAACTGTTGTTAATTTTTATTTGCTGGTTTCTGTTTCCTAAGCGCACAGACAGGACATATTGGGGGAAATTCAATATTTCCTTTCTGCCAGAAAACTGATGTAGATGGGAATAGATGTGGCTCATGTCTGGCACACGTTTTCTTTCTGCAATGACATGCCATTTACCTCATGACAGAGAATTGGTCTGAGTTATATAGGGAATCTACAACTGTTCCTGACTGGCATAGCTTTCCATTCCTGCACACAGGAGTACACTTGAATCAGTGGTGTAACTAGGAATGGCGGGGCCCCGTGGTGAACTTTTGACATGAGCCCCCCCCGAACGACACCGAAGACCTCGACCGACCCCCTCCTACGCATTCCTGTGCGCTCTATTATGCCCCATAGCGGCCCCTTCACACAGTATTATCCCCCATAGTGGCCCCTGCACACAGTATTATCCCCCATAGTGTCCCCTGCACACAATATTATCCCCCATAGTGGCCCCTGCACACAGTATTATCCCCCATAGTGTCCCCTGCACACAGTATTATCCCTCATAGTGGCCCATGCACACAGTATTATCCCCCATAGTGGCCCCTGCACACAGTATTATCCCCCATAGTGGCCCCTGCACACAGTATTATGTCTCGTAGTGTCCCCTGCACACAGTATTATCCCCCATAGTGTCCCCTGCACACAATATTATCCCCCATAGTGTCCCCTGCACACAATATTATCCCCTATAGTGGCCCCTGCACACAGTATTATCCCCCATAGTGGCCCCTGCACACAGTATTATGTCTCGTAGTGGCCCCTGCACACAGTATTATCCCCCATAGTGTCCCCTGCACACAGTATTATCCCCCATAGTGGCCCATGCACACAGTATTATCCCCCATAGTGGCCCCTGCACACAGTATTATGTCCCACTGTGGACAACCATTATGCTCTGAGGTCTTTTCAGACCCCAGAGTATAATAATCAGAGACCCAGGGGGAGAAAAACATAAAAAAACCCTCTGTTACTCACCTATCTCCCATCTCCTACGCTGTCAGCCTCCTAAGTAGTTGATCTTCAATTACGTCAGACGTCACATGACCCGGGACGCAGGCCAGGGTCTTGAGACGTCAGACGACTAGGCCGAAGTCTGCCCGGATCGTGGGGAGGTAAGTAACAGTGTTTTTTATGTTTCTTACCTCTCTCGGTCCGCCAATCATTATACTTGGGGGGTTCAAAAAGACCCCCGAGTATAATGATAGCAGCGTTAGTGGCTGCACCAGGCCCCTAATGTCCCGGGCCCTGTGGCAGCTGCTTCTGCTGCTATGGCGGTAGTTACGCCACTGACTTGAATTATGAAGATCCTGGAACCTCTTTATAATTCTGGCATTGTTTGTACTAGTGGAGAAATAGAATAAAACTAATGGGGAAATAGAGTAAGTGGGGGAATAGATTAAGACTGGCATACAAATACCAGTGTTAATAAATTGTGCTCATTGTATGTAACATCCTATCACTTTCAGCATCCTCAAACTCATAAGACTGCATTAAGAAGGGAAATATTCATGAAAAATCCATTATAAGAATAAAATTATTTCCAAGTACCACCAAAAAGAGGTGCACTTCTATGGTTCAGAATGACAGAAGAGGGTGATACAACAGAACGTTGGAAGGTATCACCATCCACACCAGTATAAATGAAGGCCACCAGCACCCAATACTTCTATCATATTTGTATCTACCATTCACAGGCAACAGTTCAGACCTATGCTTGAAGTAATGGATAACTTATACTGGTCTTTGTGCTTAAAGGGTTTATAATTTCTGAAAGAAAACATTTTGGAGTTTTTACAGGGGTCACTAGGTCATCCAAATAATGTAGTATCCAGGATCGGTGCGTGGTAAGAAATATGTAATTCCACAAAATTAATATACTGTACTAAGGGATGCTAAAATGCTTCCAGACCCAACCACATAATTTAGCTGGCCATAGATGCTGAGAAATATTTTGGATCTGATCATCATTTCAGCATTTTTTCAATATCAGAACATTCATCTGATTAGACCATTCATGTGTATACTATTTCTAATAACCTGTTCCAACCAAAGCAACAATGGCCTTATGGGAGATTATTGTGCTTAAAAATATTCTCATTGTAATGACAAACAATAGAAAAATCAATTTTAGGCAAAACCAATAGATTTTCCAACTGTAGGCTACATTATCAAATTATTTAGTCTATGTCCAAGTTATAAAATCTCTATCCGGGGCCAATTTACCGTTTTTGTGCTAGTAACATTTAAAGAATATATTGATTCAAGCAAAAAGTGATGGCGTTTGACTTCATTCTCGGTTGCTGTCTGCATTGGTTCACTCACTGTTTCACAAAATGGTAAATTATTTCATGTTATTACAATTCTGGTTTTCACAGAAACATGTTTGACAATGTACAAAATAATCTAAGAATGGTTTGTGGACTCATGTAGGGCTAACATATGTACAACCTCTCTTATCACCGGTGAAAAAATTGTAACGTTACATCCCCTATTGTGACCTTTTCAGTTTAATAAGGCAAAAAGATAAATGACTTTTCTTCCAACTTGTGTTCTCTGTGACAGACTGATTTGTGATTGCTCACATGATTAATACATAGACTGTCACTGGCTGCATAGAGATGCACGGATAGTAGAGCAAGGTAAAAGAGAAATAATAGGAGGAAATCTATGGAAAATTATATTAGGGATTATATGGAAGACTTAGTGGATGTTCACACTTGCGCCCATGTCTGCTCGGGTCTCCGTCCTATTCTCCAGGGAAACTGCATAGGGGGTGGCTTACCGGTGGTCAGTTTTAAAACCCACTCATTTGAATGGGTTTTTAAAGCAAACCGCTGGTGTCCATATGCAGCCTCTCTATGGGGAAACCTGTTATTTTTGCACGGACACAAAATCAGACACGCAGGACTTTGCGTCCATTGATGGGGCTTTTAAAATACCATCAGCAGTGCCTGAATAGCCTTTTTAAAGGCTATTCAGGCATATGTGGGGCTCATGCGGCATAATTTTGCTGATAGAGCCTCTTTAATTTCCTTTGTTCCAATGATAATCTTTAATTCCCCAGTTTTGCTACCTACAGTCAAATTTCACTGCTAGACTCTAACTCTTATATTGTAAATATAAAGTATGGGAAATTCACATAATGCAAAATCAAGTTATGGGGGACTTCCAGAGGTTTCCAATTTCAGAAAATTCTGGTATAACACTAGGACATGCCATCACCTCATCAATGTGGGTCCGAATGCCAAGACCAGGCATCATTTTATACGTAAGAAAAACCTCTTTCAGTCAATTCAGCTGTTGAGATTGTTGTTATCACAATTCCAGTCTCTCTAGCACACAATATTACCCAATCTATGACGAGTATCTTGTATGATTTTTAGCTGCTATTGTGCAAAAAAAGGTAGTAGTTTTGAAAATGGGCCCCATACTAATCTTGACACTTCACACTGCAGTCAAAACCAAGCCACGGGCACTAAGTTAATTATCATATGACTTGACATTTTTAGGGAATTTACTGTTGAGTTCTTGCATCTAGTGCCATTGGTGGTTCCCATCAGCCATGATTGATGGTTTCATCTGTATGCGTAGTGATAGAGAGAAAACTGTCAATCGCCGCCAGTGGGTTTGGACTACTTATTGGCTCAGAGATCAGGCTTACTGGCAACTACTGATATAAGAATTAAATCCCGGCTGATTTCTTCATAGAAGAAGCTGTGGAGAAGGTATAACTC